>NC_058080.1:372430653-372776863 GCF_014858855.1 Bufo gargarizans
TGAACATTATTTTGGGAGCTTCCATCTTGACTGAGCTGTTTTTGACAGCATTTAGAAAACATTAATAAAATAGGTTTATGACAGCCTTATGGTCCATAGACACAATGGTCAGGAGGGGACCCTATTGACTTCTATGGGAGAGTTTTCTCTGTGACTTGTGCAGAGGTCATTGTCGAAAGAAAGAATAGATAAGATTTTACAATTACCTATTGGGAATAGTGGATCCTGTCTTAGCTATAGACAGAGGTGATATCATTACAGTGAGGATTCGAATGACAGATAAGCACCAAATTTATTGGTTCAGACCAAGTAGTGCCTATTAGAATGTGACTTAAACAATGGGTCATTTTCTGATGACACATTCCCTTTAAGACCATTTTCACACAAGCAGATTCAGTATGGGAAACATACTCTGAGTGGGAGCTGCATTTTGTGGAATTAACACTGCTCCTCTGAAGTTAACTCTCACCATCATTAGGATTTATGACGCTGTGAATTTCCATCTTACCGCAGTCCTAGCTGAACTTTACTCACATGACATGACTACAGTTCAGTAGACCAGCACTGAGAAGGGAATTCACAGCATCATAAGTCGTTACGACAGGGATATGTAAGGTGTTACAGCGATATAAGCAAGTAACAATGTAATCCATCCCACATATTGGAAGAAACCCTAAAAAGTAGGATTGTGGGAAAAATCAAAACCCATATATAAGGAGTGAGAATCCACTCACTCAGTTGGCCACTGAGGAAGGGGTGTATGACCCAGAAACGCGTCTGGCAGAGACAGAGTGAGCGTGGATTCCAGGAAAAAACAAGAAACATCTATACTTTAAAGACATCGCTATACGAGATCTTTCTCCTGCATCAAACCGGAGCACGAGTCGCACATTACTGACGTCAGTGCAATGTCAATCCAGTGACGTCAGCTCAGAGTTTAGCCGGCACCCCAGACTACTAGGTCACGTGGGACGCCACGTCTTGACCGAACACACCACACGGGACGTTGTGAGTGTACGGCAACCTGAAACATCAATGCTGTGAGGATTCAGCCAGGAGGGGTGATCGGAAATACCGCAAGCGACAAGAGACTGTAAGTACGGGAGCATAGTCTCCAACTTGCCATACATCTTGTTAAGTACGGGAGCATAGTCTCCAATTTGATATATACTGCTGCATACTCAGCATACTGGATAAAGAGACATTAACATCATCAGCGCTCCACTAGGACTGAGCCATAGGGCTGATACTATTGCTCTAACGTCACAGGCCTTAATCCTACACCTCTGTGGAAAGAACTCTCACTGAGATTATTACTACTAGTGAAATCTTGCACTTTTTGTTTTTGTTTTATGTATGTTTTAATGTTTTTAAGGGTATGTTCTTAAAATATTAATAAACACAATTATCTACACTTTATCCAGTGATCCCTCTTGAGTGTGCCCCCTCATTTCTCTTATTCTCCATTATTTCTTCTGGGTCCTGAGGGTAGGACCTGAGGGTGAGCACCTACCCATACGCAACAGGGGTGAGCCGCTGTACGTCATACGTTCTTCCTATATGTAAGGTGTTGTCGAGATAAAATAACCTCCTCACTGATTTTATGATTTATCGTTTTTGTCAGATGTACCTGAAATGGAACCTTTTGAGTATGAAACTCTGTGAGACTAATTCTGTCATTTTTGAAGGACGCAACACAGGCTATTTTCCCAATAAATTTGTTCATACCACCATCATATTAAAAGGGAACCTGTCACCAAGCAAGAGTAGCTGAGCAGATTGATATAGAGTTTAATAGACGAGTTTTAAAGATTCAGAAAAACTTGTTATTTATTCATTTAAACTGCTGTCATTTCTATGCTTAGGAGTCATGTGGGCTGTCCTGACGGCTATGATTAGTCATGCTGAGCTGTCAGTCACTGATTAGGACAGCCCACATGACTCCTAAAGTGAATCGGTCACCAGTTTTATGGTGTATTACCTAACTTTCTTTAACTGACCCAGGCATTCATGAGTTCCTGGCTTTCTCTGCCCTCTGTTGCTGATTCAGTTATAAATCAATGTCAATCAATGGCAGGGCATGGAGAAAGTCTGGAGTCGATGAGTATCGGGACCTGTTGGCATGCGCTGGAGCTGTTAGAACCTAGCAGCATTAAACTAGTGACAGATTCCAATTAAAGGGGTTGTCCCATGAAAAATATTCTACAGTTTTTAAACCAGCACCTGGATCTGAATTATTTTGTAATTGCATGCAATTAAACATTTAGTATAACTACTGATTTATTCAATAAAATTTATCTGTATAGCGCCACCTGCTGTTTGCTTTATTACTTATTTCTTTGTCCTACTTACTGAGAAGGTTGCACATGCTCAGCTTTATCCTTCAACTGTGATAGGGAGAGAGCTACAGAAGAAATACGTGCCCCTTGAGAAAGTACACTGCCCTTTCGCTGCCAGCAATTGGCGTAATGAATGTGGAGTTCTCTGGATCAATGTGAGTAACAGGGCTGGTTCTAGCTTTGCTATAAAGAGAGTGACATGTACTATATGTCTGATTTTCATGCAGTTTTTATGGATCTTATTTTTAAAAGAAGCTCATGCTAGGTTGACTGCCCCTTTTCAGTGTCCTCTATCGACAGGTCTTATGACATTAGCAAACAAGGGTGTGGGGGTTAACCAATGAATCATGGAAAGGAGATGTGGGGTAAACAAGTAATTTATTATCCAGAAATACGCCTATATTATATTTAGGTTCCGCAATCTGCTACTTTTCCCTGCTCATACTAGGTCTAAAAAAGTGGGTGCTGCGTGGGTGGGGAAGGGCCAGCAGGCTAGTCTCATTTACCATTTTCTACGCCTGTTTTAGATGTAGAAAATGGGCTAAATATAAGACAGCGCCTCTTCATAACTTTGGAGGATCCACCGCCAGACATAGGGGTTATTAAGACCAGTGTCTTGAACGCTACTTTTAATAAATTAACCCTCGATTTCTTACGTTCCAAAGTTATCAGTATTGTGGGCCTGTTAACTATCACCATTAGAAGGCCCCTTCTTAACTTTTGCTAGGCTACCTTCTCACCTCTTTGCAGGTAATCATGTGGATACTGAATCTTCACTAAATATCTAATACACCCAGCCTTTTTTGTTGAAATGGTAGACTTCACAACTCTCCCACCCTTCAAATCTGTAGTATACACATAGCAAAGCTTTGTCAGATTTATCACAGCAGACAAGGGAGAAAAGTAGGGAGGCTGGAGGCGCAAACAATGAGCACCACAGTCCTCCCCCTCCTCTCCTCGTCAGACCCTGCAGTTCATTTAAGGAGTCAGTGACTTATTTAAATGAAATATGACTAATCCTCTCTCTGACAGATGTCACCAATTTAGCAAGCGGCAGCGGCAGGGGAAGCTGCTTCATTTGCAAACGGCCCCTCCATAATGATTAGATGGGCAGGGATGTGTCAGGACTGGAAGGCAGACTAAACTTCCTCGCTCTGTGGTCCAGATTATTTAACCTTATCCATCCTGGGAGTCTCTTGCAACTGGTGATGGCTTTTAATGAGAGATTCTGAGCAAGATATAAGTTTATATTACGTTACAGTTGTAATCGTCGGATTTCATCATATTTAGGTATGGTACAGGGGATCAACAGGCCGTTACGTAAAAAAAAAAAAAAAGAAGAAGATTCAAATATGATCCAAACAATCCACTAGAGCAACAAACAGCCACAAGGGAAGGAAAACGCAGTCTGGGAGTAAACTGGTCTTCTGTTAACCAAATCTCTTCCAAAGTGGGCAAGACCAAAATCACACTGTTTCCCAACTGTATGGGCTGGCAGATATTACAATACTTTGCTAAATTCATGGAGCATGTACCTACTTTAGAATATGAGTTGTACACAAAATGAATTGTCCTAATATAACCCCCTGTATTCATAGGCCTTAGACTTGAAACACTAATCTATACCATCCCTACAACCAGGAGACATTTCAATCGCTACCATACAAGACATTAGCATGTCATTTGTGAGATAACCCAGCATTTGCAATGTACAGATGTAGCAGAGTAAACATTCACAGTCTTAACGCGTTAACTCTGTGAGTTAACTCTGCTACATCTGTATATGAATGCTTTAATGATAAATAATTAGTGGCAGATCTCTATGCATTGTGTGTACGTGTACAGAAGACTCCGGCAGGATTCTGCGATCTTGTGTTCCTCTACCCTGAGATGAACAGACTGCCGTTCAGCCTGGCTACAGAGCTCTCTGCTTTTGCAGCTCCCATGGCTGCCGTATTCAGGGCTGTTAGTCTTACTTTGTATTCAAAACAGCACTGCCATAAGCACATTGTTATGCTGTAGCTGGATGGATGCCTTCCTACCAGGTCCTATATGCATATTACACCGTGTGCCTTGAAGCCTTGAAAAAGTGATGCTTGTCTGCTTTATCACTGTTGACTACAGAGTTTTATAAGCTTTCTCTTCATCTGCAAGCCTTATGTATTTTTACTGCTCTCTAAACTCTATTTTACACTATATATCAGAGTACACTAATAATGAAATTCTGTAATAGTTGCAGTATTGTAAATACAGGATAGATACTGCAAGCAAATCACTACCATGGCTAGTGTGGACTTTGACAACCACAGCTTAGATCTGCTTGACCATACAGTGTCCATCTTCTTGCCAAATATCAATATACTCTTAAAATCATAACTCATTCTACCACAAACTGCAGAACTTGAGAAAATATTAAGGGTCTTGTTCCTACTAAATATCCTACAACAGGAGCAAAGTTCCTTCTTCAGGATTACTTGCTGAGAGTAGTTTTGTTTAGGAAACCATACACTATGGGGGAGACTTATTAAGATCAGTCTTATGTATGCCTGATGTTAGCATTAGATGGGACACACCTCTTAATAAGGCCTTATGCACACGACCGTAGCAGGTCCGTGGTTATATTGCGGCCCATGTCCTGTCTGCATCCGTTTGTCTATTCTGCAGCCCTGCAAAACAATAGAACATGTCCTATTTTTGTCATTTTATGGACAAGGATACGACTGTTCTATTATGGGCTGGCCATTCCATTCCGCAAAATGCAGAATGCACATGTATCCTTGTTTTGCGGACGGTAAAAATGGCAAAGGCCGTGTGCATAAGCCCTAAATGTTTGATTCTCAAGTCAATCCTTTCTGCTTAAAGAGACAGCATATTATCAAAAAACAAAACGGCATGTGAGCATGTAAGTAGGCAAGTGGGTGACAATATCTGTATAACTGTGCTATCTGTGTGAAATAATTTAAAAAAGTGTACCTGCAGTTTCACAAGAATGATTAGAGTACAAGACTATGGAATATAATCAGGGTATCTTTTTAACTACTGCACATATGTGTTGCAGTCTGCTGTGTACTGCACTTAATGGGGTTGTCCTCAGGATAGAACATCACTAGCTCATTGGTGGGGATCTGACATTCCAAACCCCTGGCGATAATATGTTCATGTGTAGCTCCATCACCAGAAATACACAGCTCAGTCAATGCATCCACAGTACAGACCATGACTTGTGTGTGCAGTCTAACGTTAATACAGTTTATTTGTATGTGGTATAGCATTTGTATGAATGTATGAAGTATAAAGGTACTGTATATGTGTTTGGTATAGCTGAATGTTAAACATCCAGTTGTCAATTTATGTATTTCAAGGAGAATAAGAGGAACTACACAAATCAGAGTTTTAAGAATAGATCCTACAGAATTGTCATTTCATGGGAAATGCAAGTGTGTATATAGTCTGCAAAGAAATAATACTCTGCAAAGCGCCTGTATATACATGGTATTTGACCATTATATGGTCACTGTACAGTGGTATTATTGGTTATACAGTAATGGTGGTTTACAGTGGTAGGATACATTTATCCGTGACAGAAATAGCAAGTGTACACCTATACTTATCCATGCATTGATCCTGGTCTTGTTTTAATGCTTGTCTTGTCCTGGTCTTGTTTTAATCTCAGATGATGCCACCTGAGATATGAAGACTTATAGGAACCCTCCCCCTCACCCTGCTGCCTGAGCTCTACTCAGGCTGAACTGTTAGGTCTTACTCCCTAAGGTCAGGAAAAACTATTAGACAGTTCACAAGAACGTTTGCCTTTCTTGACATTTACAGCAGGAATTGTACTGTTGGGGCAACCCATTTAAGCTGACATAGAGTCCTCTAGATAGTTTTTGGCTCTGAAAGACCACCAAAGTCTTCGCTGCGCCCTGATTAACTAGCTTAGAGAGAATCACAATTTGGGGAACTAAACGGGATGTCTCATAACTATTTGATGAACCATTAGCTGACAGAGAGAACATATTAATGACGTACTTTGAAAACAGTTTTTCTAGAAGAAACATTGAGTTTGTGGACATAGTTAACAACCTCCAGGCTGGCAGCCTTATGTTCCATGTGTGTCTCTCACTCTCTATAAGCACTTTCTAAAACCTTTTTTTAACAGCATCATTTAATTTTCATTTTAACTATTGCACTTCCACAGTTGCTTGAGTCTAGCTATTGTTCAGTAGACAGACTTTTCATGTGGAAAATGCAAAAATTCTGCATAGCCAAACACACATAAATAATGGAAAAAAAAATAAAAAAAAATACAAATATATATATATATATATATATATATATATACACACACACACATACACACATATATATACACAGTTAGGTCCATATATATATTTGGACAGAGACAACATTTTTCAAATTTTTGTTCTGTACATTACCACAATGGATTTTGAACAAAACAATAAAACAATTCAGATGCAGTTGAAGTTCAGACTTTCAGCTTTAATTCAGTGGGTTGAACAAAATGATTGTGCTCAGTTATTAAGAA
Organism: Bufo gargarizans; assembly: GCF_014858855.1. NCBI lineage: Eukaryota > Metazoa > Chordata > Amphibia > Anura > Bufonidae > Bufo > Bufo gargarizans. The sequence goes on from NC_058080.1 coordinate 372,437,539, forward strand.
GGACGCTAAAAATAAAATAACAAATTTTATTAGTGTATTTAGTTAAAAAGAACGGGATGAGAGCACAATTATTAAATTATAGGGATCCCATACCAAATATCAGATCAGCATAAGATGCACTACTGGCCAGGTATTTGCGTTAAGGTGCATCTATCAATGTTTCTGTATTTGGTATGACTAGTGAGGGTACAAGTGGGGGTATTGATTCACTCGCTGATAACCACCACTAAAATTACTGGTCCTGTTTTGGTATCAGCTATTGCTGCAAAGGTGCCGATAGTGCTGCCACATGGAGAGGTGGCGTGTCCTTTGATTTGATTTGTTTGTTTGTTATTTTGTTTAAAGCAATAGCTGACACCAAAACAGGGCTCCTGATGAGAGCTTAATAGAAGCCAGAAATGTGTCGAGCCTGAGCCTGTATCAATCTCTAGTCAGCCACTTATAACTGAGACACCGAGTGTTGTAGTTCTTAGTAGTGAGGGACAAGCAGGCTAGATGTGAAACATCCACCTATGTGAACTAGGGGTGGATGAGTTTATCCATATAGCACCAGTAATTTTAGTGGTGGTTATCAGCGAGTGAATCAATACCCCCACTTGTACCTTCACTAGTCATACCAAATACAGAAACATTAACGCAAATACCTTCTGTCTGAAGTTTAGTCTTTAACAAGTGAAAACATGCTCTATTGGGTTCAGATCAGGTGACTGACTTGGCCATTCAAGAATATTCCACTTCTTTGCTTTAATAAACTCCTGGATTGCTTTGGCTTTATGTTTTACAGATGATGTGGTATGCTTTGGATCCATGAGCTGTACCATACCTTCTCCATACTTTTTTCTTTCCATCATTCTGGTAGAGGTTGATCTTGGTTTCAGCTGTCCAAAGAATGTTCTTCTAGAAGTGTGCTGGTTTATATTTTTTCGCAAAGTCCAATCTAGCCTTCTTATTCTTAAGGCTTATGAGTGGCTTGCACCATACAGTGAACCCTCTGTATTTGCTTTCATGCAGTCTTCTCTTTATGGTAGATTTGGATATTGATATGCCTATATCCTGGAGAGCATTGTTCATTTGGTTGGCTGTTGTGAAGGGGTTTCTCTTCACCATGGAAATTATTCTGCGATCATCCACCACTGTTGTCTTCCGTGGGCGTTCAGGTCTTTTTGTATTGTTGAGGTCACCAGTGCTTTCTTTCTTTATTAGGATGTACCAAACTGTAGATTTTGCCACTCCAAATAGTGTTGCAATTTCTCAGGTGTTTGTTTTCTGATTTCGCAGATGAAGGATGGCTTGTTTTACCTGCATGGAGAGCTCCTTTGACTGCATGTTTACTTCTCTGCAAAATCTTCAAAATGCAAGCACCACACCTCAAATCAACTCCAGGCCTTTTATGTGCTTAATTGAGAATGAAATAATGAAAGAATTGCCCACACCTGCCCATGAAACAGCCTTTGAGCCAATTCTCCAATAACTTTTTGTCCCTTTAAAAACAGGGTGACACGTGTAAAGGAGCTAAAACTCCTAAACCCTTTATCCAAATTTAATGTGGATACCCTCAAATTAAAGCTAAAAGTCTGGACTTTATGTCCATGTCCATTATATAAGTATAACTTGAATATGTTTTAGTAAACAGGTAATAAAAACAAAATTTGTGTCAGTGTCCAAATATATATGGACCTAACTGTGTGTGTGTGTGTATATATATATACAGTACAGACCAAAAGTTTGGACACACCTTCTCATTCAAAGAGTTTTCTTTATTTTCATGACTATGAAAATTGTAGATTCACACTGAAGGCATCAAAACTATGAATTAACACATGTGAAATTATATACATAATAAAAAAAAAGTGTGAAACAACTGAAAATATGTCATATTATAGGTTCTTCAAAGTAGCCACCTTTTGCTTTGATTACTGCTTTCCACACTCTTGGCATTCTCTTGATGAGCTTCAAGAGGTAGTCACCTAAAATGGTCTTCCAACAGTCTTAAAGGAGTTACCAGAGATGCTTAGCACTTGTTGGCCTTTTGCCTTCACTCTGCGGTCCAGCTCACCCCAAACCATCTCGATTGGGTTCAGGTCTGGTGACTGTGGAGGCCAGGTCATCTGGCGCTGCACCCCATCACTCTCCTTTATGGTCAAATAGCCCTTACACAGCCTGGAGGTGTGTTTGGGGTCATTGTCCTGTTGAAAAATAAATGATGGTCCAACTAAACGCAAACTGGATGGAATAGCATGCCGCTGCAAGATGCTGTGGTAGCCATGCCAATGCCTTCAATTTTGAATAAATCCCCAACAGTGTCACCAGCAAAGCACCCCCACACCATCACACCTCCTCCTCCATGCTTCACGGTGGGAACCAGGCATGTAGAGTCCATCCGTTCACCTTTTCTGTGTTGCACAAAGACACAGTGGTTGGAACCAAAGATCTCAAATCTGGACTCATCAGACCAAAGCACAGATTTCCACTGGTCTAATGTCCATTCCTTGTGTTCTTTAGCCCAAACACGTCTCTTCTGCTTGTTGCCTGTCCTTAGCAGTGGTTTTCTAGCAGATATTCTACCATGAAGGCCTGATTCACACAGTCTCCTCTTAACAGTTGTTCTAGAGATGTGTCTGCTGCTAGAACTCTGTGTGGCATTGACCTGGTCTCTAATCTGAGCTGCTGTTAACCTGCTATTTCTGAGGCTGGTGACTCGGATGAACTTATACTCCACAGCAGAGGTGACTCTTGGTCTTCCTTTCCTGGGGCGGTCCGCATGTGAGCCAGTTTCTTTGTAGCGCTTGATGGTTTTTGTGACTGCACTTGGGGACACTTTCAAAGTTTTCCCAATTTTTCGGACTGACTGACCTTCATTTCTTAAAGTAATGATGGCCACTCGTTTTTCTTTACTTAGCTGCATTTTTCTTTCCATAATACAAATTCTAACAGTCTATTTTAGTAGGGCTATCAGCTGTGTATCCACCTGACTTCTCCACAACGCAACTGATGGTCCCAACCCAATTGAAGTGAAAACCATTTCAGGTGACTACCTCTTGAAGATCATCAAGAGAATGCCAAGAGTGTGCAAAGCAGTAATCAAAGCAAAAGGTGGCTACTTTGAAGAACCTATAATATGACATATTTTCAGTTGTTTCACACTTTTTTGCTATGTATATCATTCCACATGTGTTAATTCATAGTTTTGATGCCTTCAGTGTGAATCTACAATTTTCATAGTCATGAAAATAAAGAAAACTCTTTGAATGAGAAGGTGTGTCCAAACTTTTGGTCTGTACTGTATATATATACACTTACATACACATACACACAAACATCTTCTCTTTACTTTTTAAGTGAGACCAAAACATAATTTTGTTAAATATGTAACCTTGCACTGTGAGGAATGTGGAAGACTTGCAGCAAGTATTCAGATGGTTAAGTAGATAAAAGTAATTTCCTTCCCCTTGTATTTGATTCGTTAGCAGAGCCTTGGTCTGTAGAAGTGTTTGATGCTGCTCTACGCTGACCCTCTCCTTACAGCAATTCCTCTGGACTTCCTCTCTGCTTTGGTTCTCAGTTACAGGGATGACCCATGAGGTCTGCTAAGTGAGCCATAACACAGTCAAATAGGGGCCAAAACCTTCAACAGTCCCACTCACAGGCTCACCTAGCATGACAAGGCAAATGGCATCTGATAAATCAAAAGTCAACACACGATTGATAGCAGATTGCTTCGATTGAGTGTTTTACTAAGGACTGTACAAGCTCATCCTAATTCATGTCAATTCATCATTCGGGTGGTTGATTGAAATCAACAAATGTCGTTTTCTGTACAAATTTTATTTAGGTTTAATATAATTTATGGTCAACAGAAGTCTATTAACGAGGTTAAAGGGAGTGATTTAAAGAACGTTCATTAGGCTTAAAAAATAAAAGGATCCCAAAATATGACACTGCATTACCATGGATTATGATAACTATATCATTTACAGAGAATTCTGAAGTAAGATAGCTTTTGTCTCTAGCATATGCCATATCTTCAATCTCTTCAGGATACTTAGCTATGACCACCAATATTTTCAGATCACAATAAAGGAAGCTGTAATACGATTTATCAGTCAAGAAAACTGAAAGGTATAATAGTGGTTCTTAGGGGAAATGGCCTAAATCAGTGCAAAAATGACAAGGTGAATCAGTTAGTGCTTCATATCATCAAAATAATACCACACTTGCATATACGCCAATAACCTTCCATTACTAAGTCTGCCAGCAAAAATATAACCACTCTTAGTTTGAATGTGAATGAATGTTTTATATTTTCACTTTAGAGATGATGATAGAAAATGTAAAGCTGTCCATATACACTAGATTAATATCATCTGCAACTGCCGCTTTTGGTGGGACCAGCTGCCCATGTAATGTGTATCGAAGCCTCCAGACTCTCCCCCCAACGGCAAATTAGTTGTTGGATTTCAGCTCTCAATCTTTAATTCTCAAAGAAGATAAGCAACTGCAACAGGTGTCTAGAAGTTGCTAGGCTCCCCTCTTAGTAGTGAGAACACATGCACACTTGGCCAAACTATACACCAAAGTTTATGGAGGGTGTCGAGAGCAATAGTTGTTGACCAAACACTAAGCAGCTATGAAATGTGCATGGCCGATTATCAGAAAAGAATGTTCATACAAATTCTCTTTCCCCATAATTGGCCAGTGAAGGTGTACTGATCACCTGCTGAATGAGCAAATGCTTGTTTATCAATGGCTCTGTAAGGAGATTGGCGATTTAAGTAGGGATTGCTCATCCCCACACAACAAAGGTGATAACTTAATGTAAATGAAGCTCTCCTTTCCACTCATGATCAGGCAATTATTAGGAACAAGTGGTTTGGTCATGATGGGGCCTTTAGTCGTACAGTCTACTTGAACATTTTCTGACGTCATATGAGCATTAAGAAAAAATATCCTTACTTGATCAACAGGACAATGTAAAGTAGTACTTGTGCTATCTAACCGATATCCTTTTTAGTAATTTTTCATCAGAAGGGAATCACCATTTGATCTTTACAGATAGACTGAAAACATTGCTATAGTTTGTTAACAGACTATGACCTGCTGTTTCATTTATATGAAGCAATTATATAATTTCATGCACATCCATACACAGTGGAAATTTCCTAATTTGCACTAGACAACTGGGGTATTTGCTGTGTGCCATATTTATTAAAGGGGTTTTCCAGGACTTAGATATTGACACCTGGCATACCAATGTCTTTTCCTTTCAGCTCTTTCCATTGTATAGTTTCTGATACCTGCTGAAACAGCTGATCAGTGGGCTGCTAGGTGTCAGACCCCACTGATCTGATACTGATGACCAATCCTGAGACATTTGTATTTTACCATTTTCTTGACATCCAACAAGGAGATGTTGCTTAGCAGAAATGGGATGTTGCTTAAGATGAATTAACGTAAACCAAAACAATTGATGGAAATGCAAATTTGGACTAGACAATCTAAAGTCACTTTGATAATCTGGTGCATTTTTAGCCTGTCTCTTCTAAGTTTACGCTACCTTAATGTAGACAATGTTAGTAAATTTGTCCCAGAGTCTTTACCATGAGTGATATGGCATCACCAATAGCTTTGGCACCTTATCAGCAAGTATTCAATTATTCAGAGTGCAAATATACATTCAGCACTTTAACCCTTTAGTGACCAAGCACATTTTTAAAAAAATTGCATTCCAAGAGCTAGAACTTTTTAGTTTTTTCATAAATGTACTTGTATGAGGTCTTATTTTTTTCAGGACAAGTTATAGTTTTTAATGCACCATTTTAAGTACATGTAATGATTGATTAAAGCCAGCTGTTTAGCTAAAACACCCTTTTTTTACATCAGTAAAAACACGTATGGGTGGTCACTAAGGGGTTAACTTGTCACTGAAATCAATAGTTGACCCATCAGTTTCCAAGTTTCCATTTTAAGGCTTTGGCGTTTAGCCTGAAGCTATTTGAATATTTATCACAATAGGTGAATGCCCCCTAACAGTAGAAACAAACTTTTTGGGGCATTCACACGACCATACCCTTTTTGTGGTCTGCACACCGTAGATCCACAATATATGGATGCAGTCCATGTGCATCCTGCACTTTCCATGGGCTCCACTGAAAAAATACCTATTATTGGGCGAATAATAGAATAAGACATGTTCTACAATTTGCAGCTCATCCGCACGGATGTGGACAGCACACGGATGACATCAGTGTGCTGTTTTCATTTCTTGCGGTCAAATTGGGTTGACATGCGATCCGCATAAAATGCCGATTGGACATGAACCGAAAATATGGCCCTTGAATACACCCTTATCCTGAAGTAAAGATACAGGATGTGTGCTAATATTCCTTCTTCCTTCCTTTGCCTGGCAAGCTGTTTCTACCTCAGAAAACAAACCATTGGAGTTCAGAAGAGCCCCATCCAGCTTAAGTGGTCTGAAAAATCACCTAGAGAAAACATTACAAAGACTTTTCAACTTTGGGACTTCTAGGGGACATGAGTCAAGTTCAGGAAGCACAACTCTGTCTTGTTAGTTGGTTTCAGATGTTAAAAGCTTTGGAGCTGTCTCGTTTTAATTACAGACATTTCCGCACTTGGAAGTCAGGCCTTAGAAAGGGGAATTTAAAAAGCTGTGCTGTGGATTAGATGATGAGTGGGCTTTAGTCTTAATTATTTTGTATCTGCATAGAAGTGATACCTTTAATTTTGTCATATGCTTTCCGAAATAACCTGGAAAACTAAGGATGGTAGCAAAAGGGGCTATACACACAAACATATTCCACGTGTGTTATTCATCTGTATTACTTGCATGTGCCATGGCCTGACTGCATCTTTAACTGACCCAAACCCACAACATCATATGGATTTATGATGCCGTGAGTTTAGATCTGTGAAACCCATGGCTGCAATCTAAAAAGAAAATACAGTTACTGTAAAGTGAATGTTGACATCTCCAGATCCAGTGTTCTATAAGGGAACATTATTCCTTGGAAGGTGGAATCTTTACAGCTTTTGGAAAAACACCAATGCAATTTGTTATGCAGTTTTTGAGACAAAGCCAGAACTGGGTCCAGCAGGAAGGAGAAGTATAAGTCATTTTTTCATGTTTCCCATTACTTTTGAATTCTCTCATTGCTTTGGCTAAAAGAACTGATTCACAACTTCAGTGGTGGTATTTCTATAAAATGCTTTGCGTGAAACCACCCTAAAAGTATTAACTTTAGGAGTTACATACAATGGGACCTAAATGATCAGCGGGGAAATAGTCCAAGAAAGGAACTTGAAACAATCTGTTTTCTTGGCACTAAGAGTTCCCACTTTGTCTTGTGGCTCTGTTCAGGAAGCAGAACATGATGTTTAATTGACAGCAACCTGATTAGCTAACTACAGGAAATAAACAGAGACTGTCTTCAGTCAACCTGCTTCCAATCTGCACATTTGATCCATGGGCTCTCTCAGGGGCAGCCTTTCCGTCCTGTAATAAATTTATGAGACCTGTCAGTGTGGCATTAGTGTGTATCAGTGGGCAATGAATAAGGTCTAACTGCTCTAATGTTCTCTGCACAAAGGCACAGCAGCCACGTTCTTGATAGCATTGATTATCTTAAATGTTAAAAAAGAATGTCTCAGACAATGCTTATTAACCATCTTTGTTTCCAAGATTGCAGACTATGGCTTGCTTACAAAAATAAGACTATAGCATGTGTAGAGAGGGATGTCCTTTAAAGGATAGAACACTACGTGCATATGGAAGATAAGAATTAGAATACAATACACAATATTACCCCAGTTACAAGTGCAAAATACAAATGTCTACGGATCAAGATCTGAAGACTATAAAATCTGGAGAGACAATCACAATTTTCCAATGCTACTCAAATTCATATACACAAGATTACATTCCACCCTTTCTTGAATTTCATCAAAGATGTTCGCATCATACTATCAAAACCCAAAACTGGGTGTAATTGGCATTACAACCATTGGATGGCCACCTAGAGATACCTATAGCGTAAGCAGAGTATAGCAAAACCATAGTTTCTTCTTCCATAGCTGGTCACTTCACACCACCCATTTCAAGATATATTGAGCCAACAGCAAGGTAAAGAATGGCTCTCTCCAAATAGGTTCTCAGTTTGGACAAACCCATTTTAGATGGCTGGTTAACACATACCACATCTATATTAATAACATCTATATAAGGCGTATCATCTTTTTTTCTCTCTTTGGAAAAAAATCTGCAGCATATTCCAAACCTGCATGCAGGCATACAGTAACTGTAATAAGAAAAAGCTTTCTAGGATATAATCAAACTGGAAGAATTGTCTCTGAGAAGTAAGATGCGATGAGGGAAACATAAAGCTAAACCAGTGGTGGCGAACATATGGCACGGGTGCCATAGGCTGCACTCAGAGCACTCTCTGTGGGCACCCACACCCTGGAAAAAGTCTATTGTATACCAATGTGCCTTAGACTTTTCCTGCCATTCATCAGTGAAGGGTGCACTATGAACAGAACAGACAGTGCATTGAATGTAGGCAGGCTATTATAGCTAAATGATAAAGTACATGGAAGATATGCTATATTGGACTGTAGTATTCAGGGTAAATTGCCGTGTTGGCACTTTGTGATAAATAAGTGGGTTTTGAGTTCCAGTTTGGGCACTCGGCCTATAAAAGGTTCCCCTTCACTGATCTAAACCATAAACCCAACTTTAGAGCGGGGGTGTCATGGCTGCAGCTTTACAGCCACAAGCTGTTGGAGAATGACTGCAGTTTCTCAAAAGTTACCGAGTCACAACTTTCCGAACACTTACTTTTAAGCAAGAAAACATTAATCAGAACATTTTTGCGTACTGCAGCAATGTCAACCATGAATGTTACATAGCTGATAGCTAAACACCCATTCAGATATCTCCAGACTTCCCCAATAACACACATACCTTTTTAATTTCATCATTTTAAATCCAATAAATATTTAATCCAATAAATACAATGTTTGATCCATCTTTTACCCAACGTGGGGGATGGGTTTGGCTCCTGCCATGGACATTGGATTTTTGGCGGAGCCTGTAAAATGAAGCTTGGCTGACTTTAATGTAATGTATATGGCGACTTTAGGCCTCTAATCCCACTGTTATATATACTAATCTGGAGTTTATCAGTAAATGTAAGTTAATGTTGCCAAAATGTAGGTGAAGAAGATGACCCATTACACAATATAGCAGTATTATAACACCATATGTATATTATTTCTGCATATCCTTAGAGAATTATAAGACTTATATATTCACTTAATATCACAGCAATTGCCAGGAGAGAATCCTCTCATTTAGACCATGAATGCATGTAATGTGCTCTTTTAGAGGTGGTAACATAGAATTTACTGTTCCTGAGATCAGTGTCTTAGCCAGCCATGCTCATTACAGTATGTGCTATCTAATTATGGTATTGTGACATTTAGAGATCTAAACCTTGCATGTACAGTATACCATGTGAATGGGTCATTTTCACATTGGTTCCCTGGTTTATAGGTTGATTACCCATACAGTTGTTCATCTATGACAGAAGACTTCTTGCTGGTGAAAAGGGCTATACAGGACAGCTGTACCCTCACTGGTGGAGGTCAAGGATCATTTCATTGTGTTCTACTGGGGTCAAATTTAGTGTATACCACTGTGTCAGCCAAAGCATTTATAACAGACAACCCCAATGCCTAGCTTACAACACTAATAATAGTAATGCAACTTTCCATGAAATAAATCACAGTTTAGAGGCCTGGCTGCCTTAAGTAAAAAACAAACAAACAAAAAAAAACTGGTTATTTCCCACAAATACTAGTGACTTTCTGTACCATGTACATATGTGCCTGGCCAGATCGGGACCATGTATGCCCTACAAACAGTAAAAGGTTTGTGCTTTTCAGTGTCTGTCTGTCCTTTCTATCACCCCCATTCTTCTCCCTCCCCCTTCCTTTGTCTATTGTTTATCCAGATCTAACTAACCCTGGGCGGGCTGAGGGCGCCTCATGCCTCACACAGTCCCAGAGCGAGCTCTGCTTTTCCATATTCAAGACAGCGGCTGCCATGGCAACCAGGCCTAAACCTGCCAGCTGACCTGCGAGGCAGACTTGCTTCTGAAGCAGTATGTCTCCGTTCAGGAGAATCTCATTAATTCTAAAATAGAAATCATTTATGCATACAGTGTGCTAACCCCCTCCCTTCCAAAGGAGCAAAGATTTTTCTTTCTGGGTTTTTTCTTTTTTGCTGTTGAAATACATATATATATGTTTCTCAGTAGTAAAAATTATCTAGAGGAGTTTTATTTTAGAATGAAAAATATGTTTCTCAAACTATTGCCATTATTATTTCTTAAAGGAGATACTTTATGAAATGCATGTAAGGGATAGCACACAGCTCACTGTTATTCTAAACGTATGACTGATATATATATATATATATATATATATATACACAGTTTATATAGTATTACTTTTGGATATTCTAATTTAAGACATAGAATATTCTAATTTAAGACAAAGGACCATACACAAGCCAATTATATCTAGTTAATTGCCTGAATCCTTTTGAATAAAATTTCTATATGTAAAGTATATATCGTAGGCTCTCCTAATAGACTGTACACTCCTGAAAGCAAGTAAATCACTCCTATTGTTTGAAGTGCTGAATGCTGATTAGTTTGTTACACTGTCATGTCTGAATGTGTTTGTACAGGTACCCTCTAATTGTGAAGTGCTGAGGAATATGTTGACACTATGTAAAAAAAATATATATATATATCCTTAGAAATTACTCAAATATCTTGCATTACTAATAAAATGCGGTGTGATGGTTATCTAAGTCACTATTATAGACAACACACATACAGTCAGGCTCAGACTGACCCACAGAAGAACAGGGGAATCCCCCGGTGGGCCCCTGAGCAAGGTGGGCCCCTAGACCACATACCCTGCAAGTGGCACATGGCACAATAGACTGACTGCACTACATATACTGTAGATATGCAGTGTACAGTATCCCAACCAGTCACTGTTCATATAAAAAACTGGTTAGATAATGTAACAAATTACCCAGTTTATTATAATAGATGCATCAGGGGGCTGAGAGGACTTGTAGGTAAATAGGCAGGCCAGCCAGTATCATCTTTCATCAGGGACCTGCCCTCTCAAAAGTCACTGCAGGGACCCCCATAATCATCTTGTAGTGTCTTGCTGCATACCCAATATGAGGTGACAATATTTGCATGTAGTTATTCAGTGAGCCCCCAGAATGAATTTTACTGGTGGCCCTAGGGACTTCAGTCAGACACCGCATACAGTTGTGCCACCCATATCATTTATTGAGCACACTGAGTAAACAGTGTCTATAGAGCAGGGAGAAAACGTAAGTCAACACTTGTATTTAATAACTGGTAGATCCCCCTTTAGCAGAAATCACCTTCACCAAAAGTTTACTGTTGCTGCACATAATTTTGGGCCATTCCTTCCTGCAAACGTGCTTTTGTTCACCAGTGTTTCTGGGAAGCCTTGCATGTATAGCCATTTTCAGGTCGTGCCATAGCATCTCCTTAGGGTTAAGGTCAGGACTCTTACTTGGTCATTCCTAAATACAAACCATCTTCTTTCTTAACCATTCTTTGGTTGATTTACTTGTGTGCTTTGGGTAATTGTCTTGTTCTATCACCCAATGTTTCTTCATCTTCAGGTCATGGACTGCTGCACAGGCTAGTTTCACATTTCCAGCAGCAATTCTCTAGATTTGGCACTGCTAGATGCAGACTGAATGCCTCTCGGCACCATTAACTATAATGGGGTCTGGTGGTGATCCGGATGTAATCCGGAAAATATGCAGAGAATCGGCCACACAGAAACCACTGCATGCTGCAGTTTTTTTTGCCTGGCTGATTCCTGGAATTCTCTGACGGAACTGACTGCTGGATGACAATGCCAGATATGTGAAACTAGCCTTAATTCTCCTGTAAAACGTATTACACCTTAGAATTCATTTTTCCCTCAACAACTCCAAGACTTCATAACCATGGGTTACTCAAGCTGCCCCAAACCATGATGCTCAGCTGGGATAAGGATTTGATGTTGGAGTGCAGTATTCTTTTTTTTCACCATGCATTAAAGGTCTGTCTATAATTATAATTTAGACAACAATAAGACCCTAGCTTATTAGTAATCAATGCAGAAAGCCTTGCATCTATCTATCTATCTATCTATCTATCTATCTATCACACAATGCTTTTAATTTACAGTAGAGAGGAATATTTGTACAGTATGTCCTGTTCTCTATCCATGGTACTGAAAGCTAAGGTGGTCATGAAAGACCAATACAATCCATGCAATCTTATCAAAGATGAACACTGACAGTTGTAGTTCTATTTACAGAATAACAATTATAGATGTAGTCCATGGTATAGCGTGCAAATAAATACAATTTATCTCTCTATTTCCATCTATCTATCTATCCATACACACACTATAAATCTATACATGTGTGTGCTTATGTGGATTGGTACTCTGTTGCCGTTTTATTTATTTTCACAAATAACAGTAAATTAGCTGAAAAGAACAATATATTACTTCCTGTTACGTGAAGTTGAAGCCACCTGAAAGTTCTGCATACAGAACACAATGCTTTTTGTTGTAAGATTTTTAGAAAACGTAGCTCAAGATCTAATGAAAGGCACCCATGAACCACATCATTTTGATTTGCATGTCTTCTTATGAGATTTAGCAGGGCACAATCTAATAGTTCAACTTCATTTTTCTCAACAAAAATCACAGCAAAGAGCATTTTCACTTATCAGAAAAGTCATCAATAACTATACAAAAAAGTAGAATAGTAGAACCTGTGCTTTCTCTCCCTTTACGATCTACATCTGGTTTTAGCTTCAAAGCTGCATCTGAAAACCTGATCAAATCCTGAACGTGTGTGGGCCACTTTAGGGTCCTTTTTACACGTGAAGGTAAATTGGTTTGGTAAAAAAACATTTAAAAAAAAGGATTGCTATAATAATGTCTCCATGATCTGAATACCCTTTAAGATTATAGTAAGTACTTAGTTAGAGGCTTAACAGTTTCCTAGCTATTAACTCCACATACACATAGACAACATCAGAATAATAAAAGCAGGATGGTAACAGGTCCTCACACTTGCCCCGCTGCATATTACTATTGCTGGAAATCTAAGCAACAACAAAGCCATGGTAGTGAGATAACGGTTGGTTAATTACACTGACATAAGTGTCTAATCATGGGCAAGTCTGCTACATAGGAGTCAATAACAAGTGGACTGCTGCATTTAAGGGACACCTCTTGTAGACCACAACTACAAAGAGCAAAAGTGACTCAGATACAGCCCATCACTTGTATATAATTTAGAAATAAATGCCCCATTAATACCAAGGCAAGAAGGGATTAGATGGTTTACATTTGACAATACAGAAAGGAGGCACATACTGTAATCCGCATCGGTTTTGTAATGAATCCCCTTTTTTCCCTCCCACCCTGTTTCTTCATGAGCTGTCAATACTAAATGGGTTTCCAGAGGAACGCAGTGGAGAGTGGTGGCTCCCTGCCAAGGGTAATGTTGGGCTAGCAGGGCAATGCAGCAAAAGAGAGACAAGTCTTGTATCCCAGGCAACAATCCGGTAAGCACACTGCAGCAGCATGGTACAGACAAAATGACATTTGTCACTTGTGAAGTTGTGAAATGCCTAATGAAACATAAGGGCCTCCGACTGCAACAGCATGCTGGTAATAACAGCCTGATTGGATGCTTTACTCCTGTAGGCTGTCTACATGTGGGAAGAGGAAGTGGCAGATCTGTAGTAAAGTATACGAATGACACGTCAGCATGCATAAATATATACTGAGTCTCACTCTGTCACCTTGCCAAAATTGTTAAAGGTACACAAATTAAAATGATCCAAAGCAAATACCCAAAGTGCGAGTATATGACAAAAAATATTTCATTATGGGCATACATGTGGTACCCCACTCGGGGGTATATTGAACTGTGACCTCAAGATATTTCCCGCATCAGATGAAAGGCTAACAGCCAGGATCGTTATGGATACTTTGATAAAGTTTTATATATTACATTGCACGATGATCTGACATGTATATGGATTGATGCTTTAAATGAATGGGTTAATGGCTTATTTTGCAGATAATGCAAATTACACTGCTTCCTTATAAATCTGTTTTATCTGAAAATGCTTTTTAATTAGGAGAATATGTCAGAAGATGTTGTGCATTTTTTCAGATTTTTGCTGTGTTTATGGTCTGGATTAGTGTTGGGCGCGAATATTCGAGAATTCGCGAATATTTAGAATATAGTACTATATATTCGTCATTTTTACTTAAACACATGATTCCTCCCTGCTTCTTGCTTGTGGGCCAATGAGAAGGCTGCAAGGCTTTGTCTGAGCTTAGCAACATCCCTAGCAACCAATAGGAAAGTTGCCTACCCCTTACTATATAAGAACCTCCCCAGCAGCCATTTTCTGCAGTTTTCTGCATTTATGAGAGAGACAGCGGTGTCATTGCTGTGCTCAGTGCAATGGTGTGCCAAATTCATTTCATTAGATAGTTAGATTAAATATATATATATAATACAGATAGTGGGAGATAGTCAGTGTAAGTTAGATAGTGATATAGTGTAGCTGATAGGTTCTGCTGTCCATGCATACATGCTACAGACATAGTGCTGTGATGTCACAAGTTCACAACAATACTTGGTGCACCAATCAGTAACATGTAGTCAGACCAGCTAAAATGTGAAGTTGCACATATTGCGCACAAAAATGTGCATGATTAATTGCCGATTGGCGCAAATATATTGGAGTACTCTATCTGCATATAAAGCTATTGTAATGTTCTGCCATGCTAACCATTTTCTCCAGTCTCAGAAAACTTCTAGCAACTAGAAAAATGTAGCAAAAGTAACCCACACCTGTATTGCGCGCAAATTTGTAAATTTATGACAAACATTTACCAAAATATTCGCTAAATATCGCAAATTCGAATATTGCCCCTGCCACTCATCACTAGTCTGGATTCTTCCAGAGACTAAAAGTACCTTTAAAGGTAACCAGGGGCATTTACTAATGTCTTTACGCCACAAAAGTGGTAGAAAAGAGTCCCAAATTATGGTGCACGAGTGAAGGGGGGCTTAGCGATGCCAGCTAGTTTTACTATAACTTACACCATAAACTGCAGTAAGTCATAGCTGTAGTATACACCAGCCCATAGCTGGCATACACTTCAGTATTTGGCGCACAAGAGGGGCAGAGATGGGCCAATGACTCTTAAAGGGGTTCTCTGGGAATTAAGAAAATGAAAATACTTAAATATTACTTATAGTATAGTATAAATATATTCCCAAATACATTTCATTAGCAATAATTGTTCATTTTATGCAGGGAGCAATCATTAGGAGAACAAAATGCCCGCCGTCCTATTAGTACAAACAAAACCTGTCCTAATCACACAGCAGGACAGTTACTTTACAACACTGAGGTAAAGAACTGCTTATCTCATCTCCTACTGTACTTGTCAGGTATTATGATCCAGAATACAGCTGATAAGATCTTCAGCTGAATCTCTGTAGGAATGGAGTTCATGAGGGGACATGAAGTACAGAGAGGACGGACAGGACCGACTGTGGTAATGGAGACTGCATACAAGAGCTGCTGCTTATTATCTGCACTCCATTCCTACAGAGATTCATCTGAACATCATATTAAACTGTATTCAGGATCATAATCCCTGACAAGTAAGACAGGAAGATGTGCAGCTCTTTAGCTTGTCCTCCTGTGTAATTAGGAGTGGTTTTGTGTGGACTAGTAGGATAGCAGCCATTTTATCTTTCCTAATGATTGCTCCATGGACAAAATGAGCCATTATAACTAATGAAGGGTATTTGCTAATATATTTATATATTTTCATTTTCTAAATTCCCGGAGAACCCCTTTAATAAATTAGGCTCATCTCACTCTGGTGCAGAAGAATCAAGACTGGATTATGGGAATGCCAGTCTTAATAAATGTCCCTCAATGTGTCATCAGAAAATGACCTATTGATTAACTCAAGTTTTTAAAATTTTATAATGTGGCATTTGTTCCTACTATAAATTAGCTTTTTATAAACCATAATCTAGAGTCCTACCAGGTCCATGTAGAAAATGTCATGTCATTGTACACCCCAGATCCAGCAAGCTCTGAGTTTGAACTTTGTTTCAAGGAAAAATAGGTACCCTTGATACTTCCAGTGGACAGTGAATTCTTTTTATGGTTTATTTGCTCTGTAAGACTAACACAATAACTCTTACAGAAGCAACCTGTCATCCAGCCTGTGTACACATGCCGTATCACATCTATTTCTGGGTAGCAAAAATATAATCTACAAGAAGATATATACCAGAGATGTGGTTATCATTCACAAAAGAGCAGCCACCATCTGCTAATGATTGGAGACTACAAGGAGAAACCGGTTGGTAGGAAAACAAGCTATTTGTTGCTAGGAAGGAGGTTATGATCAGGCTGGTGATGCTACTCTATTCCTTTAAAGGAAATGTCTGGATTCAAAAGGAAACTAGACAACTCAGAGGATTGGCCGGTAATAAAGAATATATGATTACTTACCTGACAGATCTCGAACTACAGCACCGGGTGCAAGTAAGTTGTGAGAGAAATGCCTCTGTACTGTTGGTAGTGACACTTTAGGAGCTTTTAGAAAAAAATTATAGGAATTGGCCAACCCCTCTAAGAAGGCTAAAGATCATTACTGGGTTGCATTTGGTAGAATTTAAGAGTAGGTCAAAAACATATGGCTACAAGCAGGCTATATCTATTGGGATGGGCACAGGGTACAGTAACTAAAATGACATTATAAGGCGGCAATCATTTGGGAAATGCCTAGTAAACTAAAGTAGAAGGTGAATTTCTATGCTAAAGACACCCATCTATTGAAAAGGGTGCAGCATCTGTCCAATTTCGTAAAATTGATTTTTTTTTTCATCCTTTGAAAACGTTGTTTAAAGTGCAGCTACATTGTGGAAAGTGAACTGATGTACCGATCTAGTAATATGTAAAAGCTACATAAATGCCTGTGTATAATAATATATAATTGATGATTAGGGTTCTGAAGAAAAGAAGATACCGGCTGCACGATCAAGTGGATGAGGTGAGTTTTTATTTTTATTTTTAACCCCTCAATAGACATTTTATTTAGCATTCTGTTTTAAGAATGCTATTATTTTCAGCTATAACCATGTTATAACGGAAAATAATAAAATCACCCAAACACCAAACCCAAACTTCAGTGAAAAAGTCCAGGTTCTGGTCCGGGTGTCCGAACTCGCAAAGTTTGTTACGAACCCGAACTTTGCAGTTCAGGTTCGCTCAACTCTATTGATGATAATATATCACATCATGTACAGAGACATAAAACCATATTGAGCTGGTGGGCTGAGGTGCCAGTTTTGTGATCTAGACATGATACTTGCTAGGTCCACTAGCAAGAGCAGAAATGTCCATGTATGTAGCCTGGAGTTGAAAGTAGTGCCCCTGAAGTGCCAAAAATTGTTGTGTGGGATTTACTTTTAGTAAGATGACGTTTCTTATCAGCATTATGAGAACCCCAGCTACGACAGCATGCTCCATTCATTTCTATACAGTTCTGAGAACAGCCAAGCAACTGTACATCTTGGGAGTTGTAGTTTTACCATAGCTGGCGTGCCGGAGGTTAGTCATCACAGATCTATGCTGTCTTGGGGAATAGGAATACAGAAAAGACTTCCAACCATATCATCACATAAGGCCGAATGCACACGGCCGTAGATCATACCAGTGCACTACTGTATTGCGGCGGCAGCAGGGAGTGCACAGCGTCATAGCCACCAATGAAGCCGTGTGCTCCTGCACTCAGCAGGAATCCAGCCCGTGGATCCACGGACCGCTCACGGCCATGAAACACGGCCATGTGCATTCGGCCTAACCCTGCAAGTAGTGAGCAGCTGCCAAAATACTAGAACAACTAGCCAGGATGATAAAGTAAAATAGGACCGTTTGTAGTACTGAGCTCGCCTTGTTCACTTTAAACATTGATAACTGTATTACTACCACATCCTTTCCCTTCTTCCTTAGCACTTACAGAATGCTTTGACAATATAGGGCACCATGAGTAATTGCTCATTTTTGACAAACTCAAACTGTAATTATGAATATATTATTTATTTCTCTTGCATATATAGCACATACATATTCCACTGCACTTTTACAGACTCTGTGGGGGTCCTTTGCAACAGCCCCTTTGTCACAAACTGGCATAAAATTGTCTCAAACAAGGGTTTGCAACTTTTTAAATGCCATTGGGAATAAATTTAGATGCATTTGGCATTTCTGCACTATTCTTGTCACTTTTCGAAAGGGGGACATAGTGAGAGCGGGGCCATCGGCCCTCTACATATTTTAAAGGGGTTATTCAGACACTCAGACAATCAGCTGTTTCAGGGAGCTGCCGCCAGCTCCCAGCAACTTTCTAAGCACAGCGCCATACATTGTGTAGCACCTCTGCTTTGTACTGCTGCGCAGCGCCACTCACTTTAATGGGGCTGAGCTGCAATTAGGATATGTGTCCATTGTACAATGTCCCAAGGACTAAGAAGAGGCCACTAAGCGTCCCCTTTTCTAACAGCTGATCGGCAAAGGTCCCGGGTGTTGGACCCCCACCGATCTGATATATACCAGATAACGAAAGTAAAAGCAGTGAGAGAGAATGAAAAACTCCCAAAATTGCTCCTTAGGAAGTCAAAGTAAAGAGTGGGGTATATAATGCTTTCATTTGATATTATATCTACCCCTACCAAGACTGAATAGAGACTACATGGAAACATATACATATTGCCCTTTCCAGTTCTGGTCCTCTCTACAGTGAACAGGGGGACCCAGCACAGAGACAGACAAGGTGCAAATACTAATCAAATACACAAGACCTGTGTCATACAGGCTTTCCTGTTGACTCTTTGGTTATTGATTAACCAAGCAGTAGCCCAACTCTGTAGATAAGGAAGCCAAATTCATTATAGCCCTCAACCAATGCAATACATTATGTGACATTGTGTAGGGCCTGGGTAAAGGTCATCCCAGGAAGACAAAGTGTGATGAATTAATGCAATTTGAATGTATCAATCACTCAGTACATTGGTGTGGGGTTTCCTTGTAGCATTTAGGACACAATACCTGTATCAGTCTGTAACATTATACCTGGAATCTCAAAGATTCTTACATTCTCTGTAGCATTGTAATGCCACACAACATATTATGTGTGTACCTTTCTTCTTTCTGAAGCCATTACAACTGCGTTCATATCCGTGTCAGAGGATTTTTTAGGAGCCTCCATGGTAGATTCCATAACATTTGATGGAAAAAATAGCACAGAATGTAGCACCTTTTTTTCAGTAAAACAATAGACACAATGACACAAAATGACAGCCCCCATTATATATAAATGACAGTGATGGACGAACTTTGGCGGGGATGCAAATGTTCGCGAAACGCGTGTTCGCGGTGTGCCCCATTGACTTTAATGGCAGGTGAACCTGAAAAACTTTCAGGTCATATTTGCAGCCAAAAAATACTTACTAGAAGTGCACACATAGTCCCACAACATGGACAGTGGCATACCAGAGAGGTATAATTGGCAAAAATTCCCACAAAAAATTTGTATTTTAATCAGGGGCCATTTTTATGCATCTTAAAAAAAGGGAAACTATAAAAAATGTGCCCTGCTGGAGCCTAGAAAACTGGAGTACAGACCCCAAAAATTAGGCATCCACTGACAGAAAAGAACTTATGATTATGTGGCTGGAGGTACATTAGGGGGTCACTGGATGCAAATTTTACTGTAGGCAATTACAGGCCCCAAAAATTATGCATTCAGCGGACAGAGAAGAACTTACGATTATGTGGCTGGAGGTACATTAGGTGGTCACTGGATAAAATTTTTACTGTGGACCAGTACAGGCCCCAAAAATTAGGCATTCACCTGACAGAAAATAACTTGTGATGATGTGGCTGAACGTACATTAGGCGGTCACTGTAGGACACTGGAGTAGAAGCCCCAAAAATTAGTCATTCATCTGACATAAAAGGCCTTTCATGCCGCTGTATATTCATAAGACAAAGACCATTCTTTGTTCTGGGCGGTGCGGATATGTGTGGGTTGGCATGAGGAAATTAAATTAGATGTGGTTGTCACAGGTGTTGAATTCCTCCGAGATCCATGCCTTATTCATTTTTAGAAAAGTGAGGTAGTCCACACTGTCGTGAGCTAGGCGAGTTCACTTAGCAGTCACGATCCCCCCTGCTACGCTGAACGTCCTTTCGGATAGGACACTTGAATAGGGGCAAGCCAAGAGTTCCATGGCAAATTGTGCCAGCTCTGGCCACAGGTAAGGCCTAAACACCAGTAATCCAGGGGTTCATCGCTTCTCAGAGCGTCCACATCGGCTGTTAACCCAATGTAGACGGACACCTGTACTTCTAGGCGTTCCCTGAGGCTGGCTCCGGAGGGCGGCTGTCGATGGGCTGGTTGCGAGAATGATCTTATATCCGAAGTAACCAACACATCTTCAAACCGCCCTCTTCTAGCAGGCGCAATAGGATTGGTAACCGCGCCTGTTTCTCTGTGGGTGGATATTCTTCTGCCAGCACCCGCAACAGCAGAATGCAGCATCTCTCACAGCAAGGCCTGGAAATGCTGCATTTTGCCAGCCCTCTGTGATGCTGTTAACATGTCCGACATTTTGTGTTTGTACTGGGGGTCTAAGTACGCTGCCACCCAGTACTGGTCCTTGCCCTTTATGCTTTTTATACGGGGGTCCGTCTTCAAACACTGGAGCATGAAGTCCCCCATTTGCACTAAATTGGAAACGGTGGAATGCCCTGGCTCCTGCTTATCACCCAGGAGAATGTCGTCCTCAGTCTCCTCCACCCAGCCACGGACAACACAAGGCATCCCCGAAAAGTTTAAAGTCCCACTCAAAACATGCTCTTCTTGCTCCTTCTCCTCTCCCCCCCCCCCCCCCCCCAGCTTCCATCGACCTCTGACTCCTCTTCAGACTCCTGCTGACTTGTCTCAGATGGAGTAGCTCCCGCTGGGAATTCATTTGGCATTGCAACCTCCTCATCTTCCTGCTCCTCCAGAAAGAAGGCGTAAGGTACGATGTTACTGATGGCGCCCTGTCTGTGACAGACCAGTTTGGTGATCTCATCAAATGGCCGCAGAAGTCTGCATGCGTCGCGCATGAGCAGCTACTGGTGCAGTGAAAAGAAACCAAGCTCCCCAGAACCTGTCCTGCTGCAGAGTTCATACAGGTAGTCATTAGCGGCACATTGCTGCTGGAGCAAGTCGGGCTGTCACAAATCAGATGTCTTACGGGCTAGTGGTGTCGCCGTTGAACATCAGCAAGGCGGTTCATGGCCGTGTAAGATCTTCTAAAATGGCCAGAGATTTTCCTGGCCTGCCGCAAGACGTCCTGGACCCCGGGGTATTTAGGAACAAAACGCTGCATAACTAAGTTCAGGACATGTGCCATGCTTGGCACGTGTGTCATTTTGCCCTGTTTCAGTGCACTCAGCAGATTACCAACCGTCAAATTTAGCAGGGTCAGACACTGATCGGCCTGTGACCGCAGAGCTGAAAGCATGGCTTCCAGGCACAACAGCCGCAGCACAGCATGGCAACGTCTCACCTGGCACATTGAATAGTTTCTGGGGTGCTTGGGGGGCGCAGCAGAAGAGGCGGTAGTAGTGGAAAAGGAGGAGTCAGTCGAGGAGGAGACAGAGGATGGAGTAGAAGGAGGAGAAGAAGAAGAAGCAGGCCTGGATGCAATCAGTGGCGGTAACACCAAATCCACATGGGAGCCACGGGTTATATGCTTGACGGCCGTCAGAAGGTTTACCCAGTGGGCAGTAAAAGTTATGTACCTTTCCTGCCCGTGTTTGCTACACCACGTGTCTGTGGTCAGATGTATCTTGGCACCGACACTTTGTGCCAGAGATATTCACTTGCTGCTGAACGTGGCCATATACAGTACAGACCAAAAGTTTGGACACACCTTCTCATTCAAAGAGTTTTCTTTATTTTCATGACTATGAAAATTGTAGATTCACCTGGCCTCCACAGTCACCAGACCTGAACCCAATCGGGATGGTTTGGGGTGAGCTGGACCGCAGAGTGAAGACAAAAGGGCCAACAAGTGCCTAAGCATCTCTGGGAACTCCTTCAAGACTGTTGGAAGACTATTTCAGGTGACTACCTCTTGAAGCTCATCAAGAGAATGCCAAGAGTGTGCAAAGCAGTAATCAAAGCAAAAGTTGGCTACTTTGAAGAACCTAGAATATGACATATTTTCAGTTGTTTCACACTTTTTTGTTATGTATATAATTCCACATGTGTTAATTCATAGTTTTGATGGCTTCAGTGTGAATCTATAATTTTCATAGTCATGAAAATAAAGAAAACTTTTGGTCTGTACTGTATATCACAGTCCTCAATCAGTATTTTGTGGAAGAAGGTATATCACACCCTTCAATCAGTTTTTGTGGGGCAACAGATATATCACATACCCATTGCAAATAGTTGTTCCAATAGCGCTTGTCCCTCTATATAGCTGCGGTATCGCAGCAGAACCACACAACTGCTGCACAATACAAATGCACTATAATATACTTTCTTTGTTAGAAAGTATATTATAAGTATATCACACCCCTCAGTATATCAGACCTACGATAGTCCTTAAAAGGACTTTGTCCCTGCTCCACAAAGCAACCTCTCCCTACACTGGAAAAACACAGAATGTGTAATGGCTGCCAGATCGGGTTCTTTTATAGGGTGGGGGTGTGTCCATGTGCTGAAACATCTCAATTGGCTGTCCTGTCCCTCCTGATGGATGTGTCATGGGTCAAGGTTCAGCGCAATGCAAAAGAATATGGCGCAAAATTTGCCGAGAAACAAAGTATATGAAGTATACAGAAGGAGCAATGTGGGACTGGACAGAAATGGCAGGGGAACAGAGCATGATTAACATTCTATTTTACTAGTTTTACACAGTTTTGTTAATCCAGTAAAAATTCTAAAAGTAATATTTAAAATGTACTATTAATGCTGGTATTAAGAAAATCTCAAAAATGACAGCAATATGGGCAATGGAGTGGGAATAATTAATAAAAAATAAAAAAAATGAAGACAACGCCAAGGCCAACATCTGTCTAATAAAATGTCTACATGGAATTCCTTCAGTTATACAAAGAAAAAATGCAGCATTTTGTATGCTTCCACAAGTAAGTCCTCAAAGCATTCTACAAAACCAGAGTCCAAAAGTCGTTGTGCATTCTTAGAAGTTTAGCAAAGCCAGGTTTCACTTTAAAGCCTAGCTTCCAACTGTGAGGTTATCCTGGCATGACTCCACACTCTGAAATGGTTGACACGCATTCAGCAAAAGAGGAGCCAGCGGGGATGATCAGGAGCACAGTTGCTGGCTTTTGCACAACCGCCTCCTGCCCGTCCTTCCAGCCTGTCGGCTGCAGTAATTATGTCCAGATGTGACTGGCCTGATGCAGTACATGCTGGCAGCCGGGTGGATGGGTGAGTCCTGGCCAAATAACACTTGACTTGTTCTTCTGTAAGAAGCATCTGTTGTAAGTACCCCCCTTCTTACATTGTGCTACAACCTTTCTTTTCCACAACCTACATTACCAAATGTATTTAATATTCTTAGGCACTTTAAAATAAATTTCTCCTTTTATGCAGTTCAATTTTTTTCCCTCAGTTGTAAAACGTTAAGTAAGCTGATTTTAAAAAAATATATAATTCTAGTTTTTTTCCACCTGAAGCATAATACACAGACCGCTATTTTCTCCGTAGACTTAGTGTACAAATAACAAAGATAGCCTTGTTCTGCTTGTCAACCTGGCATTGCATTTTCTCTGCTTGTACACTTGTACTAGATCTACTTGAAACTCACCCATGCCGGGTCCAACAGGTTTCTCTTGACTAGATTCTCAGCCAAAGTTTTCTTTCAGAAAAACAACTTCTCACCAATTATCAACTCCTCAAGGAGACACAGGAGATTCCATATAGTTTCTATTATGTAACCTTGCTCTTTAAGATGTATAATTAAAAAGTCATACTGACCATCTATGTGGTTTAACAGCTCAAACAATGATGTAATAGATTAGAAAAACAAAATAAGAAATAATCCACACTTTTTACATGGGACGTATGTGATAATTATGTTTCCACGTGTCATTACAGGCATATGGCAGCAACCGAAGGTCAAGATCTGGCAGGTGTCAAATCCAGATGTCAGAGTGAATCCACAGAAAAATCCAGCAATGAACAATCTGAGTATTGTTTTACAAATCATCATTTACACACATTTTTATTATGGTTCTACCTTATATTTATTCCAATAACTTTTCTATTACCCACTTTTTAGTGTCCTTATGCCCCATCATACAACATGGGTCGCTCGGGGAAACAGCGGACTATTCGTTTATATTACGAATAATTATAAAATAGTGACATATTATACTAATACATCTATGATAGTAGTACAACCGCTTCATTAGAAGGTAGGCAGTAATAGAAATGATTACATTGCAGTTCAGTGGAATCCTACAATTTGAAATGCTTTCTAGATAAACTATAGGTGCTCTAGATAGGTTTATAGGTATGAGAAGTCACAGGAAATGTCCATCCATCTTTCTTATATCTGTATTCAGCTGAATTAACACAGCCCCACTCAGGGAATTTGCAAGAAGAGAGGTATCCAGAGGAAATGGTTACAGAAAGAATGAATGCTCAAATCAAAATGTAATGTACCTAGTGAGAGACTATGAGAGAAAAACAAATGGCATATACAAGTGTCTCAGGATATATTCCAGAAGTAAATGCAATGCTAATTCAATTATGTTGCCATTCACAGCCTAATCTGCATGATATGAAGGAGGTGACAGGACAGGATACAGTCATGTGGGGTAGGTGGTGGTCTACCTTTGGTTTAGATTGCAATTATATTGTAACAGTGGCTGCTTACCGCCGTGATCCCAAGCACCATGTTCAGCGATGATCTGCTGCCAGTGTTTCCTTCCAGCACTGGCGACTGCATGCTTGCTGCTCGTTTCCTGCATCATTTCCTTAAGGGCCGGCATGCACCACTTCCTGTGTTTTATGGCTTGGATCATGTGACCTCACCAACCAATACTAGCCCTCCAGCACATATATAATTGTCTCAGCCCCCTTCCCAGATGCCTGTGTCAAAGTCCTTGTGTCCTACTAAGGTTCCTGACTCGTACTTGTGTTCCTGGACTCTGCTACCTGTTTGATCCCTGCCTGCTTGCCTCGACTCTCCTGTTGCCGATCTGGCTTGCCTGACCTGTACCTGTGCCACCTGCCCTGACCTACTGCCTGTCAGACTTCACCTCTGCCTCATCCTTCAGTCCTGCACTGTTGCTCCTGGAAACAAATCAGCCTGCTGACAACTCCTGTACCTCTGGTATCTTTCTCAGGTACCTCCTGGTCCGACTGGACCAGCTGCCTGGTGTGTGCATCCTCCTCAAGAGGAAGTGACCTGGTGCTCCCCTCGGGAAGGTCTATCCCCACCTTCAGGGGTACTGTTAAGATCGAGGGGTTCACTTAGACAATGCCCTTAGAGGAGGTAGGACATTTGGCACAGTGGGTTCACACCAACTGGTTTGTGACACATATTATTTTGATTGTGTATGTATATAGATACATTCACATCAGATATTACAACTAGTGTTGAGTGAATTTGTGTTTTTAAGTTCAGCATCCAAGGTTAAGGTCATCTAAGAATTCTTTAATGGATTCCACTACCACAGCCCATAAGTTATGGTCTGTGGTAGCGGAATCCATAACTGAATTCTTAGACAATTGGCCCAAGGATCATGAAACAGACGTGAAGAGGGAAAATAACCACCTCACCCTTCTGTCTAGTTAGCATTTTTGCTATAGGAGTTTGTCCTACATCAGATCAGCTGTAAAATGCCCACTAAAATGATAATAAATATCAGTAACATAGTTTAGAAGGTTGAAAAAAAAAGACATCTGCCCATCCAGTTTGGCTTGTTATCCTGCAAGTTGATCCAGAGGAAGGCAAAAAAAATATAATGTGAAGTAGAAGCCAATTTTACCCACTTAAGAGGAAATGAATTCCTTCCCGACTCCAATCAGGCAATCAGAATAACTCCCTGGATCAATGACCCATATCTAGTAGCTATAGCCTGTAATATTATTACATTCCAGAAATACATCCAGGCCCTCTCAAACTATTTTAGTGAACTCACCATCACCACCTCCTCAGGCAGAGAGTTCCATAGTCTCACTGCTCTTACTGTAAAGAATCCTCTTCTATGTTTGTGTACAAACCTTCTTTCCTCCAGATGCAGAGGATGTCCCCTCATCAGTGTCACAGTTCTGTGGATAAATAAATCATGGGAGAAATCTCTGTACTGACCCCTGATATATTTTTACATAGTTATTAGATCTCCCCTCGTCTTTTTTCTAAAGTGAATAACCCTAATTTTGATAATCTTTCAGGGTACTAACTCCAATAAGTAAGCATAGCACAGCTAGTAATAAATAACTTTATTTCAACAATGGAGTAGATAAAAATATAATACATACAATGAATAAGTGGATAAAAAATACACAAGCTATAAAGAGAACCATAGCCCAGTATCAACTAGTGTGGGCGGGGCTAAGCTCTAGTCGTGATGTCAGTGGGCCGGCGGTAAACAGTGAGAAGGCCGCGGCACTTCTGGAGCTCCTCTGCCTTCTCAAACAGCTGATCGGCGGGGGTCCCGGGTGTCGGACCCCTGCCAATCAGAAGATGATCTATTCAGAGGATCGATCATCAGTTAAAACAAAGTGCAGAACCCCTTTAAATTAATTTGACATGACCGATCCCTCATTGGGTGTGTCAGATCAGAGCTAGCCTCCCTGACACTCTTCCCTCTACCCCGCTTTCTGTTACTCAGCTAGCTACCTCACTTTCCTGAGCCTCCTTGCTACCTCCCTCCCCCACATCTACCCCATAGAGTGCTTGCTCAGTGAGCAGCAAACTCTTTTCCAAATTGTCAACGTTCTCAGTGTTGAAACTTGCCTGGTTAGATACACGATGTGCGATTCCAAACAGGCAATTTGCTCACATTTTGAACAAAGATATGCACCCTCAAACGGCTGTTCCAGGACTGCATACATCATGCAAGATGTGCACTGGACTGCGAATTGTGAATGAAGCTTTGAATAAGGCTGTAAAATGCTGTAACTTAGAACACTGGTAATATAAAGTCTTTGTAAAATTGCTTAAGAGATACAAATGTCAACTACCAGTTTTAGGTTAGTGGTTATCCTCTTTGAAATGGCAGCAACAAAAATCTTTCATGATATTTTCTCTAATACACTCAAGCAGGGTAAACTATTCACCAAATACAGGAAGTTTTGCTGTATTCCTGCAATCAGAGGCTCATAAATTCCACTTCTTAAGTCTTCATTAAAAATTACCTTTTTTTTTTTAAATACACTCATAAGCAAAAAAAAACTAAAAAGTCAGTAATGTAGTATGGAAAATGTTAACCAAATAGAAACCTTATGTCTATTAAACTTTATGCAGGAAATAGACCACACTCTAGAACTGCATGAACGGAAGATAAGGAAGTTTCCACTGAAGCAATATTTTACATATACCATAACGGGGATGTTTTTCTTCTAATCCAAGCACTGAACACTTTGAAAGCAATATTTCCATTGCACACTGATTGGGATTCAGACAAAAAAGTTACAGAATACTGTATCTTCAGAATGTTCTTGCATTGTGGCACAGGCAATGGGTTTAATTCTTTTGTGCTACTGAGGTTGCTGAAGGGGATACTCCCTTGGTTTCTATAGCTATTTTTATATCTTGTGATATATTTTTAAAACTGTTTTAGAAATATCTCATCATGAAAAGGTAAAATAAAAGGGTAAACAGATCACAATATTTTTTACCACTATTGCAACATGCCACCTTAGGACCCATTCACATGACTGTGGGACTGCAGTGCCCATGTTGTGGACCACAAACCACAGGTTCACAAAAAATGGGCACCAGCAGTGTACATTCCGCATCACTGTGCGGACCCATTGACCTCAGTGTAGGACAAGACAGGACATGTCCGTACCTCCGCATTGCAAAATATAGAATATGTCCTATCTTTGTGGAGATTGAAGACCCATTGAGGTTAATAGGTCTACATCACAATGTGGATTTCACACGACTGGTGCCCATGTTTTGTGGACCTGCAGTTTGCAACATGGGCACAGCAGTCCCATGGTCGTGTGAACAGAGCCCAAGTCAAAGCTAGTACTAAAAACTAAGCTACAGGGTCAATATGGAAGGCTACTAAGCCACTGAAGCATTGTAAGGCTGCGTTCACACGGGCGAGATTTCCGCGCGGGTGCAATGCAGTAGGTGAACGCATTGCACCTGCACTGAATCCTGACCCATTCATTTCAATGGGGCTGTGCACATGAGCATTTTTTTTCATGCATCACTTCTGCAATGCTTTAAAATCGCAGCATGTTCTATATTCTGCGTTTTTCACGCAGCCCTGGCCCCATAGAAGTGAATGGGGCTGCGTTAATAACGCATTGCATCTGCAAGCAAGTGCGGATGCAATGCGTTTTTCACTGATGGTTGCTAGGAGATGTTGTTTGTAAACCTTCAGTTTTTTATCACGCGCGTGAAAAATGCATCAAAACGCATTGCACCCGCGCAGAAAAAACTGAACAACTAAACGCAATCGCAGACAAAACTGACTGAACTTGCTTGCAAAATGGTGCGAGTTTAACTGAACGCACCCTGAACGCACCCTGACCTAATCTGTCACGCTCGTGTGAACTCAGCCTAAGGCCCCATGCACACGGCCGTTGTTCACGGCCGTGTGCGGGCCGTGGAACCGCGGCCTGGATCCCTTCCTGAGAGCAGGAGCGCACGGCGTCACTGGTTGCTATGACGCCGTGCGCTCCCTGCTGCCGGCACAGAACAGTAATACACTGGTACGATCTATACCAGTGTATTACTGTACTGTGCCGGCAGCAGGGGGCGCACGGCGTCCTAGCAACCAGTGACGCCGTGCGCTCCAGCTCACAGGAAGGGATCCAGGCCGCGGTTCCACGGCCCGCACACGGCCGTGAACAACGGCCGTGTGCATGGGGCCTAAGCCAAACCATTTACCTGGAATATATACCACAATGCTGTCTCGCTAAAATGAGAAAAAGTAAAACATAAAAAAAGTGTGATCAAGGACAGGAAGGACAATGGCGCCAAACAAATTAGAAATGGGTAAGGCTCTTCACATTGACATATGACTATGACATTTATATTCTGGTTTGCAGTGGATCCTAGATATTCCTATTAACTAAGGCTACTTTCACACTCACATTTTATGCAGATCCGTCATGGACGGATCCGTTCAGATTATACAACAGTCTGAATCCGTTCAGAACGGATCAGTTTGTATTATTTTTAACTCAGCCAAGACTGATCCATCTTGAACACCATTGAAAGTCAATGGAGGACGGATCCGTTTTCTATTGGGCCAGATTGTGTCAGTGAAAACTGATCTGTCCCCATTGACTTACATTGTGTGCCAGGACGGATCCGTTTGGCTCAGTTTTGGTGTCCATCTCCAAAGCGGAATGGAGACTCAACTGATGCAAACTGATGCATTCTGAGCGGATCCTTTTCCATTCAGAATGCATTAGAATGCAAACTGATCCGTTTTGGACCGCTTGTGAGGGCCCTGAACTGATCTCACAAACAGAAAGCCAAAACGCGAGTGTGAAAGTAGACTAATAATTTTTCCGTCAGGTTTCAATGTTTTACTGGAAAAAATAATTTCCAGTTAATAATGATGTAAAAGACTTAAAGCTGTAGTCGCATCAAAAGAAACTATCATCTATCTGCATTTGACTGATGGTGGTTCGACTGACGGGACTCCAAACAATGATAACGGGGTCCCCAAGTTCCCAGAGCTAATGGGGCGACCCTCGCACATGTGCACACTTCACAAAGATCTTTTAAACTACCAATCACAATGCTCAGCTATGGCCAGAGGTCCAGTAGGAGTGGTGTCCCAGCAGTTAGACGCCAACTGATCAGATACCCATCAGCTATCAGATATCATTTATGCTCCTTCATAAAAATGCATTTAAATACATAAAGCACTAGTAATTAAATCCCTAAATAAATGTTAGTCTCAGAATCACAGGGTGTACTGTTTAAGGGTCTACGATCTGGATCATTTAAAGATATATTTTAACAGCCTACCCTGTACCTGTCTGTACAGCCATGTACATAAATGTAAAAATATGCACATATAAACATATGATTTTCTACATATACCCACACATTGATACAAGATACACAGAGTGATTTCTTTAGTAATGCAACGTGACACTCAGAAAAAAAAAGAAAAGAAATTGACTCCTATATCTGGCAGACTTTGTCAAAAGCTGTGAAAATAAAGAGAAAGTACACAGGTCTTCTGGTTTTTTCATGCAATTTGTTGTCATGTTGCAGATATAAAAGGTCCTTTGTCTTCATGCTGCCGGCTGGTCTCAGTCTCAGAAGCGTGCCTGACTATTCCCACTGGGCTGAGGCTGGATCCTGCACTCCGTTCTTATAAAATTATTCATGCGCTTAGTGGGTCTCCAGCAGGAAAGCGCTGCACAGCGTGGGTCATGAAATATTAATATCTCCTGTAGCCCAGGAACAGAGCATGCTCACAGGCCCGAGGGCAGGTGGGAGGGTGGGAAAGAGAAGGGCTTGAGGTGAAGGTGAGAAATAGTAAGACGAGAGAGACACGGGAGCAGATTCCAAGCGTGAGGTAACAGTGGGGATCAATGTTTACTATGGGATACTAATAGTTAGAGACATGTGTATTTTTGTGTACTTATAATCCCTATACTGGGATTTATCCATACATAATGTGATTAATCATTTTGGTTCAGTAGATTTTGCTAAAAACGTACTTTTATAATATGTAAATTACCTGTCTACCAGCAAGTAGAGCGGCTACTTGCTGGTAGCAGCCACATCCTCCTATCATAATGACGCCCCCTCCGCATGTTGATTGACAGCGCCAGGGAACGGGGTCGTTCTCTGCTGGCCCTGTTTGCATTCAAAATCTCGCGCCTGCGCCGTACCTGTCTTCAATCGACGCAGGCGCACTAAGAGGCGGATGCTTGCTCGGCCGCTCCATCCTCAATGCGCCTGCGCCGGGTGTAGATGTGACGTCATCCGTGCAGATGCATTGAGGATGGAGTGCGCCGATTGAAGACAGGTACGGCGCAGATTTTGAATGCAAACAGGGCCAGCAGAGAACGATTCCGTTCCCTGGCCCTGTCAATCAACATGCGGAGGGGGCGTCATTATGACATGAGGATGCGGCTGCTACCAGCAAGTAGCCGCCCTACTTGCTGGTAGACAGGTAATTTACATATTATAAAAGTACGTTTATAGCAAAATCTACTGAACCAAAATGATTAATCACATTATGTATGGATAAATTGCAGTATAGGGATTATAACTACACAAAAAAACAAAACTGTTTAGTGGGGTGACAGAAGCCCTTTAAAGATCTAAACTGGCGGTGGATCCTCTGAAGTTATGAAGAGGAGCAGGCCTCTCCATAACTTCGGCACATTCAGTGCCAGTTCTAAATGTATGACCGCTTCTTAGAGGTCTTACATTTAGATCATTTTCTACACCTAAAACAGGCTTAGAAAATAGTGACTGAAATGGGCCTGGCCCTTCTCTGCCAACAGTTTTAGAACTGGTGTGAGTGGGGCAATGTCTCAGTTAGCAGCGCAAATAACCATTGCGCTTCTAACTGCGCCTGAAATACACCTAATTTTGCATAGTAAATAATCCCCTAAATGTGTAGTGCATATTTCAAGCACCTTCTACCACTATTTTTTATAACATTGATTATGAACTTCACCATCGCTAAGAACATTCTATTTTATGTGCTCTTGAAAATCAGTTTGCAAGTAATAGGCATATCTGTTCTCTCATTGTAGTGACAAGTGAACTGCAAATCAGATGACACAATTAGCTTATCTCCAGGCCCAATGATATAGGTCATGACAAATATGTCAATCATCTACAGGGAGTGCAGAATTATTAGGCAAGTTGTATTTTTGAGGATTAATTTTATTATTGAACAACAACCATGTTCTCAATGAACCCAAAAAACTCATTAATATCAAAGCTGAATATTTTTGGAAGTAGTTTTTAGTTTGTTTTTAGTTTTAGCTATTTTAGGGGGATATCTGTGTGTGCAGGTGACTATTACTGTGCATAATTATTAGGCAACTTAACAAAAAACAAATATATACCCATTTCAATTATTTATTTTTACCAGTGAAACCAATATAACATCTCAACATTCACAAATATACATTTCTGACATTCAAAAACAAAACAAAAACAAAACAGTGACCAATATAGCCACCTTTCTTTGCAAGGACACTCAAAAGCCTGCCATCCATGGATTCTGTCAGTGTTTTGATCTGTTCACCATCAACATTGCTGGCAGCAGCAACCACAGCCTCCCAGACACTGTTCAGAGAGGTGTACTGTTTTCCCTCCTTGTAAATCTCACATTTGATGATGGACCACAGGTTCTCAATGGGGTTCAGATCAGTTGAACAAGGAGGCCATGTCATTAGATTTTCTTCTTTTATACCCTTTCTTGCCAGCCACGCTGTGGAGTACTTGGACGCGTGTGATGGAGCATTGTCCTGCATGAAAATCATGTTTTTCTTGAAGGATGCAGACTTCTTCCTGTACCACTGCTTGAAGAAGGTGTCTTCCAGAAACTGGCAGTAGGACTGGGAGTTGAGCTTGACTCCATCCTCAACCCGAAAAGGCCCCACAAGCTCATCTTTGATGATACCAGCCCAAACCAGTACTCCACCTCCACCTTGCTGGCGTCTGAGTCGGACTGGAGCTCTCTGCCCTTTACCAATCCAGCCACGGGCCCATCCATCTGGCCCATCAAGACTCACTCTCATTTCATCAGTCCATAAAACCTTAGAAAAATCAGTCTTGAGATATTTCTTGGCCCAGTCTTGACGTTTCAGCTTGTGTGTCTTGTTCAGTGGTGGTCGTCTTTCAGCCTTTCTTACCTTGGCCATGTCTCTGAGTATTGCACACCTTGTGCTTTTGGGCACTCCAGTGATGTTGCAGCTCTGAAATATGGCCAAACTGGTGGCAAGTGGCATCTTGGCAGCTGCATGCTTGACTTTTCTCAGTTCATGGGCAGTTATTTTGCGCCTTGGTTTTTCCACACGCTTCTTGCGACCCTGTTGACTATTTTGAATGAAACGCTTGATTGTTCGATGATCACGCTTCAGAAGCTTTGCAATTTTAAGAGTGCTGCATCCCTCTGCAAGATATCTCACTATTTTTGACTTTTCTGAGCCTGTCAAGTCCTTCTTTTGACCCATTTTGCCAAAGGAAAGGAAGTTGCCTAATAATTATGCACACCTGATATAGGGTGTTGATGTCATTAGACCACACCCCTTCTCATTACAGAGATGCACATCACGTAATATGCTTAATTGGTAGTAGGCTTTCGAGCCTATACAGCTTGGAGTAAGACAACATGCATAAAGAGGATGATGTGGTCAAAATACTCATTTGCCTAATAATTCTGCACTCCCTGTACTACAGAGCCATGCTCTAGTTTCCCTATCCAACATCCACACTATATGGCCAATTTCCAATTTTTGGGCTTCAACTTTTTATTTTTCCATCGATGTAGTTGAAGTAGGCAGGGATGGTCAGTTCGCAGTGTTCGCCAGTGAACACATGTTGGCTGTCATCTTTAGTAAGGTAGACTCACCTGTCCGGCGATGCACAGGTAAGCCCTTACCTGTGCCGGGAGCCGGTCTGAAATCAAATGCAGTCACCGGGAGAAGGCAGTTCTGAAAACAGCCCGATGAGGGTCCCCGGCGGCTGATCTCGGAACTGCCTGCTCCCGGTGACTGCATTTGATCTCAGACCGGCTCCCGGCACAGGCACAGGTAAAGGCGAACTAACAATCACTGGAAGGAGTGTTTGTTTTTGCAATTTTCGGTGGCACCCTACTGGGTACATATAACATTGACAGAATTCTACCATTATTGTGCGGCATAAATAACATTTTTCTTTTATTCTATGGATTGGCAAAATTAGAGATGCACAATATGTACAGTTTCATGGGAAAAAATTGTTTTTATGTTGCAAAAGCCATAACTTTTTTGTGGTGTCATTTTTTACAGAACAATTTTCAGGTCCATAAAAATTAGTAACCCTTTTTTTAAAACTTTCTTTACATTTCTTTCAAGTTCTTTACTCTTTAAAATAATGTGTTATACTGGAAGCCTTATTGCTTTAGACCAGGCATGCTCAACCTGCGGCCCTCCAGCTGTTGCAAAACTACAACTTCCATCATTCCCAGACAGTTTACAGCTATCAGCCGGCAGCTGATAGCTGTAGACAACAGCTGGAGGGCCATAGGTTGAGCATCCTGCTTTAGACAATCTTTTAGGTCATGGTTCTAGCAAGGTCAAGCATATAGACCTGGGAGTCCTTTGATAGTTCATCAACTGTCATGGAAACCCATCAGCAACCCCCTATGTCTAACCACTCAGGTGCAAGTGGTTGCAGCATGTAATGGGTTAAATGGTCCTAACTGGTACAATTCCAGCTGTTGCAGTCCAGACTGCCACCGATGCTGACACAGCGGACACAGCTCTTGTGCCTGTGCTATCCACTAGATGTAACTGTACAATCATTTGCTGGAAGCTGCCATGCACATTAGATGGAAGTTGGCTGAACAAACAAAAACCTGGTGAATGTTCATTTCACAAACATGGTCATGCATATTTTAGTCCATATTGCCCGTTACAGTTACTCAAATTGCCCGTACATGTTCAATGAAACCGAGCGATAGATAGATATCTTTCTGGGACGTTCTTTCAAAGAAAGAACTCTTGTCCATAAACAATCTTTCTTTGAACAAAAGATCTTTTGTCCGACTCTCGGATGAAAATATTAAAACATGGCCAACTTCTTTTTCAGACAATAATTGTTTGTCATCAGGTGGCTAAAACAATTGTTCATATTCAGGTTCACTCAGCATACATTTGTTTTGGTTGAAATAGTCCATTTTGATCAATTTTAGACTAATGTGTATGGAAACCTTTAGGCCTCATGCACAAGGCTGTTGTGCGGCTGTTCCATGCATTGGGGACCGCAATTGCAACATCAACTTGAATGGGTCCATGGTCTCTCCGCACCACAAAAAAAAATGACGTGATATTTATTTGCAGTGCGGAACAACGGAAAGAAACGCCACGGAAGCACTCCGTAGTGCTTCCGGTGTTCCGTTCCGTGACTCTGTTCCGCATCTCCGGAATTGCGGACCCATTCAAGTGAATAGGCCCGCATCTGTGATGCGGGGTGCACACGGCCGGTGCACAACAGGTGCTTCAATGCAGCAATATAAAGGAAGTGTCTCCGTATTATTATATATTTTTTTAATATTGTCCCTTTTCTACATAGCGTTGCATGTGCATCTCTTTCTCAAAGACAAGTACTGTCCTAATGAAATGTAAATCAGGCTGCTCTCATGCTATTTGATGCAAACAGTACATAAAACAACTGGGTAGTTACAAATATTAACATTCTGCTGTAATATTAAAAGTACCAAAAATGTTCATTGCAGTTAAGATGGGAATAACCCTTTAAAGAACACATAGGGTCACATTAATTAAAGGGGGTTTCTGGGATTTTAACATTGATGACCTATGTACAATATCAGATGGGTATTGTCAAACACCCGACACCCCCACCGAGCAGCTGGTCCAATAGAAGGCCACGCTCTGTGCCAGCCCAGCCTTCCTTCATTGTTTACCTGCTCGCTGTTGAGCCCTCAGGTGTAATTACAAGCCATCCCATTCACTTCAATGGGACGGCTCCTTCCTATTTCTATTGAAGTGAATGGGATGGCTTGCAATTACACCTCCTCTGCGCTGAGCAGGCAATTAAGGGAATGCTGTGCTTACATGGAATGCAGTCTTCACTTCAACCAGCTGATCGTGGGGGTGCCTGGGCCAATCTGATATTGATGACCTATCCTGAGGATAGGTCATCAATATTAAAATCCTAGAAAAACACTTTTAAGTTTATTATGCCATAATGCACAATAATTGACAGTGGTGAGAAGAGCAAAAAGTTAAAAAAGTGGTGATAAAGTGGACAAGGCTTAGTGGGAGAGGTGCATGGTCTTCTGCAGCCCATCAGATTTACAAAGGGTTAAACTGGGTTAAATCTACAGCAGCTGATATTTGGCGTGCACTGGAATTTCTGGCACATAGACTACTGTCTGATGCACCAAATTTATTAAGATTATTGTGCCTCTTAACAAGGCCTCATGCACGTGACTGTATCAGTTTTGTTGTCCCCAAACCACAAATCTGCAAAATACAGATATTCGCCATGTGCATAACGCAATTTTCTCAGTCTCTTCACTAGAACAGGCTATTCTTGTCCACAAAACGGGACAAGATTTAGGCATATATTTTGTGGAATGACAACACGGATGCGGACAGCAAAAATGGATGACATCCCTGTGCTGTCCATATTTTTTGTGGATCCAAAAAAAAGAATGGGCCCGTGTGTGGTCGGATGCGGACCCAAAATACAGTCATGTGCATGAAGCCTAAATTTTGATCATTTATCCTAAGACTGGTAACTATAACGCCAGTCTTTGTATATATCTACCTCATTATTCCCACTCACAAAGAGAAAACTGTCAACCTAGTAAATATGTGGCATCACTTCTATTTTACGCTAACAATTTATTTTAGATACTGTATTTAATGTGTAGCTCAACTTTTATTTGAACTTGCCATCTTGTTAACCATATTCCTGGAAGATCAAATACAAGCTAACAAACTAACAATATAATATATTGTTTAGAATGAATTTAGATATAAACATGCCAAAACAAGATTTCCAATCTATCTGTTCTAATCCTGACCACTGCATGTTCACAGCCCTGGATGTGCTGCTCCAGTGTAATGCGGCTGTCCCACCTGCAGCTTCAGCTCATTGAAAACTACAAATGGGATCATCATTTTAATTAGGTTTTCTTAATCAACCATTGCAGATTTGAATAATCTCAAGGTTTCTCTGTGGGAACAGAGCCAATGGAGCAAAATTGAGAAATATTAATTGTCCTAGAGATACAGGTAGCTGTGCTGGTAGGGGACACAAACTATCAGAAATGTATAATATGATTACATGTTTTCAGAATGATTGAAATGCATAAGCAAATAAAAAATAAAAAAATGAAACTGTTACTATAATGAAGGGAAAAATGTTTCCAACCTAATTGAAATTTGCCTCAATGGCAAAAGGCACTTACTCAAGACATGCAAATTTCACAATAGTCATGTGCATGGACGTAGCTTAAGGCTTATGGGCCCTGGTGCAAGAGTTACGCTTGGGCCCCCTTACCTTACTGCTTTGTGGCCAGGGGCAGGGAAGCACATATCCTTCATGCTGCCTGAGGCAAAAAATGAAACTGCACCTACCCCCATACCAAATAGTTGACCTAACCCCTTCCCTTCAGCCAGAGGTGTAACTTGACCAGCATGCACTTTCTAAAACACTGGTGTCTTCTTATACACCACAAGGGTCTTTGGGCTCCCTCAGGCTCCTGGACCTGGTAGCGACAGCTACCTCTGCACCCTCTATAGCTATGCCCTTGGTCATGTGCTTATGCAGCCACATATGTATACATACATTTGCCCCAAAAGGGCATGTAGATAATAGATAGTGTGACTGTTTGAGGGTCACATATTGTCAATTTAGACAGTTGGCACAAACCAATAAACATCCTCCTCTAAAACCTAGGTGCGTCTTATAGGGAGAAACATTGTAAAACCTTTTTCTTTAAAGATTTGAAGTGTATCAAAGGAAGTATCTTGATGAAAATGTATACATGTTACGGAAGATAAAGGTATTGTCTTGTTTCCATCTACCTTCCATTCACTACAGTGTAAAAAGAAAGTATACGTTTCTATACTTTTTCTTGCAGGACAGAAAAGTGTGGTATGATACACTATTCAGTCCTGCACAAAAACTTTCAGAAACACTAACAGTGACAAATAAAGTCAAAAGTATGTACTTTTGAATTAAGGTTGCTCAATTATAGTCTATGGGTACATCAAGCCATACATTTCTATATGTTTTTTGTGTTTACAAATCTAGTCACTAAACAAGATGCGAACAGCCCCTTAGCAGAGCTTGCTTCTTCCCCAGACTCAGCCCTCTTTTACATGAGCTCTCCAGGTAGCTGATGATTCCATTCATTGGCCAGCATAAAACCTTGAGTACAGCAGGTGGAGTTGGGAGCGCACCCTTCTCTCCACCAACTTTAGCACCCAGACTCCTTTTAGTTTTTGTTTTTTTTACTAAACCTAAATACAGCTTTGCTGTACAGGTCACTCCCTTGTTGGCAATACTCCACTTCAGTGGCATTGATATGCCTCTCTAGCAGTTTGGCTATCAAATATCACAATAGACAGCCAGCCAGATAGAGGGAGCAAGAAGATTCACATCATGCCACTGGGAAAGATTATTTGCACGTCCAAGAAATATGGGAGATTTATCAAAGCTAGTTGCTCAAAGCAACCAATCAGATTCCACTTTTCAGAGTTCCTTTGGAAAATGAAAGGATTAATCTAATTGGTTTGCACCAGTTTTTAAAAATGTCCCTTGAGTTTTTCTGCTTTAAGAATATCATTTTTGATCTTGCTAGTTGATTGTACACTGTCCGAACTCCATCCATAAAGTCACATTTTCAGCTGAACTTCAATTTGTGTAATAGAGCAGCAGTTCTTTCTTCTAAATTTCATTTGTGGATTTGCAGTGTGTTATAATAATGAAATTTGACAAAAGACAAGGATCACAAATTTCCAATATGTGTGTGTCTGTGTCAAGATGACATTTTAGCAAATGTGATGCTTTGAGAAAGACAATTTAGCTAATAATGCCATTCATAATTGTCTACAGCATACAATAAGTGAGACTGAAAACAATATAAATGGCACTACATTGATTACTATGTATCAACATACACTGGAAAACATTATTCTTTAAACAGAGCAAAAAAAAAAAAAGGAAAATGGCACTGGAAATTGAAAAGGGGTGGACTGTATATCTGTCCAAATGCTAAACGCTTCACTGCAGTCGGGTAGTTACATTCTTCTCACCTTTCCTTACGGATAATGCTCTTGAGGCACTCCTATGTCAAGGAGGCTGTACATAAGCTGCTAAAGTCCCTGCAGCTTCAACCTACATATGAAAAGATTAACCTAGGAACAATCCAAATGTATACAAAGATACAGATGGGCCCCAAAGCAATATTAGGGCTCTGTACATCTTGGAGGTTGTATGGAGCTGCAATATCAGCCATATTCACAGGGCTTGTTGTGAGTCTTGAATAAGACAAACCTTTCATGATAATGAGAGGTGATGGGAACTCTAGAACTAGTGCACCATGTCCAACCATTTGTACTTACTGACAAATGATTGCATTAGAACTTATGCAATTTCGCAGTGCCATATGTTTCAATTGGTGTGAATGGCATTTTTTGAGTACTGTAATTACTTCTGTCTGTCTTTTAATAGTTCTCTATTTATTAACCTTTTTAACACAATCTAAGCTAGACAAATTAAACAAGAATGAAATAGATACATTCTGCTACTCATAATCTTTGTAGACATTGCAATTTCAATTACCATCCCTTAGCTCCTTTTAGCCCTTATTTTAACCTATTTCCCTTTCATTGGCAAGAGGCCATTTTAGTTTTCACCCAGCAAAACTGTCTCCTTAATCCTCCTGCCAAGCCAAGGTGGAGGCGAACAGAGAGGGAGTAGGGGGAGGTATGAGGCGAGACTTGTGAATTTCCAGTGACACTTGGCTACAACCCAAAAATGTATCTAAATAATTCTGAGAGCCTGAAAGAACAGACTCAGATCATCTCCTGCAGAATCCTTTGACCTAGTATACATTGTATACTAGAAAATACTAAACGTATGAGCTATATTTCAATTTGACCTAGTTGAAAAGTCGCTTGTCATCCATAAACCAAAATTTAACATAAAAAAAAGTGACTTCAAACTTTTTTCGCAAATTCAAAAAAATCAAACAAGCTAATAATAATTTAAATTGTAGCCACTTTGTCTACAGGAGATAACTTCTAACCTTCATGACTGGGCTACAAGAGGTATAACCTATAGTATTGGTAGTAGATACACACATTAGGATTATTTAGAGCCTCCTGCTTTTTTAAAAGGTTCTATGTTATTAATATTAGGCACATCACAAAATCTTAATATTCAAAATAATCATAATCGTACCTAACTGTAAAGAGGAGCAATCAGCATTCATGTCTGTTTTAGTAAAACTTTTTTTCCCGCATCAGACTACGATGATGGAGCATGTTTTCTTAAAACTCTATGTTGGCAGCAACTCTGTTATACCTGCCAAAAATGTATGAATAACTTGATAACTGGTCGTTACCAGTTTAGGTTATGTCCCTTAACAGTCTGCCACTGTCTAGTTGTGCCACACTCTGGTGGGACACACATCTTTGAATCTTAACGTCCAGCCAGCAATTTTCCCATATAATTCCAATACCAAGGGAATGCAGAATTCTACAAAAAACAAGAATTAGTCTTAATTAAAGGCTTATGCACATTAGCTTACACAAGCTTATTCTAGAAATAGTTTGACTGCCCCCAAAAAAGGATATGTTTGCTCCTCATTTATGCTTAATATATCACTTTTCTGTCGAAGACCTTGACTGAATAAAAATTTTCAAATTAAAAAGTTTTGCTAATGTATGTCACTGGCTTTATGTTTGATCATTAACTGATATCTGGCATTTTCTAACATGGATCACACAGTTGTAGGAAGATGCTTCATAAATGACTTCTCAGCAATTCTTTCATTCCTGAGAATGAATGAACCAACGATTCTTCTGCTAGTGAGCTGTCCAAACACCAAAATGTGGCCTATCAACCATTTGTGGGATTGTTTGTATGTATGATGCCACCAGCAACAGAAACAGGGAGTCAGTTCAAAGACCAAAAAAAATAATACATAGTGGGTTTGCGCAAAGTCGAATTCACCTTACTATGCAATGAACTAGTATTCTCTTGATTTTTTTTTTCAACATCCACACAACTAGTCAAAATGCAGTTGTTTCCCAACAACAGCTTTTACTGTCAACTTTAAATTCTGTAAGCCCAGGCTGATATATACTACTGCAGAGTTTCCAAAAAGGTGCTGCAATTGCTTTTGAGATCATTAATTCATCCAATGATGCTCAGCTATAGCTCGATATATATTATTGGTTATTTATATTAACTGCAGTTGCCCAGGTGAAAGAACAGTGGATGAGGGTTTGCCGTTCTAGCAATCAGTAAGGGCCCCAGTAGACCATATGCACACAATGTGTATTGCGATATTTTGCTTGGATATGCATGCAGAAAATCTGCAGCATAATGCATTACCAGAATAGTTATGAGATTTGAAAACCTCATGTCCAGGGCGTTTATTTTGTATGCACGGAAATTGACCTTTGGTGTGGCTTTTAAAATACTGCATGCAGCATGTCAATTGCATGCTATTTTCATGTGGATTTGAAAACGTATTAGGCCCCATGCACATGACTACATTTTTTATCCGTGTTCTAGCCCAGATAGCACACCGACCTATTCATTTCTATGGAGCTATGCACACAGGATGTTAGATTGAAAGCCATAATGAAAAACAAAAATCACTGTACTAAGATGAGCCTTTATACTTTTCACTAAGAACTGTGTCATTAAATCACCAAAAAATAAGCTACTAAAACAGAACTGAACGTGTTGCACTTTTCTTCAATAAGTTTGGTTCATTGTAAACTATGGTCACTTTGTAGTGAACTTATAGGATTTGGAAGCCAATGGGTTAACAGTGCAGCTTGTAGCATTTAATAGGTCAAATTTCGAATTACACAGTCCACTAACAACAGGCAAGAGCTTCTGGAAATGAATTTGTGTGAGAATTTTTTTTTTTCTGGTCCAGTATTTAAGAGCTGGGTAGCATGAAAAACAAGGGAAGCCTGTTAGAATAACAAATGGCACCCATGGAACTTGGCTAATTGCGTGTGTCAGTACTTGGCCTTAATTTTCAGGAAACAGGGCATAAACTTCAGTATCGCTTTGGGGAAAATTCCTTGTGTAAAGTAGATGCTGTCCATCTCAAATTAAATCTTCAATACCCATAGTTTCTGGAAGAACCATAACATACTTGAGAAAATATACATCTCCAAAGACTCATTCATACAAGCAAGTTGTTCAGCTCTGTGAAATGGCTGTCTTTCCTAGACTGAATTCTGCTCCTCTGACCTGAACTCACAGCATCATCTTGATTTACGATTCTGTCATTTCTTTTGCCTGACCATAGTTTTACTGTATTGTACTCACGGCATTATGTGAGTACAGTACAGAAGACCATTTTCAGTCTGGAACTCACAGCACTGTAAGTCATTATGATGCTGTGAGTTCGGGTCAGAGGACCAATGCTCAGCCATTTTACAGAGCATGTTTCCAACACCGAACACACTCTAGTGAAAGGACCTAAAACATGTGATTGCCAGGAAGAAATGCTTCCTTTCCAACAATTTCCTTCTTAATTATCCTGTGTAAAGGGACTTTTAGTTAGTTTACTGCTGCTGTAACAAAAAGATGATATCTCTTAGTAAAATAGTAGATTAGTAGAAGTAGGATAACAGTGACAGATCAATTCTTCACTTGATAGTCCTAGAAAAAGATGCGTACAGAAAAGCATTGAACATATCACGTGTTATTCTGTAATTGGTATCCAGAAAAATCATCCACCCAATATGTATATATATATATATATATATATATATATATACAGGTCCTTCTAAAAAAATTAGCATATTGTGATAAAGTTCATTATTTTCTGTAATGTGCTGATAAACATTAGACTTTCATATATTTTAGATTCATTACACACCAACTGAAGTAGTTCAAGCCTTTTATTGTTTTAATATTGATGATTTTGGCATACAGCTCATGAAAACCCAAAATTCCTATCTCAAAAAATTAGCATATCATGAAAAGGTCCTTTAAACTAGCTATTAACCTAATCTTCTGAATCAACTAATTAACTCTAAACACCTGCAAAAAATTCCAGAGGCTTTTAAAAACTCCCAGCCTCGTTCATTACTCAAAATCTCAATCATGGGTAAGACTGCCGACCTGACTGCTGTCCAGAAGGCCATCATTGACACCCTCAAGCAAGAGGGTAAGACACAGAAAGAAATTTCTGAACGAATAGGCTGTTCCCAGAGTGCTGTATCAAGGCACCTCAGTGGGAAGTCTGTGGGAAGGAAAAAGTGTGGCAGAAAACGCTGCACAACGAGAAGAGGTGACCAGACCCTGAGGAAGATTGTGGAGAAGGACCGATTCCAGACCTTGGGGGACCTGCGGAAGCAGTGGACTGAGTCTGGAGTAGAAACATCCAGAGCCACCGTGTACAGGCGTGTGCAGGAAATGGGCTACAGGTGCCGCATTCCCCAGGTCAAGCCACTTTTGAACCAGAAACAGCGGCAGAAGCGCCTGACCTGGGCTACAGAGAAGCTGCACTGGACTGTTGCTCAGTGGTCCAAAGTACTTTTTTCGGATGAAAGCAAATTTTGCATGTCATTCAGAAATCAAGGTGCCAGAGTCTGGAGGAAGACTGGGGAGAGGGAAATGCCAAAATGCCTGAAGTCCAGTGTCAAGTACCCACAGTCAGTGATGGTCTGGGGTGCCATGTCAGCTGCTGGTGTTGGTCCACTGTGTTTTATCAAGGGCAGGGTCAATGCAGCTAGCTATCAGGAGATTTTGGAGCACTTCATGCTTCCATCTGCTGAAAAGCTTTATGGAGATGAAGATTTCATTTTTCAGCACGACCTGGCACCTGCTCACAGTGCCAAAACCACTGGTAAATGGTTTACTGACCATGGTATTACTGTGCTCAATTGGCCTGCCAACTCTCCTGACCTGAACCCCATAGAGAATCTGTGGGATATTGGGAAGAGAAAGTTGAGAGACGCAAGACCCAACACTCTGGATGAGCTTAAGGCCGCTATCGAAGCATCCTGGGCCTCCATAACACCTCAGCAGTGCCACAGGCTGATTGCCTCCATGCCACGCCGCATTGAAGCAGTCATTTCTGCAAAAGAATTCCTGACCAAGTATTGAGTGCATAACTGAACATAATTATTTGAAGGTTGCCTTTTTTTGTATTAAAAACACTTTTCTTTTATTGGTCGGATGAAATATGCTAATTTTTTTAGATAGGAAATTTGGGTTTTCATGAGCTGTATGCCAAAATCATCAATATTAAAACAATAAAAGGCTTGAACTACTTCAGTTGTGTGTAATGAATCTAAAATATATGAAAGTCTAATGTTTATCAGTACATTACAGAAAATAATGAACTTTATCACAATATGCTAATTTTTTTAGAAGGACCTGTATATATATAA
The DNA here is from genome assembly GCF_014858855.1 of Bufo gargarizans. Taxonomy (NCBI): domain Eukaryota; kingdom Metazoa; phylum Chordata; class Amphibia; order Anura; family Bufonidae; genus Bufo; species Bufo gargarizans. The sequence goes on from NC_058080.1 coordinate 372,482,347, forward strand.
ACACACACACACACACTGTATGCTATTAGTGCCTGATAAAATAAAACTGATGCTGGTGTCCTTAACAATGAAACAGAGAAGTGCTTAAAATGTACTTAAAAATGGTAGTCAAAACTTGTGTTTTCTCTGAAATCCAAGACGGGGTGTCCTTTTTGGGGTGTCTAAACATAGCACCATGCTGCATTTGAGGTCATATTCCAGCCTGGCTGGATGCACCCCAGCGCTTTCTCAATAAATTAGATGGAAAAATAAATATGGAAAACAGAACAAAAGATTTTTTTAACGTAAGTGTGAAGACTGTGAGCAGTAGAGATTGTCTGTTAACATATGGATAAGAAATTGACAAGAAACCCATAAAAATGTGCTTGAATTGTTTGTTTCAGGGAGTAACAGCCCTGTCTGGAAAGAAAAAACATGAACAGAATATTTTTAAAAATGGTGAAAAGGGAATATAAATGGCTGGCTACATTGGTGGATGTGCCTAAGGGCTTGTATGCACAGACTTATATGATGTTGTGCAGATTGCACTCAGAGTCGTGGAGTTCATAATTGGGCAGTCGGTCTGTCCCCGTATGGTGAGGCACCACTTCTATAAGTGACTTCCTTCATAATATAACATGCAAGGGAGTCAAGGGAAAATACATCCATCTGGCCCTGTGTAAAATGTGCATCTTTATTTTGCTGAGAAATGTGCTAATTTTGTTTTTGAAAAGAATAGACAAATTGATTATTCCAACCATATAAACACATATAAATATTGTCTGCGTATTGTGATATAATATGAAGAAGCACAAAATATAATTAATTATAGCTGTATATACAAAGATATTAGAATATAATCTAAACCTAAAAAGCTAATGATATGGTCTAGGGAGAAGATGCATCCTCTGGCTTCTTGGTTGACTTTGCTGTAGAAGATGGATAGGGGCAGACTAACGGATGGTGTGGAATGATCCACAGGGAATAACTCTAAGCAGAGATTTGTAGAGGATCAATAGTGCTCGGCAATAGGAAGCCACCCCTGACTCATTGTAACGTATGGTCTGGAAATCTTGGCAGGGTGGAGGAGCTGAGCTTGTGTGTGTGTTCAGATTGAGAAGTAATTGATTTCACACTGCAATGCGCAATATTATATTGCCATTGTAATGACACACTTAGATTCTGGATTTTCACATGTAAAGTGTTACAGGAGTAAATGCACATTTATCAGCCATTCAAGGATATTTGGAAATGTGTCATCTACAGATGGGGTCTGGTCTTGTTGATGAATATTGGGATGAAACATTGCATATGTCTCTCCACAAAGAAACACCAGCTTTACTTATTACGGCCAAAGAAGTACTATTGGCGTTTGGTCAAATATTTACCTCCCTGCTGGTAAAATACCAGCTTTTAGGCCGCAACTTCTTCTAAAATAGCACACATGCTGTGGCCACAGTTAGTCCCAACAGGAAGACCATTAGATCAGTCAATTGATTATTCATTTTAATAGATCTCTTTATAGAACACAGTTTTGCAAAGGCCTACAAGAGGAAAATCACAATTTTGTGATGTAAGAGGCAAACTTAAAAAAATGCACTCTTCGCTATTGCACTTACCAAATCTACACAGTTTCTCTAATAAAACACATGAACCATCAGTTTATTGGTGTAAAGCTTTTTCAGTACCTTTAGCTGAAGTAGATCACATATATGGACTGACATAAGTATTTTTTAAGTATTTAAGGGCATGGCTAGTGGATTTAGACTGAAATTAATCTCTGACAATATATATTGTGATTTACTTGTTGCTCTTTTATGAACAGTAATTTGTCACTTCGAGTTGCTATTACTAGATACTGCTGTGTGAAATTTCGACCATGGCTAAGCCATTTTCATAGCTGTGGGAGCTGTCTTTGGTCACCTACCCTCAATGTTAGCATACTCTGATCAAGCCTTCCATACAGGGCCGTCTTTACCAAGGGGCAAAAGGGGCAGCTGCCTCAGGCCCAGTTTCTCCTGGGGGGCCCAAGGCAGCTGCCTCTTGAGCCCTGCTAGCCACTGCCCCGGGTGTCAGGCTGTCAGCTACACAGGGGGTGCTGCCATGCCATGCCTGCCGGCACTCCAGCCAGCGTACTGTGTCTGTGAGAGCTGTGATCTAGGACCTTAATGAAATCATCACCATGTGACTAGTAACCTAGCAATATTACTGGTCACATAGCTATGAGGTCATCACAGGTCCTACCAGGAGTGTTGCAGGAGAAGTTTGCCTTAACTGTGGAGCTTTTTTTGTGAAGATTATATCAGGAAAAGGTGACAGGGGCTATTATGCTAATATACTGTAAACTACTGTATAGTGGGGTGCTGTATACTGTGGGGGGCTGTATACTGTGGGGGTCTGTATACTGTGGGGGGCCTGTATACTGTGGGGGGGCTGTATACTGTGGGGGGCCTGTATACTGTGGGGGGCCTGTATACTGTGGGGGCCTGTATACTGTGGGGGTCTGTATACTGTGGGGTCTGTATACTGTGGGGGGGGGGGCTGTATACTGTGGGGGGCTGTATACTGTGGGGGGGACTGCATACTGTGAGGGGCCTGTATACTGTGGGGGGGGCTGTATACTGTGGGGGGTCTGTATAGTGTGGTGGCCTATATACTGTGGGGGGCTGTATACTGTGTGGGGGGGCTGTATACTGTGGGGGGCTGCATACTGTGTGGGGGGCTGTATACTGTGGGGGGCTGTATACTGTGGGGGGGCTGTGGACTGTGGGGGGCTGTATACTGTGTGGGGGGGCTGTATACTGTGTGGGGGCCTGTATACTGTGTGAGGCTGTATACTGTGGGGGGGGGCTGTAGACTGTGGGGGGCTGTATACTGTATACTGTGGGTGCTGTATAGTGTGGAGTGCTATACTGCTGAACTGTATAGTGTGGGGGGCTGTATAGTGTGGGGGGCTATATTGTGTATAGTTTGGGTGCTGTATACGATGAGGTGCTATACTGCTCTATTGTATACTGTGGGGTGCTGTAAACTGTGGGCTGCTATACTGCTCTACTATATACTGTGGGGTACTGTATAGTGTGGGGTGCCATATTGTATAGTGTGGGGTGCTATACTGCATACTGCGTGGTGCTGTATACTATAGAGTGCTATACTGCATACTGTGGGGTGCTGGGGTGCACTGTAACATTAGGGTGAGCCGAGCCCTGGTCTCCTTCCTGCAGAGCGGTGCCCACTTCCAGCCTGAGCCCAGCTGCCCAGAGCACTGATCCTGAGCCACTGGAGTCTTCAGAACTGGAAGTATTTATATCACTGTACTCTCCCAGGTGTGTGGATTTTTTGTGTGTGTGTGTTGTGGTGGAGGCCGTGATTGCCTGCTAAGGTGTGGGAAGGCGGGATCCAGGGGGCCCAAGTAAATTTTTGCCCAGGGTCCAATCAATATTAAAGACAGCCCTGCTTCCATACGCATACTGCTTCTCAGCAAGACCATACATACATGTGCTCTCAATATGGAGAGGGGAGTGTGCAATACCCCAGATAGGGTATCTGCAAATTGTTTGGTTTGTAATGCTACTGTAATGTTTTTCTACATCATACAATGTTACACCAGCAGATGGTGTATGGGTGGCACAGGGAATGGAGCTAACCACTCCATTACCACCCACCCCCTGTTGGTAAGATGGACTGGTTCTACTTGCTGTCAGGAGGGAGAGCTAGCTAGGCTAGTGAGGAGACAGGGAGCTAGTCCATCAGCTCCTTCTCCCTAGGGCCTTAGAACCAGAAATTGGCTCGTCTGTGAGGAACACTGCTCCATGGGGGACAAAGGTCCAAGTGCTGCAGAAATTCATCAGAACTATGGCATTACAGAGTGACCAGCTATGACAGCTTCACAGATACTGCTGCAAGGTGAAGGAGAAGGCATTAAGACACCCATCACCATAGTCCAGTTGAGGCAAACTTTCAAGCCTGCATTACATAATGACCACCTACAGCCACAGTTGCCAGCTTTATAGCCATAGTGAAAATGAATCAGGAGAAAGAGATTTTATTAGCTAGCATACTTCGGAGTGCCAGTAAATGCCATTTAACCAGCCACCATACTTCATCATCTGGTGACAGAAACTGTACCTTGTACCTACTATTGCTGGGTGTAAGGCAAGCTATTATTTGCGCTCATTAAAGAAAGACATTAGATCTCCTATATCTTCCTGATTCCTTTACTCCACCTTTTCACTGCATTGAACCCCAGGGAGGGAAAGCAAGAGGGAATGCACCATAACACATCATCTCATCAGCGCCAATACCACTGTTATCCACTATATCAGCTCCTCAGGGACTCACTCTTTTGGTAGCAGCTTATCTCCCTTCTTTCACTCATCAGCTGGCAAGGACACCACTATAGAGATTAACTGGTCGTCCAATCCCATTGAAATTGGCAGGTTTGGTTACCATTTATCTAATGTTTACTCTGACCCTGACTCTTTCCCTCCTATCTTTTTTACAGTAAAAACTTAATACAAACTATACAAATTTGGTATCACTGTAATTGTACTCAGCAGCAGAATAAAGTCATCATGTCATTTATAATGCACAGTGAATGCTATAAAAAATAAAACCTCACAAATGGTGGAATTGCAGTTTTTTTTACCCCATAAAGAATCTTTTCCCCATTTTTTTATGCATGATATGGTAAAGTAAATGGTGCCATTAAAAAATAAAACTTCATCTGGCTATGTGATCAGAAAAGTAAAAAAGTTAGAACTTTAGGAACAAAAAAAAAAGGTTGAAAGGGTTGAAGATAGTTTCCACTCGGAGCAGCGCAGGTCACTGCTGTTCTACACAGCAGATGCCTGCTATCAGAGTTCGTCTGTCTCCGATCAATGACTTTTAACCTCTCAGATACTGTGGTTAATTGTGACCATAGCACCAGAGTGGTCAGTTACCGAGGGCAAGTTGCTCCAGGTGACCTAACAGCCTCAAATCTAGATTGCGGGAGCCATCCAGTTACTATATTAGTCCTGCTGTGGTTAAAGGGGTTGCCCCAATAACTATTTTACAATATACAAAAAAACCTGCTATAAAATATGACAAGTCACTTGTTAGATAGAAATATAGTACCTTGAGGCAAATCCCTACAAGAACCTTTGATCAAATACAGTAACTGGAAAGACACTTTAAACATAACTCATGTATGTGAATTATCATTTGATTGTCTTTTTTGTCCAATATTAGAATCCCAGTATAAAAGCCAGGGACTCTGATGGAATGAGAAGACTCTTCACCGCACTTCTCAAACCATCTGTGATGAACAGTCATACTTAAAGTGAAGAGTGCATTTTATCTTTTTTCTTTTTATATAGAACCAGGCCTAGAGTACAGTACTTTGTGCTTCTTCATCCTAAATGTATTAATTAGAATTCACTTGGTTCTTGCTTCGAACTCCGTCATCTGTCAAAGCTTAGCTGAACTCTATTACTTAGTCTTTGTGATCTAGGATTTGAGGATGAAAATCTATAATATTTGTGTACAGCTGTCACTTAGGGCAGAATGAGGTATTACTATAGTCCTGCTAAATATATGGCTAGGGATCAGATATTTATTTCCTCAGCTGATGTGACACTTTTGATAATAATGACAGAAATATACGATATGAGGCAAACTCCAAGTTTACTATACAGATATCCCAAACGCACTGGTCTTATACATGTAGAGCACTTCTGCGGCCTGACATGTAACATGTCTTCGTCATTAATAGGACATGGCACAATAAAGCTGCTTTCTGCTATACATTACACATAGAACAAGAATGGTGACTCACAGCAACAGGAAAGACTGTTCTCTCCCAACCTCCATGTCCTCCTTTGCACTCCTTCACTTGTGACTTGTCTCTGGACACCAGGGTTATATGTGAAGATAAATGAACTAATCTCTGATTCACAATCTTTGCCTCTTGATACATTATCTTTATAATGCATATTCATTACATAGCAGTCCACAGGATTATTGATTTTATATAATGTCCATTCATTTATTTATGCAGAGAAACAGAAATGCATTATTCAAAAACCTTTTCCACCAGATTGCTCCAGAGGCAGATGAGAGACTGTCCTACTAGGACTAGCTTTATACTATACAACTTTCTACATTATGCCGTCAGCTAGAAGAATCTTTGACTGGACACATAATGCATTAAATGCACAACTGCAGCAAACTCTAAATTGACACATAAAATAACAAAGCCACAGAATGCAAAGATAACAGCTGCAACTGTTTATTTCATGTGCTTTGTCAAGTTAACCAGTGCTACATCTGTATGTGTGTCTGACTGTTATACAAATATCTGTGTGTCCATCTATATCTTTCCACCCACCTAATACTGGAAATGTAATAGCACTCATAGGTACATTATATCTATCAGCTTCAGTTCTTTTCCAATACCCTCCATTCGTAGGCACGAAATATGCTCTGCTAATATTATAGGGCCTCATGTACACAACCGTATGGATAATGTCCGTGTTGCATACGCACATTTTTGTGGACCCATTGACTTCGATGAGTCTGTATTTTGCGGCCAAGTATAGGAAAAGTTCTATCGTTTTGCAGAATGGACATACGGAGGCAGAAAGCACTTGGATCATCCATGTGCATTCCGCATCCCTTGACCTGTATTGCAAAAAGATAGAATTTGTCTATAAAATGCGGCCCATGGACCCATTGAATGGGTCTGCAAAAATGCTGAAGACTTCATGGGTTTTTTGCAGATCTGTGACTTGCGAACCAAAAATCCTATATGATGGTATGCATGAGGCCTAAGCTATAAGATAAAAGTACTGCTCTCTTACTGCTACTATCACATACTACTAATAAACACATGGAGATACAGAGAGCCATATGAGGATTTAGCAAAAGTATTAATACTCCTTTAAGAAATGATAGAAGGAATAATGTCAATTTTTTAAGTTATACTTTATTATCAGCAGTAATGTGTTTTGATTTCAACAGCTAAAATTAAGTGAAACTTTACTAAGCCTTTCATTCCCGATCATTGCCCAGTGTAAACATGTCTGCTGATCCGACTAAACCTCATTTGTCATTAATCACATCTTTTATGTGCATATTAACAATGCTGTTTGTCTGCAGAGCAGGGGTGTGCTACCCACATACAGTCACAATGATTGCTCCAAGTAAATCTACTTGCCATATCGTTTGTCAAGAGCAAGACATTTGCCTATATTAAAAATGCCTCCTAACTAGCAATGTGAATGAAGAAATATCAGTCTATGAGAACAATCCCCTGTAAAATGTGCCTAGCATAGTAATGAAATGCTCGCTACTATAGGGCTGTCACCCTTCCATTATTTGGCAATGTGTTAGTTTGTCTCTCTGTTTACACATGCTCTACACTTAATTGACACAGTAGGTCTCATTTGCTTTGATCTAAATTAATTGGTTAATGGTCTCAATTTACTCAATTAGCTGAATTAAGCTGGATACGGTCTTGTACTCTTCGTTTATTTCTACAGGTTTTCTAATTTGGAGGTCGGACATAGGGAAAATGGTCAATCACTCATGTATGGGATGAAGGCAGTGGATAAAGAGGCAAGAGAGTCTTATTCATCTCAAGCACATGTACATGAGTGCAAGGAGATAGAAAATGCTTTACCGCTAACCACAGGGATACAACATCATTAAACAAATGTCTGTTAATTATCATTAAAAAACCTAATTAATTAAGTTATTTGGAACAGAAGCAGCAAAATCTATTTAAGGGACAGAAGTTAACAGCATTAAAGGGGCTTTCCAGGCTCCTGATATTGCTGACTTCTCCTTAGTATAGGTTGTTAATATCTGATCCAACCCCTGACATTCCCATTGATCTGCTGTATTCTTCAGCCTCTGGCATTGGAACTAGCACTTTGATTTGAACCGAAAGCACAGCTCCATTCAAAGTATAGTGGACGACTGAATTACCAATCGTTTTAATGGGAGCTGTAGTAACCCAGAACGGCCACTACACTTTCAATGTGGAAATTCCAGCACCAGTAGCTGTAGGAACTGCTGATTGGTGGGGAGTCACAGATATCTTTTATAAACAATGAAAAAAAGTGTGTGATGGAACCATTAAGATCCAACCAAAACGAATTGCTAGCAATTCCTAATGTGCCTATGGTTCCATAGATCAGGTAAATCAGTGAAAACACTCATCTGTTAGTATGACCACATTTCTGCAAGCAATGGTTGAGAATTTGCATGTGAGGAGATGCAACAGAAACAAATTATCAATGAAAGTGATAGATTGCACAGAGAAAATAATTGTTAGAAATATTAAGCCATGTAGGTCCATAACAGACTAGTGACCAATTATCTGGAAATCTTTACATCTATAGCAAGTTTTAATTTTAATATTAAATGGACAATAAAGGTACCAGCTCCAGCACAGGCAATCAACAATTCCTGATAGGAAAGACCAGATGAAATGCTGGAGAGTGCAGGAACTTCTATGGAAACAAGACTCTTAATAGTTTAGGAGGAACCCAGCCTCTTTTTTTCCCAGATTTTAAACCAAAAATTGAATTGTATCATACAATATGGAACAAAGGAGACAGTCTTGATGGGCACATTTGTGAACAGGCCCTACTATCTCTTCCTGCAGTTGCAAAAACACTAAAGAGGGAATGGATATCTTCAGAAACATGTGAGAACCTAGCCTAAGAATATGGTGACACTTTCAGACTCTTGAACATATTTCTACTGCTTTGTAAAAATGCAGCTACAATCTTTTACACCAGAGACAAGAACCAAGGCAAAACCTATATGCATTAGAAATGTGTGGTAGTGGTGTGGCTATATGTCTAAAGTCTAAACATTAGACAACATATATACTGTATGTCTGTAAAGTTTGTGTAACGGGTTGAATTTTTTGGTTATTCCATCCCATCTACCTAATAGCTAGGTCCTGGGGTCCACCTGGTGGACACATAACTGTTTGTGGTTAGTGATGCATACAAAGAAAGAAACAGCTTCTGTTTCACAATATACTGTACTATTATCAGACTAAAAAGAGAGATGTACAAGTTAAAGGCTACAAAAATCAAAATGCTAATGGTATGTGGTATCACAAGTCAGTACTATGGTACTGGTCACTCACTAGGGTTAAGCCAGGGAAATTATGCCATTCTATATAATATTTCAGTTTAGATTATAAAAACTCTAGCTTTAACCACCAAAAAATAATGAGAGATCCTGATTCCTGACCATAGTAAAAAAAAAAACAACACAAAAATAAAAAGGTTAAACACATTAAACCAGTAGAAAGTTTCAGTAACAAAATGCAGAACAATGCTCAGATTTATCGTGTGTTGTGTTGGAGGAGGAAAGGCTGTGGGAGGGAGGGGAAGCGGGAGAGAGAACAGCCATACTGGGGAAGGAGGGGTCCTTGGGGGATTAGCCCTCCAGTACCATCATGAGTATAAAAATAGGTCACATCTATTCTACATGTCACTGCCTGGTGAGGATAATGCTGGCAGGGAATTCATTTAACCCTGGAGGTCCCAGGCTGCCTCAGCAGAAGGAAGCCGATTTTCCACCTTCTGCTGCAATGTCAGAACTGTTGGCAAACAATAACAATATATGTAATTCAGGAACCAAGTTAAATAATATGACAAATATTTCAGCCCTGTTCAGCCTTGATCATCAGCAAAATATGTACAACTGTATGAGTGTAAGTATACATTGTAATGAAATTAAAATTATGCCACAGCTACAAAAATAACTATACTCTAGACATCCTGATAATATTTCGGACTTGGAGGGAACCTCGTACAGCTACCTTCCAGGGCCTTATGCACATGATTGTATAAAGATAATTACTATATGATACCTTGTGCAGATATGCAAACTGCACTTGTGAAGTATGAAACTTTATTTTTAATGGCATGTTCTACATGGGTCCTGTATGAGTTCCCCACACTTTCCACTGAGTTTTATGTGGTATTCCATATGAAAAAGGGGCTAGTCACAAAAAAAAGTCTACATTTAATGGATCCTTTTTTTGTTTTGTTAGTACAGTGGTGATGGATTCCACTGTATGGCATCCATTGGAGGCATCTGTTTAATGCACATGTAATGTATATACGTTAAACCTGGGACAAAAATGTGATGTGAACAAAGCCTAAGGCTAAATTGTTGGGTACATTAGGCCAAAGGCTAAGCTACACCCAGATAATTTTTTCAGTTTTGTAAAAAAAAGCTTGAATTGAACTCTGAAGGCCTCATATTAAGGCCCGTATTAAGGCCTCATGAGCAAGACCGTATGTGATTTGTGGTCCGGAAAGCGTAGATTCACAAAACATGGTTACCAGCTGTGAGTATGCCGCCATTTTCTTTTTATCTTCAAAAGAAATGTCCAAAATGGACAAGTTTTTGGTGTGCTGTGCGCATTTTCTGTGGCCCCTTTGAAATGAATGGCTCCTCAGCCATATGCAAAAAATGCAGATCGGATGTGGGACAAAAATATGGTCATGTGGCGTATCAATACACTTGGAAACTCTGTGTATTTGAAAAGAATATAATGCAGTGTACAGAAAGTTCAAGGAGCGCGAACACGAAAATGAAAGGTGCTGTCTGTGTAACAGCCCTAGTTTTGTTTTAAATGCATCACTCAAAGCAGTTTTCTCGACTCATACTATCGGGATAATCCAGTTTTATGTAACCAAACTTTTAAATCTTTTACAGTTTTAAATATTTTAAATCTATTAAAGTTTACGTCACACAATTTGTGTCTGCACCTAGAGGCTAAAAAGCCTAACCTAATATTTTTAAAAGCTAAGAATTTACAATATATCCAGTCTAGGCAATTGTCTGAGTTAAACAGCATAGACTCAAGGTTGATATATTTTACCTACACTCATTGCACCAAACCTTAAGGATATGGGGAACTAGCGGTTTAGCTCACATAAGTTTGTATACACTGTACAGTATTGTAGCAAACTTCAAGTGTGTAGCTCTGTACACATTATGTAGAAATTTGCTGAACTTTTCATTATACAGTAAGTATACTTTACTTAGAATGGCACACTATTTAAAAGCACCTTCAATTAGCCACTTAAAAACCTTTTGCAATATGTATTTTAGCATGTCAATTCATATTGCTTGTTTGCTATTTATTAGCTGCACACTCTATGTATTTCAGTAAGTGGCAGAGTAGGAGGAAACTTCCTCAATGCTAAGAGAGATAGCTAAAACAAGTAAATAACTTTATGAAACAGGAAACTGCAATCTTTTGGTGTGTCCATACAGGGAGCTTGCTAGCTATTCAAGTCATTTGATTACAGCAGCCTCTGCATTGTTTCATGCAGTGGGGGTGAAGGCAGTATACAGTACATGAGAAGGGGGAGTAGCACATGTAAGGAGTGTTAGCAGGTTGCAGAAACAGGGACTGGTGACTAGGCTGCAGCTCCATCTGTAACATGGAGGACAATAATAACTTTCCATTAGGAAGAAGAAATGGTCTCCTGCATGATCGAGTTTTGAAAGGAAATCCTTTGCAAAAGCATTGTACATGAGAATCTAAGAGCACGGTATATATATTTTTTTCCACTGGAGACATGCTTTAACTCAACCTTTTTAATCTATTTATCAAAATATGAACCAGATTTGCTAATGTCTAGTCTTTGGCAGAAGATTATTAGGTGTTTCCTGTGAGTGAACAAAGAGATATGGGTTTTCTCTGCAATACCAGACACAGCCCGACTAAAGAGTTAACAAAACGTATAAAAAAATATAAAAATCAATAGTGAAAATACAAGATGATCTCATTCACAGGATGGTAAGAATGTGTCACATACAATAATGTTTGATGTCTGACAGCATCAACTGCCAGAAATAGACTTCCCATCTCATGCAGCTGGTGACCATGCAGATACAAAAGCACAAAGTAAATGCTCAGGAGGACATTTGGGTCTAGAGAGCCAGTGACATTCAGTGGTCAGTTAAATGTTCAAAAATACCTGACTTGTTATACACGTGTTAAAATTCTTTTTTCTGATCTGCAAGTTCTGGGTCTGAATCTCTACATTGCTCTCTATTGACATAATGAGTTGCTTGTGGCACATACAACATCATTAAGTGGGCATACATTCTATTTAAAGGGTTTGAACAGGGTTAGAAACACATGGAAGGTACTGAATATAGGAAACTCCTTAAAGTTTTCTCAGACATCACAAGTACATGGCAGTGTACTGGTAAGCAGAGTATTGGATGAACATTGCCAATGTATGTTGCAGGGCTGTGGAGTCGGTACACCAAAGGTCCAACTCCTCTATGTTATCAGAGTTAGACGCCTTCAAAAATGGCCAATAATTAATAATAACAAACTTCCCGCAGTAAAATGGTAATACCAGGCTTTTTCTCACCATTTTATCAATAATAGGTTGCTTAGATAGAACATAAAGCAGATTTGTTGCAATAGAATTTGTGAACAAAAACCAAAATGAACGAATAACTTTAAGAGAAACTGTTACTTAGAAAACACACACCAATATATGCCAGGGAAAAGATCAGTATGATCCGGATATAACCCCAATAATGAACACCAAAAATGGCCAGTCCGGATAAGAAATAAAAAAATAACTTTATTCATACATATACATAAAACACAGTAAAAATCTGTTGGTGGAATGACTACACATAGGACAAGAAAATTGCCGCACAGGAGATAACCAGAAATAATGATACATATGCAATGGACATAAATAGAAATATGGGATCTCCGTACAACATATCATAAATAGATTTCATAAAGAGCAAAGTGCCAAACATATGGGTAAACAGTACCTAACCACCAAATCTCTGCATAGTTATGAGTATACCTGTGACCAAAGTCTGGATCTCCCTCGTCCCAACGCGCGTTTCGCCTATTGCTTCATTAGGGGCAGTGCTGAAAACGCACAGCAAACTGGAGACATGGCTGCATAGGGATGAAAACAGTGAGACAACATAGACCTTACTGTACTTGTCAATGGCTTTTTATTGCCGATGTGACAGGTCAAAAAGGTGTGAATAAGGTGCTTAAAGGGGTATTCTCATATTAAAAAAACATGGCCGCAGGGTTCTCTGTCCTCTTTATCTCAACCTGGGGACACTGGGAGGCCGGAGAAAGACAAAGAGGTGAAGCTACACAATTTGGTAACTCCCATTGACCTGAATGGGAGTTGTGCAAATTGCGTAGCCCCGGAAACTATGTCGTTTACATAATTTTTAATGGCCTCCTGGCTGCCCCAGGTCGGGACAAAGAAGCCTGGAGATAGCCTGGCAAACATGTTTTTTTAACAATGGGAATACCCCTTTAAGTGCCCAAGCCCAATGCCTCTCTCGGCTCTGCCACCCTCTCCCTTCATAATTGACAGACAGTGCTCTCCAATCCCAGCTGAAAACCTGTGTTTGAGCCATCAATGACAGAGATACAGCTTACTTGTCAGAGACTGTGCACAGTAAGAGCTGGCAAAATCTCTCTGTCACTGACAGCACATGCGCAGGTTTTCTGCAGGGCTCACAGAACAGAGCGGAGAGAGAGTGTGCAGGCCGGGGCACTTCAGTGCCTCATTTTCGCCTCTTTGACTCTTCACAGTGACGCTAAAAAGCATTTGTTGGAAACTTGCAGCCATGGACAAGTACAAGTAAGGTATGGCTAGACTCCAGTCACCAGTTTTGTACGTGTTTTCTAGGTGACAGTTTCCCTTTCAATTCCAGTAAGTAAATATGCAATAACTGGAAAACTTAATAAGAAGAAATCTATGAATTTGATCCTCCTTCATGGATGCCCCGAGAGCAGAGAACAACCTCTCTACTACTCTCTGTTGGTGGCAAAGCAGTGACTACAAGGGCAACATCTCTGACAATAAAATAAGAGACAGAATGGAAATATATTTTATTATTAACATTTCGAAACTTCCTAAAAAGTGAAATCAATTATTCAATATTAATAAGAGATTTTGCTTCAAGCTTGAGTCGCAAAAAAAGTACACCAAACAAAAATAGCCCTGACTATGACTCCACGACTTTGACTTCACAGCCCTGGTATATTGGCAATATTTTCTTGCCCATATAAGCATGTTCTTTCAGTATTCCAAATATTAGAAAAAACTAGCAGGGTAGGGTGACAAGTGAGTAATACAGCAGAGTAATACAGCAGAGTAATACAGCAGAGCTTGAATTGGTAAGGCTACAGAAAAACTTGCCAGCATAACATCATTGATGACATGTGCCAACATATACTTTTTGAATGTTTTTTTCCCCACAATAGTAAGTTATTACATATCTCTGGGATATACCATCACTTACAAGTATGTGGGAGACCCTCAGGATCCTTAGAATGAGTGATATGCTATAACATTCCAAAATGTGATGGACACTGTTGTGTGTAAACCACCAGCTGTACAATATTGTGCATTACATAATTCATGGCTAATATATAGTGCCTACCTACCTTGTTATGCAAGAAGCTGACTAGACAAATAATTTGTCCTAATAATGTACCAGTTAAACAGACCCATATGAAACACCTTAATGTGTTACACCTTTTATAGCCTTGAGAAGATCTTGGGAAGGTGGAATGCCATAGTGAAGATTGTGATGCCACATTGCAAAATTGCATCTATGGAGTTGTGAAATGACTATTACAAAAAAATCCAATCCTGTTTAATTCTAACTGCAGGTCAAACATGACTACAATGCAAGTCACATGCGACTGCGACTTGCCTGACACTTTTCTGTCACGAGGCTGTATTTTTACAGCCAAATTACAACTTTGAACTAGTCAAAAGACAATAAGTCACACAAATGCTTTTTGTGAGACTTTCACAAGCATTGTGTGACCAAAGACAACTGTGTAGCACCACAGCCTTGAAACATAATGGAACTGAATAGAGTCACAGAACGACTCACAGGTTCTCGTGACTGTAACCACAGAATCAAAAAATAATCCAAAATTGCTTTGTTGTGGCCAAAATTGGGACTACACATGTCATGCAACAGCAAGTCTCGGAACATTTGCACAACCAAAAACAATTATGTGCCTTGTCCGCAACGTGCTGTCACATGGCTATTTCAGAGCTGTGATTTGGTTATAAGCAAAGCAAAATCGTTGAAAAGTCACAGGCAAGTCACACATGACTTGCTTAGTGGTCTATGATGGCAAAGTCATGTGTAACCTGCAACCAAAAGTCCAACAGTGTTGGATGTGTTGTGACTGCTCTGTCACAGTTGTAGCATGTCATGTGTAGTATCATGACACAATATCATGTTCTTCATGTCTCGTGATATGTGTAGCCCCATCCTTTTTCCTATATATCCAAGTAAGATAAGCATGAAGGAGATTGCTCTTGAGAATTGTGGACTGTAGTCTTCACTCTGGTCACTCAATTCATCAATATGGTGCAATTTCCCTATCTGTGATGGAGATGTTAATTTATAGGTGCAGATCTTTGGGAAATAAAATGGTGCAAGGGTTGACAGTGCTTTTCTGTAGTTCTACTTTTAAAGCCTGATTTCATTCCAACTACTTTATATGTTAACATTTCCCAAAAGGAGAACATGTTTATAGGTCAGCTTGGAGACTGTATACAGTATACTGTATACTTATTACACAACTGGTTATGTCAAGGAGACAGCTTATGTCATATATTGTAGCACATGAATACCTTGATATCTTTGGACCTTAGTACAGTACATTTATCTAGTCCTAGAATGTAGGCTTCATTTTTGGATTTGGAGAGTACATTCACTTGGGCATTGCTCAGTTTTTATCATATCAAAGTGAGGTCTTAGTCAATATATAATGTTTGCATTTATTGTGTTAGAGCATTATTTTCTGTGATTTTTCTTTTATAAATGTAGCCATGCACATCTGCATATTAATTTAGTACAGGATTTTTTTTTAAATCTTTTTCTGTGATTTCTGTATTAGTTTGTAGTATACTCTGGAAGAAATAAGACTTTCAAGTGTGAATGTGCTTCTATTTTATCCTGGGAGTAGCATTCATGTGCACTTTTGCCCCGCCTATCCCACAGGTGACTCCTCCTCTCATTGGTTGCTTGGTGACTAGGAGCAGCACACTATATATGCAGCGTCTGCTTTCTTAAATGTAGATTCCCAGCAGCATGGATAGGTTTAGAATAGGGCCTGCCTAACTGCAAGACCACCTTGTCACTGGTAGGTGGGCACAAATGTGTTTTGGCGGAGAGTCTCCGATTTTATCATATCAGCATGAGGGCTTAGTCCATATATAATATTTGCATCTATTGTGCATTATTTTCTGTGATTTTATCATTACTCATATTTGCCTAAAACAGCTATGAGATTGTGGGCTTTAAATAAAATTTAGGTTATTAAGTGTACTTCTTTAATTCCTAACCATATTACCATGAGGGAACCCCTGTTTTTCCCTCCTGGGGAACCTATACAACTATAACATGGTTATAATAAAAGGGGTAGCTTTTGCATTTTTATAGCCCCTTTTTTATTTCTTTGAACCCTGGTTGAGAAAAAATGTCTTACTACTATTTATTTCCTTCACTTAGTTCTACTATATTAGACTCTATCACTCCATTGTTCTGATTGCAATTTTCATTGTGAACATTTAATTAAGAAATAAGGGGAACTGTTAAAGTTGAGTTAAAATCTGGAATACCAAGAAGAATCACAAACTGTACAATCTGCAGTAACATGCACAGTTTGGCATGGACGAGCTGCTCTGCTGTGTAAACAATAGCGCTTGCATGCCTGTGATGTAAGGGCTCCTATCCCTGAGAACAAGGGTATCTGGACTGACACACAGTGCAAAGAATGGAAACAAGGCATTAATTCGTGATCATTTCCAACTCGTTCAAGCAGCAATCATCTCCTGTGTATCGGTACAAATGTTCTACAGATTCATAGTTTTTTTTGCAGCAGAGCCCTGTTTACATAGGGGAATGTGCTGCTGATAAATGATGATTTTAAGTGCCACATAAACAACAGATCAACCAACAAATTAGCATTTTGCCTATGTTGGATAAGCGACCGTACATTTACATGGGGCAATTATCAGGTATGGCTGCTTCTATCTCTAAGATCTAAAGTGGATGGAGAGCAGACTACACATAAGAAGTGTCCTCACCATTCACTGCTATGAGACTGCTGAAAATAGCTGAGCGAGCGTGCTCTGCTATATTTTGGTAGTCTCAGAGCAGTGAAAGGAGGGTAAGTCACACATGTATGTCATGCTCTACATTCACTTCAGGGTCCCATTCTTGAGATAGGAATTGGACCCAGAGCTGGGATCGCACCAATCGGACATTTATTGCCTATCCTATTGTTAGGCCATAAATGCCCTAAATGAGAAGACCACTTTGTTTGTTCCCTGTACAGTATATGTAAAATGTTTTTTCATGCGGAAAATCATCAGAACGTGGTGCAATGTGACTGATTGATGTTTACAGACAGGTCTACACTATTATAATTTTTCACTATATATATATATATATATATATATATATATATATATATATACATACATACACACGTACACATCACACATTCATAGTTTAAGATCTTCCTACTGTAACCACTTCCTGACTGCACATAGGATATAAACGTCCCATGGGCGGTTGTTTATCTCTCAATGGACATTCTAAAACGTCCATTCAGAGATGGAAGCTACACGCTAATCGTGCAGCTGCCAAGCAGGGGGCATGCTGTCAGTGACAGCAGGGCAACCCAGAGGGAAGGCAGGGACAGTTCTATGTATACAGTTCTGTGTATACAGATCAGGAAGCGCTATGCGCTTCCTGTCACGGCCTGGTGGTCATGTGACCGCCGGGGACGGGAGAGTACAGGAGCTGTCAGGTCTTCCATAGACCTCGATCAACCCTGCAATGAGGCTGTACAGCACAGTATTATGCTGTACAGCCTCTCTGGTGGGGGGGAGGGGGGTATTTTCCCTGTAAATGGGGCTACTATGTCAGCCCCAGTTACAGGAGAAATCAATAGTAAAAAAAAAAAAAAAAAAATGAAATGTGAAATGTCCCCCAGATGTCTAGCATTACCTTATGGGGGACACAAAGTGTAAAATACAAACTAAAACTAATAGTGTTTTAGAAAAAACAAAATAAAATTTCACATGTAAAAAAAATATAAAAATCACAATGAAGTAATATATATATTTTTTAAATAGTAAAAAATGTATAAAATAGATATATTTGGTATTGCTGCGTCCGTGACAGCGGGCTCTATAAATATAACACATGATCCACCCCATCCGATAAACACCATTAAAAAAAAACTGTGTCAAAAAAAGCAATTTTTGTCACCTTACATCACAAAAAGTGCAACACCAAGTGATCAAAAAGGCGTATGTCCTACAAAATGGTACCAATAAAACCGTCACCTCATCCTCCAAAAAATTAGCCCCTATATAAGAAAATCGCTCCCTATTAACTTACATTGTAAGTCAGGATGGATCCGTTTGGCTCCGCCTAGTCAGGCGGAAATCAAAATGCTGCAAGCAGCGTTTTGGTGTCCGCCTCCAGAGTGGAATGGAGGCTGAATGGAGGCAAACTGATGAATTCTGAACGGATCCTTATCCATTATTCAAAATAGTGCCAATAAAACTGGCACCTTATCCCTAGTTTCCAAAATGGGGTAAATTTTGGGAAGTTTCTACTGTAAGGGTGCATCAGGGGGCTTCAAATGGGACATGGCATCTAAAAACCAGTTCAGCAAGATCTGCCTTCCAAAAACCATATGGCAACCTGCCATGTGCTCTTACATCAGTTTACGACCACATTGGGGTGTTTCTGTAAACCGCAGAATCAGGGTAATAAATATTGAGTTTTGCATGACTGTTAACCCTCGATGTGTTAAAGAACAAAAATGGATTAAAATTGAAAATCTGCCCAAAAAGTTAAATTTAGAAATTTCATCTCCATTTTCCTTTAATTCTTGTGGAACACCTAAAGGATTTATCCTTTAGGTGTTCCACAAGAATTAAAGGAAAATGGAGAACAAAGTTTTTCAAATCAATTTCGAGTAACTTGGGGGGTGTAGTTTCTACAATGGGGTCATTTATGTGGGGTTTCCACTGTGTAAGCCCCACAAAGGGACTTCAGACCTCAACTGGTCCTTAAAAAGTTGGTTTTGGAAATTTTCTTACAAATTTTAAGAATTGGTTCTAAAATTCTAAGCCTTCTAACGTCCTAAAAAAATAAAATGTAATTTACAAAATGATGCCAACATAAAGTATATATATGGGATATGTTAAGTAATAAATATTTTATGAGGTATTACTTTCTGTTTTAAAAGCAGAGAGATTCAAATTTAGAAAACAGTGAATTATTTAAAATTTCCGGTAACTTTTGGATTTTTATTTTACAAATAAAGGTAAAACATATCGATTAAAATTGACCATTAGCATGATGTACAAGGTGTAATGAGAAAACAATCTCTGAATGGCTTGGATAAGTAAAAGTGTTTCAAAGTTATTACCACACAAAGTGACACGTGTCAGATTTGCTAAATTAGGCCTGGTCAGGAAGGGGGCAGATGGCCCGGTCTGGAAGTGGTTAAACATCAATTAACATGTATTATTACTGTATCTAACAGTTCATGGTATGCTATATATATAATAAATGTTGAATGTGAAAACACCTTAATAAAGTATATTCATGAGCTCAATATGGGGACATGTGAACAAGTAAAATCCACTGATGCCGTGTAACAGTCAAGCTGTGACCATACACAGTATCTGAAAAGCAGAACTGCATCTCTGCAAAAACAATATCTCTCAGGTTCAGTAATATGTTTGTGGTCTCAGGAGTAAGGTTTTTCTGCAGCTCACAGTGGGTTCCTCTCTTTCTTTTCTCCCCCCGCCTGCTCCCGCATGTCCCCAGTTTATTCAATCCCTGCTGTTACCACTGATCTGCCAGCTGCCACTGCAAGTCTGTTCCCCCTTCTCTGACATAGCCATTACCTCCCAGTTTGATCAGTATCACAGCAACAACACCAAACGGTTCCCCTGTTGGCAGAGAGCTCACCGTGTGCCTGCTCTGCCCATATTTGTACAATGCAATGTCATGACACTGGGAGGCCTGCCTCAATTTCACGTTTTGTACCAAATGGTGCCCCGCTTTGATGCTCAGAGCAGGAGGCAGGAGGTGGCTCCAGGCGACTTTGTTTTAGCTGTTTCTCTAGAAATCAAATGCTTGGGTGAGCATCTTGAAACCAAAGCAGCTCATCTATAACCCAGCACTGCTTTAAAATGCCGGATCACTGAGAACAGATATGTAACAGTATAACTGAAAGTAAATTCATCATTAAAGCTAAAGAACATCATAACCATTTAACAAATTCATAGAATCTTTAGGACATTGCAATCCTCTAAAAATTCCAAATAATTTATTATATACTGTAGCTAATTGCAATTAGAGAGAACCAAACTCATAGTAGCAGCCTCTATAAGCTATCACACTATGAAACTTAAGAATACCATTAACTTTAATATTTAAGTACGGCATAATGATCTTGCTGTAGTCTCAGTGAAGATATGGCAACTTGTCGGACATTTCGGAAGTTTACTATCTAGTTCACTTCATATGTGTCAATCCAAGGGATAGGTTGGGATGTGATATAGTAAGTAACACAGCTTATAAGGCAGAAAAAAAGACATATGTCTATTCAGTTCAACCTATTGTCCTGCAAGCTGATCCAGAGGAAGGCAAAAAAAAAACATGCGGTGGAAGCCAATTTTCTTCATTTTCTATGTTTGCATACAAACCTTCTTTCCTCCAAAAGCAGAGGATGCCCCCTCGTCACAGTCACAGTCCTGGGGATAAATAGATGATGGGATAGATCTCTGTGCTGACCCCTGATATGTTTATACATACAGTACAGACCAAAAGTTTGGACACACCTTCTCATTCAAAGAGTTTTCTTTATTTTCATGACTATGAAAATTGTAGATTCACACTGAAGGCATCAAAACTATGAATTAACACATGTGGAATTATATACATAACAAAAAAGTGTGAAACAACAGAAAATATTTCATATTCTAGGTTCTTCAAAGTAGCCACCTTTTGCTTTGATTACTGCTTTGCACATTCTTGGCATTCTCTTGATGAGCTTCAAGAGGTAGTCACCTGAAATGGTCTTCCAACAGTCTTGAAGGAGTTCCCAGAGATGCTTAGCACTTGTTGGCCGTTTTGCCTTCACTTTGCGGTCCAGCTCACCCCAAACCATCTCGATTGGGTTCAGGTCGGGTGACTGTGGAGTCCAGGTCATCTGGCGCAGCACCCCATCACTCTCCTTCATGGTCAAATAGCCCTTACTTTCAAAGTTTTCCCAATTTTTCGGACTGACTGACCTTAATTTCTTAAAGTAAAGATGGCCACTCGTTTTTCTTTACTTAGCTTCTTTTTTCTTGCCATAATACAAATTCTAACAGTCTATTCAGTAGGACTATCAGCTGTGTATCCACCTGACTTCTCCACAACGCAACTGATGGTCCCAACCCCATTTATAAGGCAAGAAATCACACTTCTTAAACCTGACAGGGCACACCTGTGAAGTGAAAACCATTTCAGGTGACTACCTCTTGAAGCTCATCAAGAGAAGAGAATGCCAAGAGTGTGCAAAGCAGTAATCAAAGCAAAAGGTGGCTACTTTGAAGAACCTAGAATATGACATAATTTCAGTTGTTTCACACTTTTTTGTTCGATATATAATTCCACATGTGTTAATTCATAGTTTTGATGCCTTCAGTGTGAATCTACAATTTTCATAGTCATGAAAATAAAGAAAACTCTTTGAATGAAAAGGTCTGTCCAAACTTTTGGTCTGTACTGTAGTTATTAGATCTCCCCTCAGTCGTCTTTTTTCTAAAGTGAATAACCCCATTTTGATAATCTTTCAGGGTACTGTAGTCCACCCATTCCAGTTATTACTTTAGTTGCCCTTTTCTGAACCCTCTCTCATTTCCCTTTCCTAATGACTTGTACACATCTACATACAAGTATAATAGTACTTATCCATGGTAATTCCTATGATATCCTTTTTAATGGTCCTTGTTACTTGTACTATGAGATTGTTTTGCAAACACGATAACACGTTCAGGAAAAATATGTGATAGGAAGTCACATTCATGCACTGAGATGTCTGAAGAGCATTTCAAGGACAGGAATGCTTGTGCTGGCCAGATGCACTTTGTTACCTGTACCCAAAGTACTAGCAGTTTTGCAATATCGTCTTGGACAAACACAGTACTCTGTATCTTTCCATCATCTGAAATCATTCCATCTGGGACAGCGGCCAGTTCTTGAGCGAGGAAAATCTTAGAAAATCCTGTACACAACTGATGGCATTAACCCTGCCATAGCCAGATGTGCCAGCAATCAGAGCTGTTTTAAGGCTACACTGCCAGGTATAAATCCAAGTTTTAGAATATACAAAAATAAGAGAGGCCACTTTATTCATTATAATGACAAAACAAAGGACAGTGGGTATACATATATGACAAATAGGTTGCTTTGGTTCCTATACATGGCACTTCAGATTTTTTACTGTTTCAATCAGAAAAGAAAAATCAATACTTATGTGACTATGAACTCAGGGCAAACCCTAATATATAGCTGAATATGTTATGAGTAAGGGCTTACATTCCTGGTAGCCCGAAACGCATAGACTAAGAGTGGTTATACTGGATGTATTTTTAACCGCTTAAATAAAGTACCGTTTTAACCTCTGCGAAACTGAGCTGGATTTTTGCTCTTCATAGCTGAACACTGTGTACAAAAGTTGGCTACCAACAAGCATGAAAGAAAATGAATCCTAAGGGTCTGTTCAAGTGGCAAATGGTTGACATGAATTTTGGCATGGACACCAGGTGTAGTCTGCCTCCCACCAAAATCCACAGTGTGAAAAAAAAAAAAAAAAAAAAAAAAAAAGAGTATAGCCTTTTTGCCACAGATAACGCATAAATACTATGTAGAACCACTCGCATGTGGCTCTCCAGCATGCAAACTGAAAATCTGTTTAAAAAATCTTAGCCTCGATTTTCTTTGCCACAGATTCCACAGAAAAAATATGTCAAGTTTTTCTGATGTGAATCTTTCTGTGTGAACATACCCTAATGTTCTCTACGTACCAGATGTGTCAAATTTTGACACAGATAGTTTAAGACCAGATTAGATAATTAGCTTGTTACATGGAAGAACCTTATGGGCACAGGCAGATGTTGTGGTGTTCACGTGCAGCTGAAGCCCTGTCAACATAAGATGACCAAAGGCCACATAATTTAGCAGGTTAAACTGAGGAATTATAATCGTGCATAACACAGACTCTTTTTTAAAATCTAAGATAATTCATTAGTTTAGCGTTTACTTCTTTAACAGGAGAAAACTGAAATCACACAAATGATCTATCACATAGTTATCTATGCAGGTCTTATAGCCACCACATTCCAAGAGAGCATTAACATAAATTATTCCACAGGCACGCAGAGGTTCACTTATGAGCTCCCAGCAAGAGAATCAGTGCCTATAATACAAAGCAACACCCTGGAACCAAGCTCACATGATCTTTAATAGAATACAGCTTCACGAGGAGAACTGAATCCCCTCTGTAGCTCATACATTTAACGTGTGAGACAGCACAAGGTGACCTGTTGTGTGAGATAATTCTTGCTACTCTTCCTTGACCTCGAGCTAAGCCAGAGATGAGCATACTATCCATGGTTCACTGGTCATTTTGTACTCTAGGAATTGGGTTTCCATGTATGTCCACCATAGTTTGTAAACATATCTGCTGTTAATGTGGACAAGCAATAGAAGAAATTACAGAGGTGGCTAATAATGAAAGCCTTTTTGTCAGATTATTGGTAATGCTTCAGATTACCAAAGATTTTTGGGGTGGATGATGATTAATAACAAACATATATATCTAAATAGCGGGGGGGGGGGGGGGGGGGGGGCTTGACTTGAGTCATCTACTGATCAGTGATCATCAGAGCATTAAAGCTGCAGGAATAAAAAACATCTAAATGTCTGGTGGGGTAGATGGAGGGGGTTGAAGGCTGATGGGTGGAGGGGGGGTTAGATGATCTAACCCAGCCCCCCTTCCCCCATCAGCCCTTGTCCTACCACCCCATCTACCCGTACCCCTGCAAAACTTGCTAGTTCTAGTTTTTATTCTGTCTTGTTGACAGGATTATGTTTATTTATATTAAGATTATGTGGTTATTGTCTTATATGACTTGTTTTTGTTTTTTTTCTATCTTTATATGGATCTAAAGAGGTTGTGCATTTGTTTACAGCTATACTTAATTGGTACATTAAACAGTGCATATTTATGTGTGATTACAACAGTAAGTATTTAGTAAAGACTCCACAAGTTGGGGGGGGCACACTTGGGCAGCTCAGCCTCTGTTGGTGGTGGACCTTGTCCCAGCCCTGAAGTCAACACCCGTTTACAGGAGAAAAATTTGGAGGAACAGAAGAAAGTAGACTTCTAAGAAAAAATATACTCTAGGATGATTATTTCAGTATTTTACTAAGGCAGAATTTACACGACCAGATTCCGGCCACGTGAGCTTCAATGGGTCTGTAGACCACATGTTGCAGTAAGATCTTTTGTGTCTTGGCCGCACAGATGCGCATAAGAAAGGAACAATTAAGGTCTTCCGTTTGCTTCCGCAGATGTGCGGCTACGCTGCAAATAATACAACATCTCCTATAATTTGCTGCAAGACCACAGACCCATTGAAGTCAATAGTTGCGCAATGTGATGAGGCAAGCACACGGCCAGTATCTGTGTATTGCATATCGCAAATACTATGGGGCTGTTCACGTGGTGTTTTTTTACCTGCAGAATTCTGACATGGCTGTTAGCAGTTGCTTGCTACTTGTCCGGCCAGCAACTGCGTCCATTCTGCCTTCCATTCATTTCAATGGGAGGCAGCGCTGAAGATGGAGGAGCTATGGTTCAAAGCACTGAAATAAATGGAGGAAGAAACCAGCAAAATAAAAATAAAAACACCCAGCCGCTGGTGACATTTCAGCAAAGGCGTCCTTGCCAAAATTCAGAGGCAAAGGTCATGTGAATGCACCCTTAAACAGACATGTCAGGAAAGCTGAAGGGAACTTTTTTGTGGAATTGCTACTAAATCTTAGACTTGTTTCACACTGCCAGCAGCCTGTTCTGGAATATAATGCCGCAAATCGGCTGGATAAAAACCACTGCATGCAATTCTTGGCACTTTTGCTGGATTGCATCCAGATCACCACCAAACCCTGTTATAGTTAATGGGGCCAGATGGCATCCCGGTAGCATCTGGCAACGCCAGATCCGGCAGGCTGCTCCCGGCCGTAACAGCCTGCCGTATCGGCAAACGCAAATGTGAAACCAGACTTAGTCCCTTTCCATTTCAGATTTCTTTCACATTCCCTTTCAAAACTTAATATAGATCACAGTTTCACTCGATTCATTCAGAACTCGTTATATCTCATCCATACAGCATAAACACACATAAAGTTCAGTCTTCACTGACCCTGTGGTTAATAACCTGCTAACAGGAAGTTAATCAAAATTAAGGAGAGCGCTGTCTACATGATCTCTCATTATACTATGGCCTAGTAACGTGGCAAAAACACAGCTTACTAAAGTAAAGGTGAAATAACATGAATGCAGAAATGAACTTTGCTGCTTGAAAGTAAGTGAACCCCTGTAAATTTTGCAGCCATTGCTTATTTCTTTGCATATCCTTCACAGAATATCCACACACACATATATATATAGTCGACTTTGATTCTATGCCTAATGCTTCTGCAGAGTTGGTGATTTCATGTGAAAGGCATATTCCTCTCCAGAAGAGGAATATTTGCCTGTGGGAACATTCTTTGCCTTTCTTTGTCTTGCCAGGGACTTTTTTGTCAACTATATAGCTGGAGGTGGTGAATAAAACATTGAATAGTAAAAATCACTTACTTAAAGGCCTCTGATCATGTACAATGTTATAAATATGACACTCTAGTAGAGTAATAGAGCTCCTAAGAATGTGTGATCTGGTCCCTATTTCCACTAAAAACACATCATACAGAGGGAGAAGCTGAAGAAGCCAGTATCATAGCCAAAAGCTTAAATTAGAACCTCAAAGTTCTTGAAAACAGCCAAACTTACATTTTCCTAAAATAGGTTTCCACCTATTTAAAACCTTATCTCTGTACCAACAAAATAGCAATTTAGCTCCACATACATTGCAAAAATTGCTTTTTTTTAAATAGAAATCTTGGTTACAGAAATTAGATTTGTGTAAAAACCTGTGTCCGTATTAATGGGAAAACAGTCCTCAACAAACATCTTTAAGTAAAACGATTCCTTCATAAAAATCAGGATTAATGACGGCTAGGTTTTACATATACTGTGTTCAAACTGAGCCACTTGATGGCTGCAAACTGAAAGAAATTACCGTAATTATGATCACATCCTAGATAGAACATAACTGAAGTAGAATTTTTGTGTAATACATTATTCATTCGGTCCGGCTCTCGTTGACAAATTTCCAAAAAGTATCTTGATATTTTAGAGGAGAAAGATGGAGGGGGGAGTGACAGAAAGGTGGTCACATTGCTTGCCTGTACATAACAAAAAGTTCCTTAAGACAACAAGCTTGATATAAAATTCATGGACAAGATGGTGCATTCTGGCAGATCAGACTGTTATTGGTAGAACATCTAATGCACGTTTGGCACAATATTGGGGGAGGTTTAGTAAGACTGTAGTGTCGGGGTCAGCAATCTCCAGCTGTTGTCAAACTACAACTCCCAGCATGCTCCGCTGACTTCTATGGAAGCTCCAAGAACAGCTGAGCAAGTGTGCATGTAGTTTCACAACAGCTGGAGTGTCGAAGGTTGCCGATCCCTGCATAGAGCGTTGAGGCAAAATGTACAAATGTAAGATATCTTATAAGGTGTGCATCTCAATGAAGGTTGTGCAACTTAGGATGTCCTAAAGACATAAAGGGATAGGCATAGATTTGTGCTGCAATTTGCACTACTTTCTGTCTTTGCAGTTGGTCTGCAAGAAAGATGCTAGCCGTGCTCCCTCCCCGATAACCTCTCCCCACAATGAGTGACAAAATTATTGGGCAAATATTTGTGCCATAATTTGGACTTTTTATACCAAAAATTGGCACCCATGACTTAATAAAGTCCCTTCACTGCTTTGTGATTGTGCATGTCTCACATAGAACATGATGGCATAGTGAAGTTTAATGTAGTTAGGCAAGTCATTACTCTAATGATTAAGTAGGCATGGTCTACCTTTATATCCTCTCGGGGGTTCACAAAATCCTATAAAGGAATTATTTGCCATAGAAAACCCCTTTCATTTGGCCTAACAGCGCATGCTGAGCTAATAGAAGGGGTTCCTCACTCTCTGCTCTAAAGAACAGCAGACAACCATAGAAATCAATGGATGCCTATTGATGTTAATGAGTGCCCTGCAATGAACCGCTGCCACTGTAGGGAAATCAAGCAACTGGTCAGAGGTTTTCCCTGTGATAACAGTGGAGTACGGGGGTCACAGAAATCGGCCACATTAGAATCAACTTATCCCCAGGAGCCTAGACTTGCAAACAGGAAGTGCTTAATTAATTACAAAGTTAGTGATTAGGCCAGACTAGAAGGGTTCTGATTTAGTTTTCCACCTTAAATATATCCATTGTACAGGATATAACGAAAAGCAATGGATGAGAAATCAAACATATGAAATGAATATTTGAGAATGTGGCTATAATAAAGCCAACACATAGCTCCAGTACAGGAAGAGTTAACTGAATACATGGATGTTGACTGCAGAATTTTTAACCAAGCTTCCATAGGGATTACATTTCCTGACCCGCCGAGGTTCCAATTAAACAGAGAGCCCACAGCCTGCCCACTAGAATATATGTTCGGCCTGAATCATACACAAATGTGCCACAGCCAAGTACAATAGCTGCACGCAACAGGCTTTCCTTGGCTCATACTGCTGTCTCTTTTTTTTCTTCTTAAGCCATTCCAGCTGTTTTTCTACGTTCAACCAGAGTCTCATAAAAGATCAGTAAAATGTGGTTAAATTGGGGGAAAATACAAAAAAAAAAAAGTGTGTTACATTTTAGTGAATCAAGAAAAAAAAAAGAAAAGAAATAGACATCATTTTGTGCAGATATTTTCCACGTAACCCTTTAATTAATGTCACCAATGTGTATACTGTGGATGAGCAAATTCTATACTCACATAATGTACACTGCCCACATCAAAAAGCAGTATTTTATCATCTGCAGTTCATTGCATTATAGAGCAACAGAAACCATATGAATGACTGAAATAACAAGTTCACATAAGGGTAGTAGGGGGTGCTAACTTACATAGTCGTGGAACGCCTTGGCTTCACTGGAGTGTTCACAGGTCTCCCGTCTGTCAGGTGCTGCACAGTACAAATCCCAAAATACGCTGCATGATATCAAGGAGAAAAATAAGTTACTCAACTGCAGACCAAACATAAAGAGAATGGGGGACATGTATCAATAATGGCGTTTCACCTCATATATCCAAAGGCGCACTCCACTTGTAAAATATGACTTTTTAAAATGTCAACTTGATTTTAACACCAACAGCACTAAAATGCGACTTTTTTTAAACCAAAATACAAAATTTCAGCCACCCCCCTGCTAGACTACACTTGAGACTTTTGAAACATAATTGCGACTTTTGAAGCATATTTGCGACATTTCCATTGGTAAATTGCGACTTTTTTTCACACTTGGAACGTTTACTGACAGAACACAGTTTTTTTTAGCTCATATCAGGAAACATGAATGCATCCTGTTTTACTACTTACTCATCACTTGTTCTCACCACGAGTTGGTTTCACTTTTTACACAAACCATCACCACATAAGCTGGCTTAATTGTCTGCAAAAACTAGAGCCATTTCTGATGATAAGTGGATGATAAATCAGGCGTAATATGCGCCAATTTGATATCCCCGCTCACTTTGACATTTATAATTAATTTCTGGCCTGATGCATTCTTTATGGTGAAAATTTGGGAGAAAACAGTTGATATATTTGGTGCAAATCAAAACTCCATTCTTTTTGGTGCATTTTACTGCATAATTCTGGTGCAACATGTGTCATCAGAAAATGACCTATTGTTTAAATAAATATGTATATTCAAAAAATCCTGCAGTTTTCATACTGGCCACTAAGCCTAATAATAGGCCCTACTTCTTGGTCTGTACAGATCATTTCTCAGCAGTCATCTCCTTATGATAACAGGCAAGATTGCAATGACAGATATCACCTCTATATATAAGAACATATAATCCATCATTCACATTAGGTGATAGCACAGCTTATCTACTTCTGATCTCTGTACAGGTCACAGAGCATGCATAGGAAACTCTCTCATTGAATTCAATTAGTCTTATCCTGATCAATGTATCTATGTCCTATGGTGGCTGTTATAAAGCATCTCTCTAAATCAGGGGTCAGCAACCTTCAGCACTTCAGCTGTTGTGAAACTACAATTCCCAGCATGCTCCATTCATTTTTGTGAGAGCTCTTAGAAGAGCAGAGCAAGTATGCATGCTGGGAGTTGTAATTTCTCAACAGCTGGAGTACCAGAGATTGCCTACCTCTGCTCTAAATGCTGTTAACAGCAGATCAACATGGCAGGCCCCATCATCATGTTCAGGATATAGAATAAAAAAAAAACTATATATACAATTGGAAAACAATAACAATTTAGGAAAAAAAAAAGCATATGTGTCGCTATCTAGGTTTTAGCTGGCAAAAAATTATGGTGACAGATTCCCTTTAAGAAGAATATATGAAGCCCTTAGTCACCCATAATGGATTACAGTGAGAAATTGACTGGATACCCTACAAATAATAGTACCTAATTTAGTTAAAGAGGACCTTTCACTTGTATAAACTATGTGAACTGAGTATGCTACCATATAGAGCGGCGCCCGGGGATCTCACTGCACTTACTATTATCCCCGGGCGCCGGTACCTTTGCTCCTTAAGTTATAGTAGGCGGGTCTTCCCTTGTCCTGTGGGCGTCTCCTTCTCCTAGGCTGCAGCGCTGGCCAATCGCAGTGCACAGCTCACAGCCTGGGAGAAAAAAACTCCCAGGCTGTAAGCTGTGCACTGCGATTGGCCAGCGCATACTATATGGCAGCATACTCAGTTCACATAGTTTATACAAGTGAAAGGTCCTCTTTAAGGTATCATAATGTAGTGATAACTCAGCAATTGGGATAACAGAATGTACAGGCCCCCAAGAGCGTTTCGCTTGGGGGACACATGAGGGCAATGACACCATATGTTAGTATCTTATATTAGTGGTTTGAAGACAGCACACCAGAGTCAGCAAGTAGCTTTATATTCAATCTTTATTTTACCAGTGGTATAATCTCATGAAATTTATTGCTTATAGCCCGCTCAGACCTCCGGTGTCTTCCTCGGCGCGGTCTGGGGTCTTCTAAAAAATCTGTGTCGCTGGTGTTGGAGGATCCGGAGACCCTTGAGCGTGCTCGTTGATGCGTTACTTGGGTTCGTTGTGGGACCCTGTAGACGTATCCTAAATCGTAGTCTTGGCAGTCTCGTAAAAATTTGGTGCGTTTCATATCTTCCAAGTTCCTCTTGAAGAAGTTTATCTTCTGGGTCAGATTAGTTTTAATATTAGCACTTTCAAAAGCCACTTGACAAAATGTATGCTGAGGTCTCATAGCGATCAGAAGATATTGGATCCACCCAGAAAACTCGTGACACCGTCCTAGGCTGCTGCGCATTTTTTCCTTAATGTCGCTATTTAATATTCCACGAGATACCAGTGGTACTTTCTCTTACACGGAAGAAGATGCACTAAGAATCACTGCAAGTGTGACAGCATCAAACAAGTTCCTGACTAATCCAGGTTCGAACATATCTGTTTCAGCCCTTGAAAAAACTTAGAAAAAAGTGACTGCACTGGAACTTCATGCCGTGACATTGGCAGATCAGGAAAACCAAAGAGGAGAACACCAGACTAGAAAACACCCTGTTTGGCAATATTGCTGATGAAGAAAGTGCTAATATTAAAACTAATCTGACCCAGAAGATAAACTTCTTCAAGAGGAACTTGGAAGATAGGAAACGCACCAATTTTTTATGAGACTGCCAAGACTACGAATCAGAATACATCTACAGGGTCCCACAACGAACCCAAGTAACGCATCAACGAGCATGCTCAAGGGCCTCCGGATCCTCCAACACCAGCGACACTGGTTTTTAGAAGACCCCAGACCGTGCCGAGGAAGACGCCGAGGAGGTCTGGCCGGGCTATAAGCAATAAATGTCATTAGATTATACCACTGGCAAAATAAAGATTGAATACAAAGCTACTTTCTGACTCTGGTGTTCTGTCTCCAAACCACTAATATGGGTTACTTATTTACTCCAGGTGTGGAAGGACCTTGTCAGGAGATGTGCACCCACAAAAGCCACTTGACAAAAAGTGTGCTGAGGTCTCATAGCGATCAGACCATATGTTAGTATGTTGCATGGTTTCCTGCCCCCCCCCCTTTTTTTTGTTTTCCCGCTCTTTTTTGACAGGTTTACCTCAGGTTGAAAAGGTTCGTCCAGCATCAGCTGGTTTTAGCCGTTCTCACCTGATTTTGTTATGACAGCCAAGGATCTTCACTGATTGGTGCAGTTTGTTGCTGGGGAAGATTTCCGGACAGCTGATTGGTGTTTATGTCAACGGCAGGAAAAAATTTGTCCTTAAATGTGGGGTTCGGTGGCGATTCTGGGCCAGTTTTAAGAAGACTGGATTGTCGCCCCGCCCTCCCTCTCTTATTTTTTTCTTGTATGTCGCTTTGCTTTATTAGAGGGGCTGTATACTCAGCAATAGCTGAGTGGATTTCGGCAATTATTGGAATTTTGAATGGTTATTTATTTAATGAAATGTACGTTTTTAATTATTATTAATTTATTGGTCAATTAAAGTGTGTTATTTAAGGTTACCCTTAATAAAGCATTGCAGACATTTTTATTCCAATAACAAGGTGTAATGCCATCATTTATTAGATACTATGGGTCATTTATTAAGTTTGGAAGGGGTCATTTGCCACCATGATAGTACAGAAGATCCTATGCTATCTCTAAGTAGCAATTTATCAAAATCAGTGGGGGAGCTATATTAATCTGCTGTTGCCTATAGCAACCAATCAGATTCCACCTTTCATTTTCCAAAGGAGCGCTTAAAAATGAAAGGTGGAATCTGATTGGTTGTTATGGGCAACTAAGCCAGTTGTGATAAATCTCCCCCATAGTACAGTGGCTATGTAGAAAAGGCTTTGTTTAAGAATCCTGACACATGGGGAGATTTACTAATCAAACTGCGCCAGAATTCTGGCCCAAATAAAAAAAGGCAGGCATACATGCCACATTTATTAACCTGTTGTAGACACTTTCTTAAACTTTTTACAAATGTGTCAAACAAGGAGAGAGGCTTAGCACAAAATGTCAAGTACCTTTTATATCAGGCAAAACCTTACTCATATAAAAGGGTAAGAAATATGGAAACTGTCTAAAAGAAAAGCTGTCTTTGTTGCTAATATCAACCAATCATAGTACAGATTTGATGTTTCTGAGTTCTGAAAGAAATGGAAGCTGTGCTGTGATTGGTTGTTATAGACAATAAATATAGTTTTTCTTAGACAGCTTCATACATTTCCCCAAAGGTTTGCATTACAGTGAACGGAACAGGTAGAGCCAGTATACATATTCTACCTAAATATTGGGATGAATGGGCATTAAAAATGTAAAAAGTACACTCACACTAGACTTTGTGAAAGGTCTTTGATAAAATCCACAAGGGTAAAAATAAAGGTTTTCTGGTAATATGAGGAAATCAGTCAGGTTTAGTAAAATAACCCCACAATACCACTCAGGGCTTAACAGGACAATGCTTCCAAACAGCACAAGCCTCTTCCAAGACATACTGAATCCGCAGGATATGGCCAAGAGCGTTCTGTATTTTACTGGTTCCTGATTCCGGCCCACTGCCTGCAAATAAGTTAGACCTGCAAATTTTATTTTTCCTTAAGATTCCTAAAAATAAAATCTAATATATTTGTGGCCACAAAAAAGGTGCTAATCCAGTTATAATTCTTCCAGCTAAGTATTACAAGGTTTAGAAATGTTATTCAGTGAAAGCCTACTCGGAACATTCTTCTTTGACGAGATTTATCAAAACTGGTTTAAAGAAAACCTGGCTACTAGAACCTAGCAACCAATCAGATTCCAGCTTTCATTTTCTCAAGAAGAACTGGAAAATGAAAGGTGGAATCTGATTAATTGCTAGGGGTAAGTAAGCCAGTTTTACTTTACACCAGTTTTGATAAATCTTCCCCCCGTGTACTTTAATTAAATATATGATTGTGTCTGTGCTTTTAAATATTAACTATTATCAGAAATTCTAAGAGTTGCATTACCATTGAATGAATTATGCATATATACACCGTAGGAGGACTTTATCAATGGCTGGGCCTACAATTAATGAATCTATTAAAGATCATAGCTTTTACAGCATTTACAAAATATCTCATCAAATTCAACAAAGATTTAAAGGGGTTGTGTCACTTCAGCAAGTGCATTTATCATGTAGAGAAAGTTAATACAAGGCACTTAGTAATGTATTGTGTTTGTCCATATTGCTTCCTTTACTGTCTGGATTAATT
This sequence comes from Bufo gargarizans, assembly GCF_014858855.1. Classification (NCBI taxonomy): domain Eukaryota; kingdom Metazoa; phylum Chordata; class Amphibia; order Anura; family Bufonidae; genus Bufo; species Bufo gargarizans. The sequence goes on from NC_058080.1 coordinate 372,516,124, forward strand.
TTTCCATCAAATTATTCACTGCTCATATCCATGGTTATGACCATCCTGCAACCCAGCACCGGTGGCCGTGCTTGCACACTAGGAAACAGCACGAGCCTATGCAGGGCCGGCGTCAGCACCAGGCACACCCGGGCAAGTGTCGGGGCCCACTGCTCCTGGACGGGCCCACTGTGCCCGCTCACTCCTGCAGCTGTGTCCTGGTTTTCATTAAACTGCCTGTTCTAAATTCTAGGGCAGCTTACCCCAGCAATGCAGACAATTGGACTCAGAACAGGGTGGATGGAGTTTTGTACTGGGCTAAAGGACCTTCTTGATGTCATCGGCCCATGTGACTAGTGGAGGAGAAGCCGGAGGAGCAGAGAGCTTTGTTTCTGTCAGGGCCGTTTTTAACGCAGGGCAAAAGGGTCCGCTGCCCCGGGCCCAGTTGCTCCTGGGGGGCCCAAAGCAACTGCCTCTTGAGCCCCACTAGGCACTGGAGGACCTTTCATGGGTCCATACTTTATTAACTAAGTAACAGGGCATGTAGGGCATATATGGGGCATGTCCCTGCATTTACTATTATTTCTCCTGCGCTGTATGCTAAGTAACAGCATCGGAACACCAGGGAGGAGACATCAGCTTTTCTCTGTGGGAGTTCCTTCTCCCTGCGCAGCGCTAAATGTCACAACCAGGAGAAAAAAAATTAAAATCACCTTCTCCCTGGGAGAAAAGCTGATGTCTCCTCCCTGGTATTCTGATGCTGCTACTTAGCATACAGTGCAGGAGAATGTAACCACAGCGACGCAACGGAGCGACGCCAGAAATAATAGTAAGTGCAAGGACATCCCCCATGTATGCCCTACATGCCCTGCTACCTAGTTAATAAAGTATGGACCCATGAATGCTGCAGCGGCACTTGTTTTCTCCCTCTTTCCCAGGGTCCAATCAATCCGGTCCCTGTAACCGCCGCCTGCTGCAGCGTCTTGGATATCTGCAGGTTCCCCACCACACACACGGGGGGCGAAGGAGGAGTGGGGCGGACGGGCGGCTCCATGCTTTGTCCCCGGCGCTGGGTGACAGTGGCGGCGGAGAGAGCATCAGCGAGGCGGCACACACTACAGGAGCGGCTGCGGGAGGGAGGAGGCGTCGGGAGGAAGGAAGGGGAAATGCTGCGCTTATCGCTGCCAGTCAACTCTGCACACAGGCTCCGGGGCTGACAATAGCGAGGTGCAAGCTGGACCACACTAACGTCTCTCCGCCCGATGCCGGCTCCGCTCTATGAGGCTTCTCACCTAGGGCACCGCCATTCTTCTCACTGGTGGACGCACAGCACACCTCCGGCAGGAAACTTTACCTCAGCACAAGGGTGAGGGCGAGGGAGGATGAATGCACCACACCATATGTATATATGTTACACGTATATAAGCTGTACTTGCAGTATGCTCTGTATATATATTGTGGGTATACAGTCATATAGCTGTACTTGCAGTATGCAGTATGTATCTGCGCCCATGATGATACCACTTATGCCCTACATCCTCTCTTGCCCTCACTATGGTGCTGAGGTAAACCCCACAGACAGTCGCCAGTTGCTGAATTAAATTTTCAATCCTCCTCCCCCTCCGGCTTCCTCTGCAGCCGCCTCACACCCCGGGATCCGGGCCCTACATCTGCCGCCTGCTGCAGCGTATTCTTCACCGGACAACCTTATATCGGTGTACAATACCGGAGACTGATCACATCATTACACATGTATTACACTCCAAACTCCATCCTTGTATACATATTACACTCCAACCCCCTGCATTACACTACAGCCCTCATCATTATATACATATTACACCCCCCATTATTATATACATATTATACTCCAACCCCCATCATTATACACAATAAACACATTATACATAATAAAAGCCCTGTGTGCATGCTCCGTGTGTGTGTGCCCATAATTAAACTGTGCATGCGCAGTGCGCCGACCAATCAGCGCACAGCGTTCTACACGCCGCCTACACCAGCTCCCTGCCCATTCACCTCCGCTACACACAACTGAGCTACCCACACCAATGCGCTGATCACACGGGGAGGTCTCAGCCATCCTTTAACTGCGCATGTGTGGCGCACAGAGCAATCATCACACAGCACTCCACACACTGCACACCTGCGCGCCGGCCAATTACCACCGCCGCTCGCAGATTATCTCTACGTCGGAGCGCCGTCATTACTGTCCACGCATCACAGAGCCGCACAGTCCCAGCACTCTCAGCCACAGACAGCAGCCGCTGCCAGCAATCTCAGCCACTAGTCGCTGCCAGCAGTCTCAGCTACCAGTCGCTGCCAGCGGTCTCAGCTACCAGTCGCTGCCAGCGGTCTCAGCACCACCAGTCAGTGAAAGCCATCCCCTTGCCATTTAATATACACTGTTCCTACTAATGTTTATGCACTACTGTTCTAGCGCCTGTTACGTTATTGTAACAGGCTTAATGTCTAGTACAATTATAAAATTATACATTTACAATTGTTTAGTACAATTACATTTATCAGCAGTTTCCCTTTGAGATCTCGAGCTGACTGGCAATGTACATCTAACTTTAAACTGCTCCGAAAATCACTTCATGAACAATTGGTCACATTGGAAAGAAAGGACTACTGCATGTACTCTGTCATGTTGGATAATTAGGGAGATGTCCAGATTTTCCTATCTCTGGTTGCACTGCATAGAAAATTGTAGATAATAAATTACCAATGGCCAAACCCACTGTTTTCAAAGGACCTGGCCAACAATCTAATACTGTATGTGCGGGGAGCTCTGGGGTCCCCATCTTTCTGAGAGATCAGAGGATCAGGCACATTGAATAGCAAAGCCCAATCCTTTTGTTCTCCCAGGAGATGTGTCTGGCAGCTGGCTCATCAATGAAAACTCATACTCAGATAGGTAATAATAACTTTAAAACATCAATGACAAAGGTAAAAAATCCTTGAAAATGCACATATACAAAAGATATTTTTAATTACTTATGGATCCTCAAACTTTGAAAGAGAATTTATTCAACAGTACTTTATATGTAGTTTCCTATATGTTTTCACACATTTCTAACTTTCTATATAATCATACTACATTCTCCTCTAGAATTGATCAAGAGTCTGACAAGAAACCTCTGAGACTCTAACCCATCATGAATGCTCAGAGCTACTGACGCAATGAAGCTGTAGCATTATGATTAGAGATAAGCTAATTTTTCTAAAATTCGATTCGATTGAGCCATTTCACAGAATTTTTCAGAGAAATTTGCTTCGATCCCAATTTATTTGTTGTTGCGAATCGCGTTAAAAAACGGCTATTTCCTGGCTGCTGAGAGCCTTTATAGTGGTGTAGAAAAGTGTGCCTTGCACACGAGTCTTCTTTGGTAATGAAATAATACTGCGAGTCCGTATGACATGCAGATGACAGGCGTCGCTCTTAAACTAACTCCTTACTTCACTTATTTCGGCTGTCACGGAGCAAAAACTGACCAAATAACTCAAGTATTCACTCAGCCTTACAGGTAGATGTTAGCGTCAAGAAGAAGCTTACACCGTCGTCAACTGATTCCACATAGATGTCTACAGAACATGTTCTATTAAATGAGTATATAAATAGAGCCCACCGACAGAGTGGAGAGGGTGTCAGCAGTAAGTTTGTGTTGACGTCACTGATTAATTTTCTCCATTCTCTGATCCGTCAGAACAATTACCCGGAAAAAACGGATCCTAACTGTGGAGCATATGCCTTCACTCGGTCAGCATTTGCTCAATAATTCATCAGTATTGCTAATGGCAAAAAAAAAGACCATACAGATCAGAAGAAGTGTCAAATAAATGATGATGTCAGCCAGGCCAAAAGCCAAAATAGTGGACAAGTCATGAAGTAGGGAAGGTGGGAACAGCATGAGAAGTCCACAGAGTGGACCTATGACATATTGGTGTGGTGAAAGCAGCATAAAGAGACCACTGAGTGGTACAATGACAGAGTCTGGAGGTGGCAGCAGTATTAGGAGGCCACCGAGTGGCTCAATGACCGAGTCTGCAGGTGGTGGCAGCATGAGGAGACCACAGAGCGGAACAATGACAGAGTCTGGAGGTGGAGGCAGCAGCATCAGGAGGAGGCCACAGAGTGGCACAATGACAGAGTCTGGAGGTGGCAGCAGCATGATTAGGCTGCAGAGTGGCACAATGACAGAGCCAGTAGGTGGTGACAGCAGCAGCATTAGGAGTAGGCCACTGAGTGGCACAATGACAGAGTCTGGAGGTGGCAACAGCATAAGTAGGCCACAGAGTGGCACAATGACAGAGTCTGTAGGTGTCGGCAGCAGCATTAGGAGAAGGCCAGAGAGTGGCATAATGACAGAGTCTGTAGGTGGTGGCAGCAGCAGCAGCATTAGGAGAAGGCCACCGAGTGGCACAATTACTGTAGCACAATAGTAGTGGCACAATAGTCTGGAGGTGGCAGCAGCATAGGGAGGAGGCCACAGAGTGGCAAAATGACAGAGTCTGGAGGTGACAGCAGCATGAACAGACCACAGAGTGGCACAATGACAGAGTCTGGAGGCGGCGGCGGCAGCAGCAGCATCAGGAGTAGACCACAGAGAGGCACAATGACAGAGTCTGGAGGTGGCGGCAGCAGCAGCATTAGGAGGAGGCCACAAAGTGGCACAATGACAGAGTCTGGAGTTGGCAGCAGCATGAGAAGACCACAGAGCAGCACAATGACAGAGTCTGGAGGTGGCGGCAGCATCAGGAGGCCATAGAGTGGCAAGGTGACATACTGAGGAGGTTGGTGGCAATACAAGTACCTGCTGAAGATGGTGGGTGAAAGAAGGAGCACTTGGCATCAAATGTGTGGCATCAGGCGGGTAACAGCATCAGAATAGAAGTTGAGGCAGGTAGCCAGAAGAAACCGGTCTCTTTTGTCAAATTGTTGGTGTGGCGCCATGGATGATCTAGTCGGATGCATCAGGCATTGGTGTTTGGAAATCCTGGCTGATCCACGCCTGATTCATATTGATGCAGTGTCCCACTATGTGCTATATGTGGGCACTTTAAACTGTTGGTAAATGTCATATCAAATGTATTGTGGTATCATGCTGTAATTCCCTTTATTATGCTGTGTCATTTACCTTTATTCGCCCCTAAGGCCTCTTTCACACTGGCATCACGTTTTGGCTCCGGATGCGTCCCGGGTGCATTGTGGCAAACCTGCGCGAGTAGGTACGCAATTGCAGTCAGTTTTGACTGCGATTGCGTTCCGTTGTTCAGTTTTTATCGCACGGGTGCAATGTGTTTTGCACGCACATGATAAAAAAATGAATGTGGTACCTAGACCCAAACTTCTTCACTGAAGTTCAGGTTTGGGTTCAAGGTTGTATAGATGTAATTATTTTCACTTATAACATGGTTATAAGGAAAAATAGCATCCTTAATACAGAATGCTTACTAAAATAGGGCTGGAGGGGTTAAAAAATGTAAAAAATTTTTTAACTCACCTTAATCCATTTGTTTGCGCAGTCCGGCTTCTCTTCTTTATCCTTTCTTCAGGACCTGGGTAAAGGACCTGTGGTGACCATGTTATAAGGGAAAATAATATAATGATCTGGTCACCATCCCAATCATCTCCTAGGAACCATGCGTGAAAATCGACCGCATCCGCACTTGCTTGCAGATGCACGCAGCCCCATTCATTTCTATGGTGCCTGCGTTGCGTGAAAAACGCACAAGAGATGTGAAAATCACCGTTCATGTGCACAGACCCATAGAAATAAATGGGTCCAGATTCAGTGCGGGTGCAAGGCGTTCACCTCACGCGTTGCACCCGTGCAGAAATCTCGCCCGTGTGAAAGAGGCCTAAGTGGTGCTGGCACTACTTATATATATAGCTGGGGATGGGTGTCAAGTCAGTGTATGTGTTGAGGATGAGAATGAAGAGAGGAGGAAGATAGTGGAGGAGGTGGAAATTTGTTTTTCCACTGAAATAATTCACAAAAGATTTTACTGTATACAAGTGCAGCGCTTAACGCTGGATACAATTCATTTTTTTCCACCCAAAAAAATCACAAAAGATTTTACCACATAACTGCAGCGCTAAACGCTGAATAAAATGTATTTTTCCACCGAAATAATTCACAAAAGATTTTACCACATATACCACAGATTTTACCACATATAACTGCAGTTTTTCTACCGAAATAAAATAGTAACATAGTATATAAGGCCGACAAAAGAAATTTCTCCATCCAGTTTGGCCTATTATCCTGCACGTTGATCCAGAGGAAGGCAAAAAAAAAAAAAAAAACTGAGGTAAAAGCCAATTTTTCCCTACTTAAGGGGAAAAAAATTCCTTCCCGGCTCCAATAAGGCAATCAGAATAACTCCCTGGATCAACGACCCCTCTCTAGTAGCTATAGCCTGTAATATTATTATACTCCAGGAATACATCCAAGCTCCTCTTGAACTCTTTTAGTGAACTCACAATCACTGGCTCCTCAGGCAGAGAGTTCCATAGTCTCACTGCTCTTACCGTAAAGAATCCTCTTCTATGTTTGTGTACAAACCTTCTTTCTTCCAGACGCAGAGGATGTCCCCTTGTCATAGTTACAGTCCTGGGGATAAATAGATGATGGGAGAGATCTCTGTACGGACCCCTGATATATTTATAATAGTAATTAGATCTCCCCTCAGTTGTCTTCTTTCTAAAGTGAATAACCCTAATGTTGATAATCTTTCAGGGTACTGTAGTCCCCCCATTCCAGTTATTACTTTCGTTGCCCTCCTTTGTACCCTCTCCCGCTCTACTATGTCTGCCTTGTTCACAGGAGCCCAGAACTGTACACAGTACTTCATGTATGGTCTGACTAGTGATTTGTAAAGTGGTAGGACTATGTTCTCATCACGGGCATCTATGCCCCTTTTGATGCAACCCATTATATTATTGGCCTTGGCAGCAGCTGCCTGACACTGTTTTTTAAAGCTTAGTTTGCTGTTCACTAAAATTTTGAGGTGCTTTTCCATGTCAGTGTTACCAAGTGTTTTACCATTTACTATGTACTGGTGACTTGCATTATTCCTTCCCATGTGCATAACCTTACATTTGTCAGTGTTAAACCTCATCTGCCACTTATGTGCCCAAGCCTTCAATCTACCCAGATCCATCTGTAGCAGTATACTGTCCTCTTTCTTGTCAATTACTTTACACAGTTTAGTGCCACCTGCAAAACATTATATTTTACTGTGCAAGCCTTCTACAAGATCATTAATAAATATATTCAAAAGAATAGGCCTAATACTGACCCCTGAGGTACTCCACTAGTGACAGTGACCCAATCTGTGTGTGTACCGTTAATAACCACCCTCTGTTTTCTATCACTGAGCCAGTTACTTACCAAGATACAGACATTTTCTTCCAGTCCAAGAATTCTCATTGTATGCACTAATCTTTTATGCGGTACAGTGTCAAATGCTTTGGAGAAGTTTAGATATACGACATCCATTGCTTCGCCGCTGTCAAGTCTAGAACTTACCTCCTCATAGAAACTGATTAAATTAGTTTGACATGACCGATCACTCCTAAAGCCATGCTGATACTGTTATTTGCTTATTTTCCTTGAGGCACTCCAAGATAGCATCTCTTAGAAAACCATCAAACAGTAATGTCATAGCCAGACCCTTATTTCTCATATTTAAGGACTCTATACTGACAGGGAGTGTTTCACAGGATTGGCGCATAGCAAACGTAGTGCCGATATTCAAAAAGGGTGCAAAAACAACCTGGAAACTATAGTCCGGTAAGTTTAACTGTCGTGTTAAACTTACCGGACTATAGTTTCCAGGTTGTTTTTGCACCCTTTTTGAATATCGGCACTACGTTTGCTATGCGCCAATCCTGTGAAACACTCCCTGTCAGTATAGAGTCCTTAAATATGAGAAATAAGGGTCTGGCTATGACATTACTTAATTCTCTTATGATACGGGGGTGTATGCCATCTGGTCCTGGCGATTTGTCTATTTTATTATTTTTAAGACGCTGCTGTACTTCTTTATGGGTCAGATAGGGCACTTTTAATGGGGAATTTACTTTTACATTCTGCATTTTTTCTGACAGTTTATTTTCTTCAGTGAATATAGAGAATATTTTTTTTATTAGCTTTGCTTTCTCCTCATCGCTCTCTGCAACTCCCCCCTAATTACTCTGTAGAGGCCGACACCTTCAGATTTATACTTTTTACCATTTATATCATTAAAAAACATTTTAGGGTTAGTTTTGCTCTCTTTGGCAATTAATCTCTCGGTCTCCAGTTTGGCTGCTTTTATTAGTTATTTACATATTCTATTTTTTTCCTTATAGTATTTCAGTGCTTCCTTGCTACCATCCAGTTTTAAATGCTATATTTTTCTCATTTATTGCTTTCTTTACAGTTCTATTTATCCACAGTGTTTTTTTTCTTGGTTTTCTACCTTTTATTCCCATAAAGAGGATACTCTCACAATTAGATTTTAGGATGCTATTAAAAATATCCCATTTTGTGGCTGTATTTTTATTTTTGAGGACTTTGTCCCAGTTAGTTGGGCCTATGGCCTCTCTTAGTTGGCTAAATTTAGCTTTTTTGAAGTTTGGTATTTTTGTTCCTCCCTGAAGAAACACTCTTTTGAATGATAATTGGAAGGGTATTACTTTATGGTCACTATTTCCCAGGTGTCCCCCGACCTGCACATCTGTTGTTCTGTCAGGTCTTTTGATTAATACTAAGTCCAGTGCGACCATCCGTCTAGTCGGTCCTGAACCAGTTGAGAAAGGTAAATGTTTTTGGTTGTTGCCAAGAACCTGTTTCCTTTATGAGATATACAAGTTTCAGTTTCCCACTGTATATATGGGTAGTTGAAGTCCCCTATAATAACCACCTCATCATGATTTGCCTCGTCTATCTCGTTTAGTAGCAGATTTTCTGTGGACTCTGGTATATTAGGTGGTTTATAATAAACTCCTATTAGTAATTTATTATTGTTTTTGCCTCCATGTATGTCTACCCACAGTGACTCCACATGTTCATGTCCCTCACTTATATCTTCCCGGAGTGTGGGCTTTAGACTGGACTTTGCATAAAGGCAGACCCCCTCCCCCTCTCCGTTCATAGATACCATTCAGCCATGTCTCAGCTATTCCCATGTCATAGTCCTCCTCACACATCACTAATTCCAGTTCCCCAGTTTTATTAGTCAGGCTTCTGGCATTAGTATACATACAATTAAGAGGTTTATGTATATTTTGTACCCTACACTTTTGCTTCTGAGCTGTCCTAGTCCCTCCTTCCATTTCTCCCCCAGTCCCACTACCTTGCCCCTGGTCTCTATCTGCACTATCTTCACACCCTATAATGTAATTACCCTCCCCCAGTCCCTAGTTTAAAAACTCCTCCAACCTTATAGCCATCTTCTCCCCCAACACAGCTGCCTCGTCCCCATTGAGGTGCAGCCCATTACTACGATAGAGCCTTTAGCCAACAGAGAAGTCGCCCAGTTCTACAGGAACCCAAACCCCTCCTTCCTACACCAGTTCTTGAGACATTTGTTAACCTCCTTAATCTCCTGCTGCCTCTCTTGTGTGGCTCGTGGTACCGATGCAGTGCAGTGCATATATTTTTTTTTTTACTGTAATACGCCCCTATACGCTTTCATCAGAAATAACTGCAACAGTGCAGTGCGTATATATTTTTCTTATTTTACTGAAATATGCCCGTATACACTTTCACCAGAAATAACTGCAACAGTGCAGTGCGTAAATATTTATCTTTTTTAATGTAATACGCCGCTATACACTTTCACCAGAAATAATTGCAACAGTGCAGTGCGTATATATTTTTCCTGTTGTACTGAAATACGCCCCTATATTCTTTCAACTAAAATAACTGCAGAAGTGAAATGCATATATATATATTTTTTTTTTTTGTCGTACTGAATAAGATACTAAGATATAAGCCACTAAAGGCTTTTCAACATAACACTTGCAGCCCAATAACAAAAAGCTACAGAGCTGTCTAATGACTATTTGGATCACCAAATAATCGTTCCCTGCACTTCTAAATCATTTTCCTATCAATGTCCCTAGCGCCTTCTGACATCTCTCCTTGCACTAAGATGCTGTGAAATTATTCCTCTCTATCCTTTCCCTGCACTTAAATCCTTTTTTCATTTTATTTTAATTTTTAAACATTGAGGTTTTTCCAATTGCTGTCCCTAGCAGCTTCACACGTCTGTCCCTGCACTCTGAAAGCTAGAAAATGGCACAATCTAAAATGGCTGCTGTATTTATAGGGCAGTGACATCACAGGGCTGGCAGGCTGCTGATTGGCTGCATGCAGGCATGTCAATCTGGGTGATCCCGCCTTCCCAGAGTTCCTTGCCCCATGTCCTCAGTCACACGTGTAGCCAGCATTTTAGGAAAATTGTGATTCGTTACCACGAAGCGAGGGGAAGTATGCGTTCATTGAGAATCAAATTTTTCCTGAAATTCGGATGGAATTCCACTTTGTCAGCTTTGATTCGATCATATCTAATTATGATCAATGGAGACTTGTCCATCCTGACTATTCTACAAATGCCTGAGATAGCAGTATCTCTTTATGGTGTTTTCAGACATTTTTTATTTTTATTTTTAAGCAGTTTAGACAACATTAGAAGTGGATCTATTCGGAAAAAGTCTGAGTCCTTTCTTAGTATATGAAATTTCTTTGGTAAGCACTCGTGCCTTGCAGTGCTGGGGTCCTAGGTTCGAATCTGACCATGAACAACATCTATATGGAGTTTGTATGTTCTCCTCGTGTGTGTGTGGGTTTGCTCCGGGTACTCCGGTTTCCTCCCACACTCCAAAGACATACTGGTAGGGAACTTAGATTGTGAGCTCCATTGACAACAGCGTGATGCTAATGTCTGTAAATCGCTCCAGAATATGTCAGCACTATATAACTGTGTAAAATAAATAGAATCTGCATTTTGTGGTGCTCAATGGCATCCCTTTGTCTATTTAATGCAAAGACATGGTGGTTCCTGCAGAGGGAAAGAGATGTTCTTTATGACTGCCTCTGTTTTTTTAGTAATTGATGGTGGTCCTAAATGATTAACCACCCTTTGTTAAATAAGAATCCCCCAATACGGTATTTGAAAAAGTTTTCTAAACCAGACAAACCATTTAAGGGTTCTATTTCATTGATCATAGAATGGTGAAGACCTCTGAACATCACTAATGCATCTGACCAGGACTTGTACAATGGAGGTTCTATGAACCAAAATAAACCAATCAAACATCATTATAACATGTTATATTATAACAAGCTCTCTTACAAGAAATGCAGCATGGAAAAATCCTACAAGCAACTGTGATAAATATTACTACATGTCAAAGTTTTATAGTCCCTGAATCCCAGTGTTGTAACCTTTGATGTGGGGTGATGGGCTCACCCAGTACTAAATGCAATAGGATATGATTTCACTTCCTCAGACATAGCTAGAGAGATCTAAAAAATATGCTGTATCCCAGCAGTGTACCAATAAATAATTTGAAATACATGTCTGCTTCATAATCGATGGGTCCCCTGTGTGGAGAAGGGACCATAATTTACGAGAGTTCTCCATTGTACTCAGAATATAGACAGGTCACAGCTTCTCTCCAAGGCAGTATGAATAGCTGTAGGATCCCAAGAGTGAAATCAAACACAAGAACAGAATACTGAACTTACACTTTCAAATAGAGACTGCACACATTATGTTGTGAATTGTAATTTCTTTAATTAAAGTTCCTGAAAGCCATTATTCATCAGGCCAGTCATATGGTCTTCAGTCTACAAGCCCCTATCTATTCAGCTTGGAAGGACATCTCTTGGATATACACGGTAACATTTGTAATTTAGTTGTTCTAAATGATACATAAATCTTCTAAATCTCATGCTGTTAGGTAAAATAGGATGCAGTTTTTCCAGTTAGATATTGCCCCCATTTACAGATAAAAAACTCAGTGGCACAAGAACCTAGACTGGGTCCATCAGAGGAGAAGTTTCTGAAGTACTACACTCCATCTAAGCAGAAATTAAACATCTCAATTGTTATTTTAATTGTTATATTTAATCATTATATACAAAGCACATATCTTTGAGGTTATTTGTTAATCAGCCTATAGAGAGTGACTGGCCCTAAATGAGTTAGCCTTCTGTTAGACCTTTGGTGTCCATTAATGTGTCAGAGCCTGGTACCACTAGAGCAGTGGTGGAAAACCTACCGATGTAGTAGAGTTAGTGTATGGGACGGGTGACAGAGGCGACACTCAGAGCTCTCTCTCCCTGGAAAAAGTCTATGGTGTACCAATGTGCCTTAGACTTTTCTGCTTATTAATTAGCACTATGCGTACTAGCGTACTTTGACCAGTACAGGCAGCACACTGAATGTAGGCAGGCTATTATAGCTAAATGATAAAGAACATGAAAGATATACTATTGGACTGTAGTATTCAGGTTAAATTGCCGTGTTGGTACTTTGCGATAAATAAGTGGGTTTTGGGTTGCAGTTTGGGCACTCTGTCTCTAAAAGGTTCACCATCACTGCACTAAAGGATTCTCTGGTACTTTGGTGAGCTAGTCTAATTTAGAGTTGAGCGATATACCGGTCTTGGTTATATACCGTGGTATTAAGAAACAGCATCTGTACATATCAGGTACCAATTAGAGCCTGCAGCGGTCGCCCTCAGCTCCTCCAAGCTCCCAAAATGAAGTCTCTGCCCGCCGATGTCTAATTCAAATAACGAGCGAGGCTGATGAGCAGCACAGGAGCAATGAGACGGGTAAAGTCTCACTCCAACCCCCACAGAGTTTGCCTGTGAGTGATGGAGGAAGAGGAGTGTAAGAGAGACCCTAAAAGATATCCCGACTGTTTTTAAAAAAGGTGTTATGTCTGTCTATGATCATGTATGTTATACTGAGAGGAGGGGGGTGGCCTTGTGGCTGCCCCATACAGTATAACTTCTCCTTGTGGCTGCTCCAGTGCCCCATACAGTATAACGTCTCATTGTGGCTGCCCCAGTGCCCCCTACAGTATAATGTCTCCTTGTGGCTGCACCAGTGACCCATACAGTGTAATGTCTCATTGTGGATGCCCCATACAGTATAATGTCTCCTTGTGGCTGCCCCAGTGCCCCATACAGTATAATGTCTCCTTGCGGCTGTCCCCATACAGTATAACATCTCCTTGTGGCTGCCCCATACAGTATGAGGTCTCCTTGTGGCTGCTCCATATAGTATAATGTCTCATTGTGGCTGCCTCATACAGTATAATATTTCCCTGTGGCTGCCCCATACAGTATAACGTCTCCTTGTGGCTGCCCCATACAGTATGAGGTCTCCTTGTGGCTGCCCCACACAGTATGATATCTCCTTATGGCTGCCCCATATAATATAACATCTCCTTGTGGCTGCCCCAGTGCCCCATACAGTATAACATCTCCTTGTGGCTTGCCTAGTGCTCCATACAGTATAACGTCTCCTTGTGGCTTCCCCGGTGTCCCTATACAGTATAATGTCTCTTTGTGGCTGCCCCAGTGCTCCATACAGTATAATGTCTCCTTGTGGCTGCCCCATACAGTATAACGTCTCCATGTGGCTGCTCCATACAGTATATTCTTGTGGCTGCCCCAGTGCCCCATACAGTATAACGTCTCCTTGTGGCTGCCCCAGTGCCCCATCCCCAGTATAATGTCTCCTTGTGGCTGCCCCATACTGTCAAATGTCTCCTTGTGGCTGCCCCATACAGTAAAATGTTGCCTTGTAGCTGCCCCACACAGTATAATGTCTCCTTGTGGCTTCCCCATACAGTATAATGTCTCCTTGTGGCTGCCCCATACGGTATAATGTCTCCTTGTGGCCCGAGTGTTTTTTTCTTCTAAATGGGCATTTATCGCAATATATATCGTTATCACAATAAATTTCTTAAAATCGTTATTGTGGGAATATTTTTGATATTGCCCAACCCTAGTCTAACTCTAACTTTATAGAAAAGTCAAAATGTGATCTTTAAATCTGTACCTTTCATGTATTGTATTCAGACATACATGTTGTGTCTGCGCCAATTATTGATACTGCTACTGCACACGTCATCACAGCTGGGAGTTCTCAGGTCCTAGAGGAGGCTGATGCAGGAGCCTGCGGATGTAACCATGCACACCCACCTCCAGTAAAATTTACTCACAAAGGCTATAAAAAGAATACAGGACATAAACCTATCAGGAAAGTGCAAGCATAATATATACAGTCAGGACATTAGTATAAAAACACCCCAAAAGGATCACATTCACATTTATTATATGAAGTAATATAAACTCCAAGAGCATGTTTAGCATAGACTAATGACTCTTACAGACGAGTGATCTGAAACCTGCCCATATACTGGCTGCAAAAAACAACAACTTTTTCTCATACACCATATACAGATGGTATCTGTGTGGCATCTGTTCTTATTGCACATCCATTCTCTTGAATGGTAAAATCAGACCTAAATGGTGCATAATTCTCTGCACTATAATGGGTCAGTATTCAGTCGTTCTACAGTGGGATAGCACCCAGACGCTAAAATTCCTTGTCTGAATGAGCCCATAGGGTACTAACAGAATATCATTTACTGCAGTACCCCTTTGATCCCATGTAATTATCTTTACTGTTTTAGTATTTTCATATTTTCGGTCAGATATGACAGAACTTTTGGTAAAGGGTTATATTTTAGATTAGGGTCTAGCCCTGTAAATAATTGCGTTTTATGGTATGAACAGTCCACTTTTCTTGACTGTGGGGCTTCTGGCATCCAATAGGCCGAGACATTGTTAACCCCTTGAGGACCGGGCCACTTTTTAACCTTAAGGACCAGACAGATTTTTGCAAATCTGACATGTGTCACTTTACGTGGTGATCACTTTAAAACGCTTTTACTTATCCAAGCCATTCTGAGATAGTTTTCTTGTCACATATTGCACTTCACGACAGTGGTAATTTTGATTTAAAATATTTCATTTTTATTTATAAAAAAGTACCAAATTGACCAAAAATTGGGAAAAATTCACAACTTTCCAAATTTCAATTTCTCTGCCTTTAAAACAGATAGTGATATCATATATAATAGTTATTACTTTACATTTCCCATAAGTCTACTTCATGTTTGGATCATTTTGTGAATGCCATTTAATTTTTTGGGGACATTAAAAGGCTTAGAAGTTTAAAAGAAAATCTTGATATTTTTTAGAAAAATTTCCAAAACCCACTTTTTAAGGACCAGACCATGGTTTTTGGAGGGCAGATTTCAGTGGGATAATTTTAACTTGCCATGTAACATTTGAAGACCCCCTGATGCACCCCTAGAGTAGAAACTCCAAAAAAGGGAGACCATCTTGGAAACTACAGGATAAAGTGGTTGCTTTGTTGGTACTATTTTAGGGTACCGATGATTTTTGGTTGCTCTGTATTACACTTTTTGTAACAAAAAAAATAGCTGTTTTGGCACTGTTTTTATTTTTTGTTATTTACAAAGTTTATCTGACATGTTAGATCATGAGCTATTTCTATAGAGCAAGGTGTTATGGACGCGACAATACCAAATATGACTACTTTTTTGTTGCTGTTTGTTTCAGTTTTACATAATAAACATTTTTGAAAAAAATGATTTTTTTGTGTCTTCATATTTTGAAAGCCATATTTTTTTTTTTATGGGCGACTGTCTTATGTAGGGGCTCATTTTATTCGGTATGAGATGATGGTTTGATTGGTACTATTTAAGGGTGCATATGACTTTTGAATCGCTTGGTATAGCACTTTTTATGATGTAAGGTGACAAAATGTCTTTTTGACACCATTTTCATTTTATTTTTATGGTATTCACCTGAGAGGTTATATCATGTGATATTTTTATAGAGCAGGTTGTTAAAGATGCGGCAATACCTAATTTGTATATATTATTTTTATTTCAGTATTATACACTAATATCATTATTGGAACAAAAAAAAAAATCCTGTTTTAGTGTCTCCATAGTCTGAGAGTAGGATATCATTTTTGTGGGATGAGGTGCCGGTTAGATTGGTACTAGTTTGGGGTGCATATGACTTTTTGATAGCTTGCTATTACACTTTTTGTGATGTAAGGTGACAAAAAAATGGCTTTTTGACACAGTTTTTATTTTTTTACGGTGTTCACTTAAGGCCTCAGTTCAGTGTGGCGGGATCTAGAGAGTGTTGCTGGAGGAGGTGGAGCACTGTGGATGGGCAATCACACTAAACCACCAATAACTGCATGGACAGCTGATTTTGTTCAAGTTCAGAGCTGGGCAAGGAATTTGGGCACGGATACAAAACACACAGATAAAGTAATTAAACTGAAATCAGCTTATAATGGGGGCAATTAATTTCCGACTCTGGGTCCTGCTGAAGCTCTTGGCCCTGTCCATGGGAACAAGAATTAAAGTTCCTGTAGACAGAGATGTGGTGGCCCATGCTGCTGCCAGTTGATAGAATTATGAGAGTGAGGAGGGGTGGGTAGCTCATGGGATACACAGAAGAATACTTTATACATCCCTCATTATTTGGGAAATAATAAGAGCAATGGAAAGGAGAAAATTAAAGGAGCCATTGGAATAGGATATTTGTTGTACATTATACATTAATATTTCTTTGAGGCTGTTCATAAGACTATACTTAGCGGGCAAACAATGCAAAGCATAAAATAATGATTTTCTAACCAATTATACAGGCATCCTCAAACTGCGGCCCTCCAGCTGTTGTAAAACTACAACTCCCACAATGCCCTGCTCTAGGCGGATACCTGTAGGCTGTTCGGGCATGCTGGGAGTTGTAGTTTTGCAACTGCTGGAGGGCCGCCGTTTGAGGATGCCTGAATTATAAGATTTATAGTTGTAAATAAGCATCCAAGCAACCAGTAGGTTTGGTTATTTTACAATACTTTACAGTCCTGCACATGTTCACAATATAGGATATTCCATGAAAGTCCGATCTCTAGCCAGTGGCATAACTATAAATGACTGGTCCCCAAAGCAAATTTTTGAAAGTGGCCCCCCTCAGCAACTTCTTTGCAACCCCCTACCCCAGTGCAATCTTTACTCCTGCGGTCATCAAGATTGCTCTACCTGAAGAGGCCCAGCAGCTGCTCTGCTTGTTTCCTACACGTATATACTGTGTCATGTCATTGTATATGTTGTCCCTGTATATATTGCTGTATTATATATTACTGTTGAGGGGGCTCTGACAATAAAATATTTTAGTCCTCTTCCTAGGTGGGCCCCAACTAAGTTTGGCCCCCAAAGCAGCTGCTTTCCCTATAGCTACAAGGACCCTCACCAACCCCATTAGTACAGGTTGTGTTCCCTATAACCAGGAGCTAGGTGACCACTACATGTTAGTCTATGGGAGATATACAAGCAACCAGCAATCAGAATTTTATGGTTAATCCAGTGGATATATGACATAATCTGATATCCACTGGGAAAGAAAACACTATGGAATAGATGGGTTTTTTAGAATAAACTTTCTTTAACTGCAGCATGTGAATGGGGCTTAGCTGCAGTACAAGGCACAAACCATGAGCAAGAAAGGTGTTGTTTCTGCGGGAAAAAGCCACATATTTTTACTCATAAAACCTTTTTAAAGTCTCTCGCTTTCAGGATAGAGGGTTCATATCAGTAGTAAAACCTACTGTATAAAAAAAAATCCACTAATATAGATTAGCAGACTGTATTTTACCTACATGATTGCAGGTATGGTACCATCACTACAGCCAGTTGTAAAATAAATATTAGTTATAATCATTTGATCTTACATTGCGGATGGCAAAAATGCCTCATATCAAGCAGAAATGTGAGCTTTATATTATGAATGGTTTCCCAGGCGTGTGGTAAGTGACCTCCACTGATGACAAGGTAGTACTATAAAGAGACTCATTTAGGGAGGTCAGAGAATAGAAGAATAGCAAATTGTAGCAAATGAGATGGCATTGCGGATTGTCAGGTTACTAGAGCCGAGCTCGCCTCAAACACTACGTGGTTGTACCTCACTGGACCCGCTATGTATGAGCTCTACAAAGGAATGCGCTGGAGCAAATGACTGAGGCTGCCAGGCTGTTCTCCAGCACAGCAAGAGAATTACAGACCTACAGCAAACCCCCCTCCCGTGTGTTTAGCAGTCAGCTTTTCAGCCAATGATAGTGATTGCTAGGGCAACTTAAGAGAAAATCACGACACCATGTAATATTAGATACCTGGTACTAACTCAGGTATTACACAAAAGGTCACATGACTCACAATAATTACTCATTGCTCTGGCTACTCGTGATTTTAATTAGATCTAACTTTATCCTTAAAGGGATTGTAAAGGATCAGAAAAACATGTCTGCTTTCTTTCAAAAACAGTGCACGCCTATCTACAGGATGTATCTGGCATTACACCTGGGTTCCATCCAAGTGACTAGGACTGAGCTGCAATACCACATACTACCCGTGGACAGGAGTGGCACTGTTTCTGAAAGACAGCAGACATGTTTCTCTAATCATGGAACACTCCAGGCAAAACTTATAACCCTGTCTGCAGGGTCTGAGGTTGAAGTGCAAACAATACCAAAGAAAGAATCCTGGTCATCAAATCCCACCAGGTGCACCCATAGGCATACCACAAAGAATTTATCAGTTTTGTTTGGACTGTACTTTTGAAAGACCTTTAAAAAAAAAAATATGTAAATATCTGTGTGGTCAACACTTAACAATAAAATAAATTCTTTAAATATATTTTAAACATAAAAATGTGATTTAAACAATAGGCCATTTTCTGATGACACGTTCCCTTTAACCCTACAAGGACGTTTCTGAACATCCTTGCAGAGTTAACAGCCACACAGAGATTGTGCAGCTGTAGTAGAAGGGAGTCTGCTGTGAGTGACAGCTGGGCTTTCCATAGAGAAACAGGATTTTTTTTTTACCATCTCTACCTTCTTCATCACTGTATACACAGTGTTCAATGGATGCTGTGTAGACAGATCATGAAGTAGCACTGCTGCTTCCTGCTCAGGTCCTCAGGTCTTAGCAGACCCAGATCAGCTGTGTAATGAGACTCAATGGCCTTATACAACCATTCTGGTGGTTGTATTCCTGTATTGCTGTACCTGGAGCGAATATTTCAGCTCCAGTTAAGGGAGAAATCAGCAATTTAAAACATTTAAATAATACAAAAAAATGCACCAATACATGCCACAGCACAGCTTCTATCCCTGCCCCCAGCAACTCTAAACTATACATCTCCTTACATCAAAATGAATCATGAAAAGGAGACATTATATAAAAAACATTATTGTAGCTGCACTTTGTGCCATTAGAAAAAAAAATTGGAAAACATTTTTACATGTATGAAAAAAAACTTTAAATTAAAATTACATAAAAATAAATCCTCATGTAGCACAGAAAAAAAAGGTACAAAAATGACTTGAATAACCGAATGGAAAAAAATGTTCTTTCAAAAATGCATCTTTTCTAGAAGGAGGGTACATAGTCTGGTCTTAAACCAATAATTACACAGGGTTTATTTGTATTCTGCAAAGACGGGGACCCCTAAATATGTATAGGTAATGCATATACATTGCAGTAAGTCGCTTCATTTCTTTGATTTGAAAAGCATTGGAGCTACATCACAATGAAAAGCATTGGAGCTACATCACATAAAATCAACATAAGACTTTACATCACAAAAAATATAAGTACAACACAGCGTGACTACTCATTTGAGCTCTGAACTCAATTTTTCAATACTGCTCTGTGGCCACAATGATTCTTTTGGGGTCACAAAGAAAAGATCCTTAACCATATTAACCAACCGAGAGCAGATACAGCTGCCACCACATTAGGATGCCCTTTATTTTGTTATATACAGATGGTCAGTGCAAGACAGGCTGAATTACTGTCAAGCAGAATCACAGAAGACATCACAAGGACAGGATGTTCCCTGTCTAGCAAAGTCTGAACAAACAAAGGTTTGGGATTTTTGGATAAACCTAGAAAATTTGCTGACTCAACAAAACAAAAACAAAAAAAAACATAAAGACAACTTTGCAGACACAAAAGCATGATTCTTTTGAGTGGTTCCCATGATTCTCTGCTTTGCCATATTTACTGTGTAACATGCAGGTGGACACATACAGCAGAGGACCCTTGTACAACAGTATATATGGGGCGTGGTCCCCTTGCCCTCCAGCAGCTCATCACTGAACATCCCCTTTCTAGCTCTCTAACATGAAACTCATTAACTCAGTCCCCTGTATGCAATCTAATAGATAGTAGGAAGTTGCTTTTCATGGCAACCTGTGACTATGAAAATTAATCTACAGACAGCATATTATAGAGTAGGAGGAGATGAGGAGATGGATATATAGTTTTATGGGAAATGATTCAGTATAACTTGCATTTTATACATTTATATTCCTGCTCATTCTGGGCTTTGAAGTCAAGGAGGCGGTCCTATCAGTGATTGACAGCTATCTCTGTATACACAGTCATAGAAAGAAGGCTGTCAATCACTGATAGGACCGGATAGGACCACCTCCTTGACTTCAAAGTCCAGAATAAGCACAGATAGAATTGAGAAATTACAAGGTTTACTAAATCCTTTCCCATAAGAACTCTATATCAATCTGCTCAGCTCCTCCTGCTCTATAGTGTGATGCCTTCAGCTTGGACACCATGTGACAGGTTCCCTTTAAGGTGCCAGCTGCACAGGTTGCACATATAGTATGCCTGCCCCTGCATTCTCACTAATGTTGAGCCTATAACATTCCAGTGTGTTTGGCCGGCAAAAAACTGTTTTAAAAGAAACTAGTTAATCTCATACTGTAGATGTATCATTGCTGATCACTGGATACCAAATGCACAAAAAAATTTGATTCTTTTATACATATTTTTTTATTTTATTTTTTGTCATACAGTTTAGTTATATGTTGCAAGTGGTTATATGCTATAAGGTATCACATGTACAAAGCTATAGCAAAAGAGAAAGGTAAAACAAGCTCACTACTCTGTGGATACAGTACATGGTGTACAGTACGTACCTACTTTTCCCTACTAGAAGAAATCTAAAAATGCATACATTTAGTCTTACCAAGTGCAACCTCAAGCAAAGTCAAAATATAGTAAAATTACACTTACCACCACCAAGAGTGTAAAAACCCAGGAGGTTCTCCTAATGTGATATTTTTCTCCCATCGTATCTAAAAGAAAAAAAATAAGACAATATGTTAACTAGCGCACATTTTATACCATTGCACATTATACTACTGCAATACATGTCCATCCATCCCTACAGTGATAGAATTGAAATGCAACCACCTAGTGAAAATGGTGGCAAAAACATACTGGCCTAATTTTACTAATGTGAGTGGACCTATGTTGTAAACTTTGCGGCTTAAAGGGGTATTAACATCCCAGACTCTGATGGCATATTGCTACAATATGCCATCAATGATAGATAGAAGCAGGTCCCACATGTGGGACTGGCACCTATTTCCAACGGGCCCCTGAAGTGTACAGAGAGGCGCCTGCATGGCCACCCACTGTTCACTGCTATGGGAGTCCTATAGCAGTGAATAGAGAGATGGCCATCCCATGCACAGTGCACTCCATTCACTTTGGGGGCCATGGTCTGGAGATTGGAGCAGGTTCTAGAGGTGGGACCAGGATCTATCAGACACTAATGGTATATCCTAGCGATATGCCAATCAATCTCCGAGTTGGGAATACTCCTTTAATAGAAGAGGAGCATGGCTTAACAGAAAGTGTCGGACTGTACCAGATTCTGGCACAATAATGTATCCCTAATGCAACAAATTGGGGCTTTACAGCCAATCATTTACCAAAAGTTTCAATTTTGTATCCAATGAACATGCATGAACATGACTAAGCATATGTCCATTATAGATTGAACAGAACATTTGCTCCTATGGGCCCAAGGAACCCTAGTCTGACATTGAGTATGGCCTCAAAGGCAATATTTTGCTCCAAGACTGTTCCACAATTCTGGTATAAAATTCTGTCTTAAACTAAGCCAACCAATAGTTAGTATAAAGTTAGACAAAAGTGTCTATCTATACACAATATTTATCATCCAACCCTGTGATAAATCTTGTAATCGGCAGAAGTATTACACAGGCAGATAATCGCTAACGAGCGTTCATACGAACGCTTGTTAGTGATGATCTAGCCAACTATGTCAAGGTCTAATGCAGCCTTAAATTCACACCATCTATAGGATAGTAAAATCTACCCCATTGTGTTTAGTACATGCCACAGAAGTGTGGCCAAAATGAAGGGTCTTTAATAACATAATAAAAATAAAAAATAAAACATACTGAACATTGGGACTCATGCAACTTCCAGTGCCACTGCTCCTTTGCCTCCCACTGGTTCTTGTTTATCTTGCTGCATTGGTGCATGCCAGTACACACGTTACATCTCCGCCAATCACTGGCTACATCAGTCTCATGCCATATGCCCATAGGGCCAGTGATTGGCCTAGGTAACCAAAGACTAGGGAAAGGCAGATGGAAGAGCCACTGGAAGCGGCGGGAGTCCAACTAGTGAATATGTTTTTTTTGTTATGTTATTACAATCTTTATCTTTCATAAAATATTTCTAAAGCCAGTTTCACATTTCAGTTGTGTCCGGCCAGCTACTTTAGGCCAGGAGTGGGATACCTCTGATAACTATGAATTTGACTTCAGTGCACAGATCCAGTGTCTATCCACTGATGGTGCGGGACAGAAAAGCTGAGAATGCTGCATTTTTCTGCCTGATGCTATTTGGCATCCGGCATGCATCGGATGTATGAGGAGAATCCCATAGAAAACTATGGGATCAGTTCTGTCTTGAGTTCCCTACAGCATTTTCTACTACATGCTGAAGGGGAACTGAATCAGATCACGGGACATATGTGAAGGGAGCCTGTGAAATGTTATCTCATGACAAAAGCCACTGAAAAACAAGAACATTTTCTTGCCATAGTTTACTGAACACATTAACCATTTCTTTTAATTCTGCTACATCATTAAAAAAAACATTATTGTGGTTTACATTACTTTATATTTAAGGGTGGTTTCACACATAGCTTTTTTTTTCTTTTTTTATTATTCTGCATTTTTGGTGCTTTTTTGTAGCATTTTCATGCAACAATCTAGCAGATTTATGCGATTGTCAGGAAGGCAGCGTTCCTTCCCAACAATCTACTGATCGCTAGCCTAGTTAGACCGGTGTATTTACATGTGCCAATCTCCTCCAGCTCCTCCAGTTAATGCCATCGCTTTCCCCCATACTGCCTCATTGTTTCCCGGCAGCAGATCGTGTTTACAGTGTTTTTTAGTGTTTTTTTTCCTCCCACTTGCTGCACTGTTTGGAGATTTTATCTCTCAGACATCCATTGTTTTTTTGGGCACGGCTTAAAAAAGAAACAAGTAGCAATGTTTTTTTTTTTTTTTTTTTTCATACTGATCCACGTAGGAAGGGACATCAGAGGGGTGTCCATACTATTCTTCAGAAAAACAGGTTTTGCCATAAAAAAAATGAACATACTCAAACACACTATTCATGACAACATGCTATTGAAAACAGTACTGAAGTGGCACTAATTATGACTCCACTGTCTAAAAAACTAAATTGTTAAACTTTTCACTGCACAGAAAGTGAAAACAAAATCCAAAACGTTGCTAGAACACAGCCGAAATGTTTTGAGCATCTGGATGTAAACAAGAATATTCTCATTCAACTACAGCAAGCAAAGGTCTTGAAAATAATGAGAAATCAAAAGTATTTTAAAAAGGTTTATACATTTTATTATATATAGCAATAGAGCTACATTTTAATTTAGTCAGAAAACCCCTTTTAATGAAAAAATAAACTTGAAATGTAAACATTTTATCTATTCCCTGATTTAACTATCAAGTGAAAAACCACAAAATCTGAAATGAAGTTTTAGAAGTCTGGTCCTTTCTTCAGCTTTTTCTTTCTACTTGTATCACAAGGATAATGGAGTCTTTATGCTAGCTAAAAGTAGGTAATAAGGAAAGTAATGCAGTTGTCCTATGGCTGCTGATCTGCACAGGTCCCTGCTGCGAGTACAAGTGTTATGAGCAGGTAATGTTAGCTTGGAATGGCAGCACTCTGCTGGGTTTCACACCTATTACTTCCCTCATACAAAGTGGGAATTAGACACTTCTGCTACATACGGCACTTAAATATTACAGGTAGAGCAGAGTGCTTCGCATCACAACAGAGTAAGGATGGGTTCACATCAGCGTTATGTGTGTTCCGTTATGGCTTTCCGTTATAACATGGTCATAACGGAAAATAACGGGATCCTTAAGACAGAAGTCAAAATGGAAGTCTTTAAGAGGTATTCCGTTTTAATCCTTCATAATACAAGTCTATGGGCAGTAGGGGTGGGCGATATAGACGATATACGATATAAACTATATAAATTTGGCCAAAAATAGAGATTTTGTTTATATTGTCATATTGCGGTAGAACATGGCTTACGCCGTTCTTGGCGCGCACCATGTGATCCTGAGTCGGCACAGTGGAGAAGGATGGAGTCCCTCCCTCCCCACTGTTTGCGACTGCCGCTGACCACCAATGAGAACAGAGGAGGAGTCGAGGGCCTGTGGCCACTGCGCCACCAATTAGAACAGAGAGGAGGAGGACGGGAGGGACTGTGGCCACTGCGCCACCAATGAGAACAGAGAGGAGGAGGGGAGGGACTGTGGCCACTGCGCCACCAATGAATATAGTTAATATGCCTGAATACAAACGTAGCCTGCATATGCCGTCCATATCCCATACCCGGCCTCTATGACTGCATACTGTGATCCAGGCATATTAACTATATTCATTGGTGGCGCAGTGGCCACAGTCCCTCCCTTCTACTCCCCCTCTTTTAAGTATTATATTAATTGCGGGCCCCCCCTCCACACGATTAAATCATTGGTGCCAGTGGCCCCAGGGTGGCAGCTTCTGATCAGAGCCCCAGCAGTGTAATCGCGGGCTCCGATTATTTACTATGGCAGCCAGGACACTACTGAAGCCCTGGCTGCCATGGTCGACTCCCTGCTGCTGTGTTTACTATGCACAGGGCAGCAGGGAGAGTGTGAAGTCCTATTTACCCTTATAGAGCTCTATTAGGGTGAATAGGACAAGGGTTCTAGCCCCTAAGGAGACTAATAGTTATTCAATAAAAAGTTTTTAAAAAAAGTTTACCCCCGCAAAATATTTAATATATTGCGATATGTATCGCATATCGCACATGCTTAAAATTATATCGCAATATAGATTTTAGGCCATACCGCCCACCCCTAATGGGCAGCATAACAGATCCATTATGCAGGAGTCTAGTCCTGCATAACGGAAACCAGGATGGATCCGTTATGCTTCCCATCGACTTGTATCATGTCGAAATCCAAACAGAAGCCTTTACTTTCCGTAAGGCTATGGGAATCATAACGGATCCATCTGGTTCCCGTTATGCAGAACAGACAAAAAAGTCCTGTCGACAGGACTTTGTTTTCCGTCTTGCATAACGGGAACCAGATGGATCCATTATGATTCCCATAGACTTCTATTATGACAGATCAAAATGGAATGCCTCATAAAGGCTTCCATCTTATGGATTCTGTTATTTTCCGTTATAACCATGTTATAACAGAAAGCCATAACGGAATACATAACACTGATGTGAGCAGTTACCATTGTAGTGATCCCCAGTAACATTCATCAGCTGAACACTGCTTCCCCCCAAAAATAAAATCAGCCTGGAAATCATAGTTAGGGTTCGAGCACACAGCGAGGTTGTGGGGCAGCTGTGCTAATATTTGAGTACCGCACGGCCAAAAGGGTTGCAGTGTCCTATAATTAAACTAATGAATACACTGTTCAGTGGGTCCGTATTGTTAATGGCCACACAGCACCTTCAATATTCTGTGTCCACTAACAAATTAATGTAATTTTTTTTCAAACTAAAGCTCATTATTTTTCAAATAGCTGACTAGCTGAGACATTTGGAGATCACATGATGGCCGGGTCCAAGAGAGGAAGAAACTCTATTCACTGCATAACACTCATTGAGCGACATGCGCCAAGGAAAGGTGAAGGCAGAAGAGGTTATAAACCACTTCTGGCTTTGGCTCAAAAAATTGCATCAAAAACGAACACAAAAACTACATGTGTAATTCCAGCTCAGATTTGGTTTCTAGACAGTTCTTTGTCAAGGTTAATGTAAGTTAACCCTCAGAGTGAACATTTCAAATAAACACTGGAATTTCTCCAATATACTGTATATGTTTAACATAACCATAAACTTCCAAGCAAACATAAGTCAAAAGAGAGTCCTTCTAGCATGTATTTCTCTGGCTAATTATCAGTTCTCCAACAATCTACCTATATCTAATACCTGAGGGTATGATCACACAGTAGCTAAATCAATAGCTGAAAACAGGTAATTTTGGTGTCAGATGTATAATTGTGTGGTGGTTTAAGAGGAGTTTTTACAAACATTTTAATTTTTAGGGTAAGTTCACTGTACTTTTGAAGGTTTCTACCTAACATTTTTAGATATAGGATGCACAGAACATCTTGACTTGCACCATCCAAGGATGTGGTATGGGTATGGTTGTACAGTGGTGCTTGAAAGTTTGTGAGGTCCATGATACAGTACACTCCCAAAAACTTGTTGGGACAATAGGTCCCTGTTCTTTAAATAAACACTCACACCTGTCATCCTATTGACTGGAAACACCTAACTCCAATCTGACATTCATATCTGTTAGACTTAAGGGTTCATATAGTTTTGCTACTCAGACATGTGATACTGGATCATTTTCCTCAACAAATAAATGACCAAGTCTAATATTTTTAACTAATTTGATTTGGTTATCGTTATCTACTTTTAGGACTTGTGTGAAAATCTGATCTAGTTCTAGGTCAAATTTATGCAGACATATAGAATATTCAGAAGGGTTCACAAACTTTCAAGCACTTCTGTTTATTACACCAAAAAGCTTATTCTTGGAGTCACATTTTCATGGTACGAGTCATTTTCTTAGACCTAGAAATTTATTTTGTAATTCTTGTAGTCCACAGATAAAATGTTAAGGTATACAGTCGTGGCCAAAAGTTTTGAGAATTACATAAATATTGGAAATTGGAAAAGTTGCTGCTTAAGTTTTTATAATAGCAATTTGCATATACTCCAGAATGTTATGAAGAGTGATCAGATGAATTGCATAGTCCTTCTTTGCCATGAAAATTAACTTAATCCCCCAAAAAACTTCCCACTGCATTTCATTGCTGTCATTAAAGGACCTGCTGAGATCATTTCAGTAATTGTCTTGTTAACTCAGGTGAGAATGTTTATGAGCACAAGGCTGGAGATCATTATGTCAGGCTGATTGGGTTAAAATGGCAGACCTGACTTGTTAAAAGGAGGGTGATGCTTGGAATCATTGTCCTTCCATTGTTAACCATGGTGACCTGCAAAGAAACGCATGCAGCCATCATTGCGTTGCATAAAAATGGCTTCACAGGCAAGGATTCAAGGAAAGATGTCCAATTCTTGTTAAGAAGGCTTCAGGGCGTCCAAGAAAGTCCAGCAAGTGCCAGGATCGTCTCCTAAAGAGGATTCAGCTGTGGGATCGGAGTGCCACCAGTGCAGAGCTTGCTCAGGAATGGCAGCAGGCAGGTGTGAGCGCATCTGCACGCACAGTGAGGCAAAGACTTTTGGAAGCTGGCCTGGTGTCAAGAAGGGCAGCAAAGAATCCACTTCTCTCCAAAAAAAAAACATCAGGGACCGATTGATGTTCTGCAGAAAATATGGTGAATGGACTGCTGAGGACTGGGGTAAAGTCATATTCTCCGATAAAGCCTCTTTCCAATTGTTTGGGACATCAGGAAAGAGGCTTGTCCGGAGAAAAAAAGGTGAGCACTACCATCAGTCCTGTGTCATGCCAACAGTAAAGCATCCTGAGACCATTTATGTGTGGGGTTGCTTCTCATCCAAAGGGAGTGGGCTCACTCACAATTTTGCCCAAAAACACAGCCATGAATAAAGAATGGTACCAAAACACCATCCAACAGCAACTTCTTCCAACTATCCAACAACAGTTTGGTGAAGAACAATGCATTTTTCAGCATGATGGAGCACTGGGCCATAAGGCAAAAGTGATAACTAAGTGGCTCGGGGACCAAAACGTTGACATTTTGGGTCCATGGCCTGGAAACTCCCAGATCTTAATCCCATTGAGAACTTGTGGTCAATCCTCAAGAGGCGGGTGGACAAACAAAAACCCACTAATTCTGACAAACTGCAAGAAGTGATTATGAAAGAATGGGTTGCTATCAGTCAGGAATTGGCCCAGAAGTTGATTGAGAGCATGCCCAGTCGAATTGCAGAGGTCCTGAAAAAGAAGGGCCAACACCGCAAATACTGACTCTTTGCATAAATGTCATGTAATTGTCGATAAAAGTTGAAACGTATGAAGTGCGTGTAATTCTATTTCACTACATCACAGAAACAACTGAAACAAAGATCTAAAAGCAGTTTAGCAGCAAACTTTGTGAAAACTAATATTTGTGTCATTCTCAAGACATTTGGCCATGACTGTAGACATGTATAAATCTACATGCACACACAAGTCCATACACACAGTGTACAGTTCCACAGGTAACAGCAGTTAGCCATCAAAGTTTGGAACATACAGACTAACATGTGGACACAGATTATGTGTACCCAGTACAGACAAGGTTAATACAAGGCACTTGCTAATGTATTGTGATTGCCCATATTGTCTCCTTTGCTGGCTTGATTCATTTCTCCATCATATTATACACTGCTCCTTTCCAGGGGATATGACCACCGCTGCACAGAACTGAGCTGGTAACAAAGGGGGGGGGGGGGGGGGGGCGGGGGTGCTGCGCATGCGTGCCTCTGAGCATGCCCACGTTCCTGGCTTCAAAAATCTGTGCGGAATATACACTATGTACATGTGCTCTGTATTGAAGGGTACAGATCACTTCAGGGACCACATTTTTCATAGCGAGCAGCACAAAATTTTAACACTAGTTATGCTCCAATATTTTAACCTTTAAAAAGAACTATAACATCTTTAAGTATTTGGGGTCAAATTTCCCCCCCTTACAAACTTTTATAATACACTAGAAACAAGTACTCGATACAGTAATGTGTTCTGATCCCCTTTAAAAATATAAACACCTGTACCCAAATTCTAACAAAATAGAGCACACTCTCCTTCACATTAGCAGCTGCTAGCTCTCGTTCCTGCCAACGTCAATGAAGTAGTTTTATTACTCAGAAAGACGATAAACATGTACTTTCCTAAGGTCCGGGAGGTCTTAGCACCACTTGTTTGTCTCATAAAGTTCTGCAGTTTGCAATGAGCTGACCTTCCTCACTCAGTAAAACCCTGCAGAAAGGATACTGTATTTTTCGCCCCATAAGACGCAATTTCTTTCCACCCAAACTGTGTCTTATGGGGCAAATACTAATGAGCGCTTCCATTATGGAAGCGCTCATTAGTACCAGAGAACCAGGAAGCGATGAAGGCTCTGTACTCACCGCTTCCTGGTCCTCGGCTGTCAGCTGTGCAGTAGCTGCACACAGCGGGAGGGTGCTCTGTGACCTCACACTGTATGCGCCAGTTCACAGCACAGCCGACAGCAGGAGGAAGAGGATCGCGCTGGAGGAGAGGAGCAGCGGCGTGCAGTAGCAGGAGAGATAAGTGGTTTATTTATTTTGTGATCTGAGGCTGGGGGCTGCTGAAAAATGGCTGGGGGGCTGCTGAATAATGGCTGAGGTCTGGTTATATATATGACTCGGGGCTGATTATACATATATATATGACTGGGGACTGATTATATATATATGACTAGGGGCTGATTACATATGACTGGGGTCTGATTATATATATATATGTGACTGGGTGCTGAATACATATGGCTGGGGGCTGATCACATATGGATGGGGGCTGATATGAGGCATGGAGGACAGTGAGCTGATTAATATTGGGGGTCTGACCTGAGGTGCGTCCTCTAATACCTAGGTGCATCTTATGGGCCGGTGCGTCTTATAGAGTGAAAAATGCGGTAGTTTAGGTAAGACCATACTATCAGTATATGGTCAGATAGCAGAACTCAGCAATGCTCTATAGCAAATGTTGTTGGAAGCAAAAAAAATAAAATAGCAGGCATAAAGGGCTTGTCCAGCTGGGTTATTTTTTTTCATATACTGGGAAAAAGGGGTTAACAAAAAGAAGCATTACTCACCTAACTGGAAGAGGCAGGTCACTTCAACAACTTGTGATTGACTGAGCAAGCATCTCCAGAGTGACACACTGGAGTTAGGAAGCAGAGACCAGAGAGGAGCCAGAACGCGTCACAAAGGCAGCAGTGGGAATTGGGCAACTAAGTAACACTTTCTTTTTTTAAACACATTCTGCACTATATATATATATATATATATATATATATAGATATATACATATACACATATATACACTGCCTGTCCCCAAAAAAAAGTTGCTACCCCCCAAAAAAAAGGTCACACACTAATATTTCGTTGGACCGCCTTTGACTTGGATTACAGCACGCATTCACTGTGGCATTGTTTCGATAAGCTTCTGCAATGTCACAAGATTTATTTCCATCCGGTGTTGCATTCAATTTTCACCAAGATCTTGCACTGATAACGGTAGAGTCTGACTGCTGTGCAAAGCCTTCTCCAGCACATCCCAAAGATTCTCAATGGAGTTAAGGTCTTCACTCTGTGGTGGCCAATCCATGTGTGAAAATGATGTATCATGCTCCCTGAACCACTCTTTCACCATTTGAGCCTGATGAATCCTGGCATTGTCATCTTGGAATATGTCCGTGCCATCAGGGAAGAAAAAGATCCATTGATGGAATAACCTGGTTATTCAGTATGTTCAGGTGGTCAGCTGGCCTCATTCGTGGGAGCACAAACTGTTGCTCAACCTAGACCTGACCAACTGCAGCAACCCCAGATCATAGCACTGCCCAAACAGGCTTGTACAGTAGGCACTAGACATGATGGGTGCATCACTTCATCTGCCTCTCTTCTTACCCTGATGTGCCCATCACTCTGGAACAGGGTAAATCTTGACTCATCAGACCACATGACCTTCTTCAATTGCTCCAGAGTCCAATCTTTATGCTCCCTAGTAAATTGAAGGCTTTTTTTTATTTAATTTTTTTTGCCTCACTGATTAGTGGTTTTCTTACGGCTACACAGCTGGACAGTCCCAATCCCTTGAGTTCCCTTCGCATTGTGCGTGTGGAAATGCTCTTACTTTCACTATTAAACATAGCCCTGAGTTCTACTGTTGTTTTTCTTCAATTTGATTTCACCAAACGTTTAAGTGATAGCTGATCACAATCATTCAGGATTTTTTCCCGCCACATTTCTTCCTTGAATACAATGGGTCCCCACTATCCTTCCAGTTTTTAATAATGCGTCTGACAGTTTTAACCCAATTTGAGTAGTTTCTGCAATCTCCTTAACGTTTTCTCTGCTTAATGCATGCCAATGATTTGACCCTTCTCAAACAGACTAACATCTTTTCCATGACCACGAGATGTGTCTTTTAACATGGTTGTTAAAGAAATGAGAAGCAACTCATTGCACCAGTTGGGGTTAAATAACTTGTTGCCAGCTGAAAGATAATCGCCCATGCAGTAATTATCCAATCGGAGGCTCATAACTATTTGCTTATTTAAATCCAGGTGGCAACTTTTTTGGGGGGACAATGCGCGTTTGCAATCTAATTTTCACAAACCACGCGTTCGCATCGCACCTATTGACTTTCCTAGCAGGCGAACCTGAAAAACCTTCAGGTTATATTTGCAGCCATCAAATACACACTATAAGTGCACAATTAGTCCCACATGGACAGTGATATACAAGGAGGGGTATCATTGGCAAAAATTCCCACAAAAAATAGTATTTTAATCAGGGGCCATTTTTATGCGTCTTACAGGGAAACTCTCAAAAATGTGCCCTGTTGGAGCCTAGAAATTTTTTATTTCCTATCGGTTTGATGTATACAAATGTGCAGCACTCCACGTTTTTGTATCCTGCAGAGTCAATTTAAAAAATGCATACGTTAACGTAAAAAAATGTTCTACCATGAGACTGTACAGTGAACGGACGAAACTGTACGGCATCAGTCTGAGGCATCTGTTAACGCATACCTTTTTGGTATGCTTTAAATGGATGGAAAAAATAGGATGTGAACACAGCCCTAGTGTCAGAATAAGCACCAGTACACAACGGAGCAGCGTGGCGAAGAGTAGAGACCGACATGTACTGACAGAGCGCTACCTGGTCCTGGTGGTCAGGGATGAGGACTGTGCTTCCCAAGTATCATTTTCTACTGGGAAATACAGGGCACAGTATAATACACTAGAATAAATGCAATATAAAGATATTCGCCATACCCCTAAATAATAATACAATTAGGTGGTCATTTATTATATAGAAATATGTCTATGTTAGGCATATTTCTGAAACAGATTGTGGTGCAAAGGTCCTTAGCACCGCAATCTGCATATTTTTTCAGCTCATGCCAGGTCTAAAAAAAGGATGGCGTGGCACCCCTCAATCAGTATTTTGTGGAAGCAGGTGTATAGCACCCCTCAATCAGTATTTGGCGGAAACTGGTATATACTGGTATATAGAGCCCCTCAATCAGTATTTGGCAGAAACAGGTATATAGCACCCCTCAATCAGGATTTGGCGGAAACAGGAATATAGCACCCTTCAATAAGTATTTTGTGGAAGCAGGTGTATCGCAGCCCTCAATCAGTATTTGGTGGAGGAAGGTATATAGCAATAGCACCCCTCAAATCAGTATTTTGTGAAAGAAGGTATATAGCACCCCTCAATCAGTATTTGTCGGAAACAGGTATACGGCACCCCTCAATCAGCATTTTGTGGAAGAAGGTATATAGCACCCCTCAATCAGTATTTAGCGAGAACAGGTATATGGCACCCCTCAATCAGTATTTTGTGAAAGCAGGTGTATTGCAGCCATCAATCAGTGTTTTGTGAAAGAAGGTATATAGCAATAGCACCTATCAATCAGTATTTTCTGGAAGAAGGTATATAGCACCCCTCAATCAGTATTTAGCGAGAACAGGTATATAGCACCCCTCAATCAGGATTTGGTGGAAACAGGTATATGGCACCTCTCAATCAGTATTTTGTAGCAGCAGGTGTATTGCAGCCCTCAATCAGTATTTGGTGGAAGAAGGGATTTAGCACCCCTCAATCAGTATTTGTCAGAAACTGGTATATGGCACCCCTCAATCAGTATTTTGTGGAACCAGGTGTATCGCAGCCCTCAATCAGTATTTGGTGGAAGAAGGTATATAGCAATAGCACCCCTCAATCAGTATTTTGTAGAAGAAGGTATATGGCACCCCTCAATCAGTATTTGGCTCAATCAGTATCTGGCGGAAACCCTCAATCAGTATTTGGAGGAAACTGGTATAAAGCACCTCTCAATCTGAATATGGCGGAAACAGGCATATGGCCCCCCTCAATCAGTATTTTGTGGAAGCAGTTGTATTACAGGCCCCAATCAGTATTTGGTGGAAGAAGGTATATAGCACCCCTCAATCAGTATTTGGCAGAAACAGGTATATCGCACCCCTCATTCAGTATTTGGCCGAAA
This sequence comes from Bufo gargarizans, assembly GCF_014858855.1. Taxonomy (NCBI): domain Eukaryota; kingdom Metazoa; phylum Chordata; class Amphibia; order Anura; family Bufonidae; genus Bufo; species Bufo gargarizans. The sequence continues at coordinate 372,549,945 of NC_058080.1, forward strand.
CAGGTATATAGCACCCCTCAATCAGTATTTTGTGGAACCATGTGTATCACAGCCCTCAATCAGAGGGTGAACTGCATTTGGTGGAAGAAGGTATATAGCAATAGCACCCCTCAATCAGTATTTTGTGGAAGAAGGTATATGGCACCCCTCAATCAGTATTTAGTGGAAACAGGTATATAGCACCCGTCAATCAGTATTTGGCGGAAACTGGTATATAGCACCCCTCAATCAGGATTTTGTGGAAGAAGGTAAATCGCAACCCATAAGCAGTTTTTTTGGGGGGCAACAGGTATATCACACCCATTGCAATTAGTTACTCTAATAGCGTTTGTTCATCTATCTAGCTGCAGTATCGCAGCAGAACCGCACACAACTGCTGCACCATACAAATACACTATAATATAATTTCTATGTTAGAAAGTATATTATGAGTATATCACACCTCTCTATATCACATCTATCGATAGCACACCCATACCATTCCTTAAAAGGACTTTTGTGGCCCTATTAGCTAGCATTTGGTGTCCCTAACTGTCCCTGCTCCAAAATGCAACCTCTCCCTAAACTGGCAAAACACATAATGTAAAATAGCAGCCAGATCGGGTTCTGTTATAGGGTTGGGGGTTTATCCATGTGCTAAAACGTCTCAATTGGCTGTCCTGTCCCACATGATGGATGTGTCATGGGTCAAAGTTCGGCGCTATGCAAAAATATATGGCGCGTGCGAATATTGCCATATGTTCGCATGTTTGGCGAATCGCGAACAAGCAAAGTTTGCCACGAAATGACCGCTGGGCGAACCGCAAGGCCATCTCTATCTATATATCTTATATGATAATCTTGCTGTACAATACATTTAATACAATGTTGTAAGACTATTGCAGTGTATCTGTCGTTTCAGGTGAATTTTCTGAATAACGGTAATGTATGTACACAAGGAATTCTCACTATTTCTGACAATTTTATGACTTATATCAAGCATTTATCATTGGCTTCTGCAGCCTCTATGTCTAATTTGCTAGTTTTTCCTGAGCCCAGCTCCAGAACGGGCAGAGACCAGCTGCCATAATGTTTCACACATAGCACATACATTGAGAAACCACAGCAGCACCATGGGGAAAATTCTACAGCAGTACTAAGCAATGTACATGTGAATCCAGCACTGGTGTGAGGTAGAAAACATATCAACCCCTTTAAATTAGGTGGTCTGTGGAGGTCCTGCCCATGGTGCACCTCTTCCCACCCGTTCTTTGTAAAAGAGGAGAGGGTAGCACAAACAAGACTTGCACCAGAATATGTGACTTTTGTACAGTACTCTTCTGGCGTACATGCTAAAAACATTTCCTCCTAAGACTCTAATGATTGAAAATACATGTTCGCTAGACAACATTTCTAGTGTAATTGAATATTGTTTTTACCTTTCTCAGAACCCAGCCTAAAATGTTCATGTTGGAAGACCTATTTCCCCTTTTCTACTAGTCTGTTAATACAGTTAAGACAATCAGATTACGGTATATTCTGCTCCTATGCTACCCTCATGTGAGCTAATCATGCCATATTACTAATTTGACTAATCTGAAGATGACCAAACTGGATCAAATCCAGTCTTTGGATACCCCACCAAAGCATTGCAGTGCCTTAGCCAATTATAATTTGCTTTTCAAATAACAGAATTCCCAACTTTCTGTTGCGCTCATCATATCACATTTTCCAATTTATCAGCTAACGGTTAGCTTAATTCCAAGGGAGTCCTCATTGAAAAATATGGTCAGTTTTGGCCAACAGGTACTGGCATTTTGGATCAGTTGATCAATGCACCTAAAATTGTTCTTTGTGTGGCATTAGGTCTAGATGTTCCTCAGATTACTGCCACCATTACAAATAACGAACTGAAAATGTGCTTTCATAAAAATCCTTTATATAAAACTAATTAAATGATATTGAGAATACCGGTAATTCTGAAGGTCACACACAGAAAGCTTGGTAAACAGCTCAAAGTAAGGAGATTATAATTACATATAATTTATATTAGCAACTGTTCATTGTCTGTGATGATAAACCACATATTTGCATTTTTGCTTCAGTTTGCAATCAAATGAAGGTAGCCCCATATAAGTTATAGTTTTGGGTCTGGCAGATAAAAGCCAGTTTACTCTAATGGGTGTTCCGCCGAAATGTCTGTAATTCTCACAGAAAAAAACTATGCAATTTCTGATTCTGCCGATGTAAATGTAATCTCGTCTATTTAAAACTGCCGTTAAAAAGGTTGTCCACATCCTCAAAAAAAGGCCATTACTAGCTGATTGGTGGGGGTCCAACACGCTGCACCCCCGTTGATCAGCTGTTCGGCAACAGCTCACCTGTCAGAAGTGGACATCTCCATTAACTTAGCAGTAGACTGAGCTTGTCACTGCTCCCACTGGCTTTACGTTGATGGTGCGGTCTGCTTTTGGCAGCTGAACTCTTGTCAAATAGCTAATCAGCGGGGTTGAGGGTGTCAGACCCCCACCAATCAGCTAGTGATGGCCTATCTTGAGGATAGGCCATCACTTAAAAGGGGTTCTGCAGTCTGCAGTGAGCAAGCAAGGCATGATTTCCAGTGAAGCAAATGAATGCTATGTGTTCATACTAAATGAGAAAAAACTTGCACTCAATGTATCTGCACACTAAACAATCATGGAGCAGTCAAACCAGTTTACTGCAAATGCTGGAGTTCACATAGACAGCCCATCTTATTTTTAGTCCAGTAACAGTGAATAGCTTTCAAAAAGGCATAGTTCAGTGTTGGACCTTTCTGTTGCTTGCATTTTGCTTGGCTTCCATTCCATTAAAATGGTCTCAGACTAGATCCTGCAAATCCCAAATTAGTTGAAGTGCAATTTAAACGATTCATTCCTCATTTATAATGAGCGAAAGGCCACTTAGTATCAATAACGTATGCCTAGAAGCAGCAGGAAGGGATTAAGACCAAATGGAAAACTGTGCATCTGGATTAGCAGTTTCATTGACCTGCTGCCTAAAACTTGTCTAACTCCTTTAGCAAATGATCACCTTGGCAAACAGGCAGTAGTGTGTTAATGGACTATAATGATCTGTGAAGCATAGGATAGTAATCATTAGTAGGATTCTATCCAATAATCCAATCATTCATTAGTAACAATTACTTCCCCGCTATAATGAATCCACCCAAGAAATCATTACTCTCCAGGAGTAGACACAATATTTCATAACAAATCCAAATTTCAGACGGGATAGCGTTTATCACATTGGACTGCCAGCAAGAAGTGTATTGAATCAACTGTGAGCTCAAGACCTCTCATAATATATTACTATGCTGAGAAAAAGACAGGGGCAGTGTATATGAGTCATGAAAAAGGCTGGTTATGTACCAGATCCACAGGACATTGATCAAGGCCGGGCAAAGAAAGGACCAATCTAAAGTATTCTAATCCATCTATTCTTGAAGGAAATGTCCACACAGGACATAAACTTAAGCAGAAAAATAATGTGATGAATCCGTGGCAAGATCACCATAAGTTTCATGCATATTTGTCCTGGATTTTGCCATTGAACTGACACATATTGGAACATATGGATTGCAAATGGTGAAATTCATGGTGAAAATTTGCAGCATAAATATACATACTGCAGGTTTAAAATATGCTTACCAGGTCAATTTCCACAGCAAAGTTTTTTTGGTTCTTTTTGTTCAGTGTGTATATGAATTTTACGAAAATATAAATTACTTTGCTGGTACATAAAATGCTGAGGATTTTTTGCCTGCAATCATTAATCCTGGCAAGGGCAGCAGGAACTGAACAGGCCCTACAGGCTGTGCTGATACAGCACTCCAGAACACTGCTGAAGCTCAAGTCTTTCTGCAATGGCTGGGGCATCTAGGCAGTTGGAGGGAGAGGATTCCTTCTGCCAACATCAGGCATGGCAGCTAAGTGCTTAACTGAGGCCCTTAGACCTGCCATGACTGCATGTCTATATAGCAGACACAGCCTAATAGACTGCCTGTCACTGGTACAATGAAAGGCTATAATGCACTGGTATACAAGGTATACCACGGCAGTATAAAAACCATCTATGTTTCCTAGTGAGTAAAAAAAAAAACTGAAAAAATAAAACATTTTGCCATAAAAAGTTGTTTTATTTATTTATTATTTTTAAAGTGGTAAAAAAAACAAGCACACATATTATATCATACAATGTTTGCCAGAACCTGTATAATAAAAATACCATGTTATTTTAACCCATTAACGTAAAAAAAAAACTGTATATGCGGAATAGTTATTTTTTTTTCCTTTTCAGCCCACCCCAAAAATAATGTTAATTAATAAGTCCCATGTACCCCTACAAATGGTACCAATGAAAACCACATCTCGCTCTGCAAAAAACCTATGTCTACTTTAGCGCAAATAGTGAGTTCTGGCCTTTGGAATACAGCAAAAAACATGCCTTCTTATGGTAACTTCGACAGAAAAATATTTAATTATGGCCAGAAAAGAAAATTCCACTCAGCACTTTATTGTGTATTGTCTGTGTATTATTCTTTGTCTGAATATACTCCTCAAAAATGTCTTTAGGAATATTTTTCCAGGAAAAAATGCAGTGTGACCTCTGTCTGCATTGCATGTCAAGCTATGTGTGGATTTTATTGCAGAAAACGTACAAACACTGTGGATGACATTTATTAAAATCTCATCTACATCCGCCTATCTACTGGATTTTCAGCGCACAATTGTGGCTCTGCAATTAGCGTTAATTGGCACGTGGATCCCGCAGCCAGATTTCATTATGTATGGGTGCTCAAAGAGTGCATGTCGAATTATAGTAGTATTATATTGAAAGGCCAATTGCCTTGAAATAAAGACACATTGGAGAAGGTTTATCAAGACTTGAGTACCTATGCACCAGTCCTGATCTTACTACACTGGCGTGAGATGCGTCTAATTTATTGAGAAGCAGATGCCCTGCCATGTACCAGAAGCTGAAGTCAACATGGGCCAGAGATGGATAAGTTGGAGTCAATAATTCAGGCAGAACAAAAGTGACCAGCCCATCCATCAAAAGATTAATATATGAAGTTTTGTTCAGTAAGAGAACATCATCTTCAGAATGTACTGAGTAGAGAAGAAGGCACACCAATCAGCAAAGGTACTGTAAAAAGAAGGCTAGCAACTAGTGGTCTTAAAGGATGAGAAGCAGTCTCAAAACCACAATTCAGGAAGGGAAACAAGACCAACTGCTTGGCATGAGCTCAAACACACCATTATTTTACAGTGAAGAGCTGGAAAAAGTAATTTACTGATGAATTCATATTTTAGACTTATGACATTAACAGAAGAGTTTAGATAAGAAGATGAACAGAAGAGAGATTGATGTCACTGTTTCAAAGCTTCACAAGAACTTCTTGAAAATCAAAGAATAGCAAGAGTGCTGACAGTCATGGACTTCCCTTCATAGTCACCTCACTATAACCTCAGTGAACATTTAAGGGCATTTGTAAAGCAATAAAGCTTAGCATGAAATATCATGGCTTTCATTTTGGAACATTGCTGTGCTTGTAAACAATGGACTCAATTTCAACAAAGTAAACAGTGTAAAAGGAGAACATACAAACTATTAAGAAATATGTAAGCAGATACTGTATTTGAAAAATTTGTGGAAAAAGGATACAGGATATGACCACCAATACAGGATGTCAAGCATGGAAATTATACACTAGTGAATTTACTGTTATGTTCAAATCTAAAATCATGACTTCAATTTCTAAGGGAATCAACAAGACTTGATCTGTCATACTACAGATAGTAACAGTGCCCTATGGATCCAAATGAATTGCAGTGAGTTCTGCTGTGATTGAGTCTAGCTGTTCATAATTTTGACTAAAATAGCTCTGCATACTATTCTTGCCATCAAATTTGATGGAACTCCAGGCAGGGTATCCAACACAAATGCTAACATAGCCTAAGCTTCTTTGAGGGTAAAATATTTGAAGTTTTTCTTAGAGATGCTACTCTGTAGTATCTCAGTGATAATAACCTTATGACACATCACACCACCAACATGGGTTTATGAGAGATTAGGCACGTCAAACTAAGATCATCAGCTTCTACAGGGAGGTAAATTCTAGACTGGATCCAGATAAAGCTGTATGTTTTGTACACCTAGAATTTTTTTAGGCTTTTGCACCATATAATAAAAATGCTGGGATATGAGGCCTAAATGTAAGTAACATTATTGAATAAATAACACGGTAAAAATAAGACTATAGGGGGAACTTAATAAGACCCATGCTTTATATAAAAGAGTCTTAGTCTAAAGTCCGCAGGAGTAAGATGCAACAATTTTATTAAGGGGCAGAGGCCCATCAACTGAGAGATTCAAACGCCAGTAAGAAATCTAAGCCCCCACCCATAACCACAACCACTTGGCTAACATAAATTAGAATTCTTATGTAGGAAAGAGTAATTATTTTTGGTGCAAATACTAAATCATTGTCAGCAAGCTGGTGAGCGCATGGTCTAAAACAGTAATTGACTTCTAGAGATTGTGGACAAAGTATTAACTGATTATTATCTGTGACTGTGAACAGAGGTTGAAACCTAAAGGAGGAGGACTCCAAGTAAGAAGGACAAGAATGGAGTAATATACAGGCCATTAAGCGGAACAGTGTGAAATCATTATCATATGTGGATAAACATTATATCTATTTATCAATGAATGAAGGTTTATCACTGTTTATGGGCATAACCTAATATCCCAGAGAGGAATACTGGAGCATTTTTTTTTATTAATTTAATATAATATATTTATATTCTTATATATTTTTATATTTTTTAGTGGTGTTTATTTAATTAAAGGGTTTTATTGTATGAAATATTTACATGTATAGTGGTCTATATGGTCTTAATATTGACTGCCACCCATACTTCACTGTTTTCCACAGAAAGGTACTGGATCACACAGACTTGATACACGTCAGCTAGTGTATTGTTTTTTCCCCATAAGAATCCTTTTGATTTACCCATTATACATAGCTAAAATGGTTTTCTGGTAGTTAATATTGATGGTCTACCGTCAGGATAGGGTATCAATATCTGATTGGAGGGGGTCCAGCATGATCAGCTGTTTGAAGAAGTTCCAGTGCTCTATTTAGTGCTGTGGCTTCTTCACACCAAGCACTGCACCATACATTTTATAGTGGCTGTGCTTGCAATGGCAGAGCAGTCCCATTCACTTGAATGGGATTGAGCTGCAAATAGGCATTGTGACTGATGAATTTGACATCACTGGCCTAGGAAGGAGCGCCACAGCCTCTAAAAACAGGTGAGTTGTGGGGGCTGAAGTCGGACCCTCACTATCAAATTGTGAGGATAGGGCAATATTAATCTTTCAGGAAAACTCACTCAATATAAGCTGCCTACAGCTTCCTTGTCCTAAGAGGCTACCTATGATTCCAGGGAGAGCGTTCTGCTGATATCTATTGCTTTAAGTTTAGGAGGTGGGCTATGGATACTGAGTGAAACAATCCGGCTCTCCGTAGTAGTCAGTTTTGTTAGGGATTATCAGAGAGGCTGAAGGACGCCTTTCATGAGAATCCTGAGTCTCTGGAAGCAGCTATGTCTCTTGCAGTACGCATTGATAGATGCATGAGAGAGATCTAGGGGCCCCCACTCTCAGGACGTATTATCACATAACATATCACCTTCCTCTGACATTTTGAGTGAAGATACTCCTGGGTTTATGTCTGGGGACGAACCCATGCAGTTAGGGGGAGCTACTCCCGTATCCACTTTTAAGCATTCTGGTCGTAGGAAGGGAGTGTGTTTTTTCTGCGGACAGAAAGGAGATTTTATTGATGTATGTCCATGCATTCAGCCTCAAAAATAAAAAAGGGGACGTTTAATTCCCATCTGACTCTTGTAGGGGTGGGAGGAGAGTCATAAAATGTGCATTTATCTGGTAATACCCGATTTCTCCTGACTGCTGAGGTGGCGCTAAAGCCCAAGACTGTGGGGATTGAGGTGTTTATCGACAGTGGGGCAGGGGTGAACCTGATTAATGCTCAGTTCGTCCGTATGCATGGGTTGTCTCCAAGTGCATTAGAGAAAAACATTAAATTTTTGCTATTCATTCTGCACCTCTAACTCAGTGTTTATCTCAGATAGTGCATGACATCCGATTAAGAGTGGGTGACTTTCATCAGGAATTCATCTCGTGTTTTGAATTGGAGGGTCTCCCTGCTCCATTGGTTCTGGGTTTACCGTGGCTAAGCAGGCACAATCCAACCAGCGATTGGCAAGCTAGACAGATTCTGAATTGGGGTAATTATTGCGCTGACAATTGTCTGAATACATCCTTTTCTGCTTTACCAATAAAATATTACCCTCTTTTATATCTGATTTTCCCAATGCATTTTCTGAAAGTGGATGCCAGGATTTACCTCCGCATCAGGAATATGATTGTCCTATCAACCTTATTCCCGCAGCTAAGTTGCCCAAATCTAGGTTGTATAACCTTTCTGGACCTGAAAGAACAGCCATGAGAGAGTATATTATCGAGAGTTTGGCTAAAGGACACATAAAACCTTCCAAATCTCCAGTGGAAGCAGGGTTTTTCTTTATTAAAAAAAAAAAGACGGAACTCTTAGGCCATGTCTGGATTTTCACAAACTCAATCGGATTACTGTTCATGACCCTTACCACCTTCCTTTGATTCTTGATTTGTTTAACCAGGTGTTCAACAAGTTGGTCTTAAGGGGGGCATATCTGGTCAGGATCAAGGAAGGGGATGAATGGAAGACAGCTTTTAATACCACTTGAGAACATAGTCATGCCTTTTGGGTTGACCAATGCTCCTGCGGTTTTTCAGCATTCTTTTAATGACATTTTTCATCACCTGGTGGGGAGGTTTGTTGTCGTGTATTTGGAGGACATACTAATTTATTCTCCAGATGTGGAGACTTATCAGGATCACGTTTGACAGGTATTACAGATCCTAAGAGATAATAAATTGTACGCAAAATTAGAGAAGTGTGTTTTTGCTGTACACGAGGTGCAATTCTTGGGCTACCTGCTGTCATTTTCAGGGTTTTGAATTGATCCTGAGAAAGTCCATGCTGTATTGGACTGGGATCGACCCAAAAATCTGGAGGCTCTTATGCAGTGCACTGTTTTTATTCAGATCAGTGGTGAATCCATTAACTGACATGACAAAGAAAGGGCCAGATGTCTCATTGTGGGAGCCTTTTCTACGGTTACGTAAGTGTATTGAGGACTATGTGTTGGCCTGTAGTATCTGTGCACATGCTAAGGTGACGCATACGCTACCTTCTGGATCACTACTTCAGTTGCCCATTCCATCCAGACCACTTGTCTATAGATTTTATTACTGATCTGCCTAATTTGTCTGGAAAGACAGTTATTCTGGTGGTAGTTGATCATTTTAGTAAAATGGTGCACTCTATAGCATTTCCTGGCCTACCTAATACTAAAAAAGCTTGCTCAAGTGTTTGTTGACAACATTGTGAAACTTCATGGCATTCTCTCGGACATGGTCTCAGATCATGGGACTCAGTTTGTGTCCAGATTCTGGAAGGCATTCTGTACTTGGCTGGGGGTACAACTGTATTTTTCTTCTGCTTTTCAAACTTAGACAAATAGACAGACAGAGTTGACTAATCAGAGTCTGGAAACTTACTTAAAGGGATTCTGTCTGCAAAATGTTTGATATAGAGCTGTTCATATCATCCTATCAGTCTCCATTATCTAATTTAAAATATACTAGATTTACCCCCCCTTTTCCTTTCATTTTTGATAAAAATCAGATTTATATGCTAATTACCTTACTAACCTGCCCAAGGTTCTATCCCTCTGGCCGTCTGTGCCCACCCCTTTTCTCATAGCCCAGCACCGCCCCACTGCTAATTATTCACTCCTCTCATCGCCGACGGTGCGACGTAATTTCACGCATGCACCCTGGATCCACTGGTCGGCGCACTTGCGGTGTTCTGGCAGCAGCCTCAGCGAATGAAGCGCGCATAAGCCAGCTGTCTGTGCACTTCGTTCGCGGGCGCTGATCTGAGAATAAATTACACACTAGTAGACTCTATTTACTAATTAGGTGACTTCTGGAGGCAGTTGGTCACACTGGATTTTATTTAGGGGTATCAGAGTACAGAGGGCTGAATACAAATGCACACCACACTTTTCAGATATTTACTTATTAAAAATTTTGAAAACCATTCATCATTTTCTTTTCACTTCACTTCACACTTTACTTACTACTTTGTGTTGGTCTATAACATAAAGTCCCAATACAATACATTTATGTTTGTGGGTGTAACGAGAAGAAAATGTGTAAAAGTTCAAGGGGTATGAATATTTTTTCAAGGCACTCTATCTATAAATTACATAACAGTACCACCTAGGTTTAGTGCCTAAGTCAATGCTGCCAGCCACTGAATGCTGCTTGCAGGTAAAAAAAAAAGGGCAATTTGTATCCACAGGTTGAACAGCAGTAAGGGTGCTGCTGCCACAATGCTCCATTTCTTAAGGTTACTTTCACACTTGCTTTTTTTTTTGGCATAGAGTTCTGTCCGGGCTCTATACCGGAAAAGAACTGATCAGTTTTATCCCCATGCATTCTGAATAGAGAGCATTCCGTTCAGGATTCATCAGGATGTCTTCAGTTCAGTCTTTTTGACTTTTCAGGACTGAGATAATACCGCAGCATGCTACGGTTTTATCTCCGGACAAAAAAACTGAAGACTTGCCTGAATTTTTTCCATAGGAATGTATTAGTGCCTGAATGCCAGAACTGTCCTTCCGATCTGTGCATGCGCAGACCGAAAAAAGGGTGAAAAAAATAAATGTCCGATCCGTTTTTCCGGATGACACCGGAAAGACGGATCCGGCATTTCAATGCAATTTTCTGACTGATCAGGCATTTTTTAAGACCGATCAGGACCCTGATCAGTCTTACAAATGTAATCAGTTGACATACATTTTGTGATGGAACTGCTTGCCGGATCACTCTGCCGCAAGTGTGAAAGTAGCCTAACTCACTGTGTGAAAAGCAAAACTAACTGCCCCTCTATATTTTTTCATTTTAACTACATGTTAAAACTTTGTTTATAGTCAATGTTCATTTATGAATTATGGAATAGTTCCAGCAATGACAGTGGAGAGGGTAATTGGGGACAGTTGCACTTAATTATTTTTAAATACTACTTGCCTCATAATAAATCTAGCCTATTGTGACTTGTCTGACCATTTAAAATCATTTGTATGTTTTCTACATTATACACCGTATATCTATAGTTTCTCTATATACAATATATACATACATACCTACAAATCGGATTCCCAAAAAGTTGGGACACTATACAAATCGTGAATAAAAACTGAATGCAATGATGTGGAGGTGCCAACTTCTAATATTTTATTCAGAATAGAACATAAATCACGGAACAAAAGTTTAAACTGAGAAAATGTACCATTTTAAGGGAAAAATATGTTGAATCAGAATTTCATGGTGTCAACAAATCCCAAAAAAGTTGGGACAAGGCCATTTTCACCACTGTGTGGCATCTCCCCTTCTTCTTACAACACTCAACAGACGTCTGGGGACCGAGGAGACCAGTTTCTCAAGTTTAGAAATAGGAATGCTCTCCCATTCTTGTCTAATACAGGCCTCTAACTGTTCAATCGTCTTGTGCCTTCTTTGTTGCACCTTCCTCTTTATGATGCGCCAAATGTTCTCTATAGGTGAAAGATCTGGACTGCAGACTGGCCATTTCAGTACCCGGATCCTTCTCCTACGCAGCCATGATGTTGTGATTGATGCAGAATGTGGTCTGGCATTATCTTGTTGAAAAATGCAGGGTCTTCCCTGAAAGAGATGACGTCTGGATGGGAGCATATGTTGTTCTAGAACCTGAATATATTTTTCTGCATTGATGGTGCCTTTCCAGACATGCAAGCTGCCCATGCCACATGCACTCATGCAACCCTATGCGTTGATAACAACTTGGGTTGTCCTTGTCCTCTTTGGTCCGGATGACATGGCGTCCCAGATTTCCAAAAAGAACTTCGAATCGTGACTCGTCTGACCACAGAACAGTCTTCCATTTTGCCACACTCCATTTTAAATGATCCCTGGCCCAGTGAAAACGCCTGAGCTTGTGGATCTTGCTTAGAAATGGCTTCTTCTTTGCACTGTAGAGTTTCAGCTAGCAACGGCGGATGGCACGGTGGATTGTGTTCACTGACAATGGTTTCTGGAAGTATTCCTGAGCCCATTCTGTGATTTCCTTTACAGTAGCATTCCTGTTTGTGGTGCAGTGTCGTTTAAGGGCCCGGAGATCACAGGCATCCAGTATGGTTTTACGGCCTTGACCCTTACGCACAGAGATTGTTCCAGATTCTCAGAATCTTCGGATGATGTTATGCACAGTTGATGATGATAGATGCAAAGTCTTTGCAATTTTTCGCTGGGTAACACCTTTCTGATATTGCTCCACTATCTTTCTGCGCAACATTGTGGGAATTGGTGATCCTCTACCCATCTTGGTTTCTGAGAGACACTGCCACTCTGAGAAGCTCTTTTTATACCCAATCATGTTGCCAATTGACCTAATTAGTGTTAATTGGTCTTCCAGCTCTTCGTTATGCTCAAATTTACTTTTTCCAGCCTCTTATTGCTACTTGTCCCAACTTTTTGGGGATTTGTTGACACCGTGAAAATTTGAATCAACGTATTTTTCCTTTAAAATGATACATTTACTTGGATTAAACTTTTGATCTGTGATCTACATTCTATTACAAATAAAATATTGACATTTGCCATCACCACATCATTGCATTCAGTTTTTATTCACAATTTGATTAGTGTCCCAACTTTTTGGGAATCCGGTTTGTATATGTAAACGCTTGTGCATGTGTTTATGAAATGAGCCAGTGGACAGTGGATGGAGAAACTATCATCATCAGAGCAGTAAATTGAAAAAACTGTAGAGTATATTGTCCCGCTCCCCTTCCTTACTTGAACAAATACATACAAGGCTGTCAACAACCTGTCCCCACCCTACATCTCTGAGCTACTTTCCCAATACATCCCCACACGTAATCTCCAAACCTCCTCTCCTCTTATCACTTCTTTCCACAATCACCTCCACAAACATATCAAACTCTTACCTACAGTGGAATCCTTCAAAAGAAACCTCTCTTCAGACAAGCCTACATCCAGTGACCAGCGATATTATTAATAATAATGATAACTTGATGGACATATGTCTTTTTCAATCATTCTAAGTAACAATTTGTATACATGGGCAGTTGACAACAGCTTTATTTTGGCTTGCTATTGTGTATTTTTAGGATTTTGGAGATTTGAACATCTTGAAAACTGTATTGCGGAATTACATGAAAACTGTATGGATGTAATAAACGTTAAATATAGACAAAAAACAAATCAACCGACAACCTAATGATTAATGATGGATGCAACAGTGCTATAAATATTTTGGCCTCAACTTACTAAGAGTCTATAACAGAATCTTGCAAGAACATACGTGCAAAATAAGTTGCTGAGGTCTCATGCACACCACCGCATTTTGCATCTGTGTTTGATCTGCATTTATTGCAGATCGCACATGGACCCATTCATTTCTATGGGTCTGCATTCGTATATCTGTTCCACAAATTATAGACCATGTGCTATTGTTGTCCATTTTGTGGATGAGAATAGTAATTTCTAGTGACTGGGGTGAGAAAACTGCGGTGTGCATACAGAAGTTACAGTGGAGGAAATAATTATTTGACCCCTCACTGATTTTGTAAGTTTGTCCAATGACAAAGAAATGAAAAGTCTCAGAACAGTATCATTTCAATGGTAGGTTTATTGTAACAGTGGCAGATAGCACATCAAAAGGAAAATCGAATAAATAACTTTAAATAAAAGATAGCAACTGATTTGCATTTCATTGAGTGAAATAAGTATTTGAACCCCTACCAACCATTAAGAGTTCTGGCTCCCACAGAGTGGTTAGACACTTCTACTCAATTAGTCACCCTCATTAAGGACACCTGTCTTAACTAGTCACCTGTATAAAAGACACCTGTCCACAGAATCAATCAATCAAGCAGACTCCAAACTCTCCAACATGGGAAAGACCAAAGAGCTGTCCAAGGATGTCAGAGACAAAATTGTAGACCTGCACAAGGCTGGAATGGGCTACAAAACCATTAGCAAGAAGCTGGGAGAGAAGGTGACAACTGTTGGTGCGATTGTTCGAAAATGGAAGGAGCACAAAATGACCATCAATCGACCTCGCTCTGGGGCTCCACGCAAGATCTCACCTCGTGGGGTGTCAATGGTTCTGAGAAAGGTGAAAAAGCATCCTAGAACTACACGGGAGGAGTTAGTTAATGACCTCAAATTAGCAGGGACCACAGTCACCAAGAAAACCATTGGAAACACATTACACCGCAATGGATTAAAATCCTGCAGGGCTCGCAAGGTCCCCCTGCTCAGGAAGGCACATGTGCAGGCCCGTCTGAAGTTTGCCAATGAACACCTGAATGATTCAGAGAGTGACTGGGAGAAGGTGCTGTGGTCTGATGAGACCAAAATAGAGCTCTTTGGCATTAACTCAACTCGCTGTGTTTGGAGGAAGAAAAATGCTGCCTATGACCCCCAAAACACCGTCCCCACCGTCAAGCATGGGGGTGGAAACATTTTGCTTTGGGGGTGTTTTTCTGCTAAGGGCACAGGACAACTTATTCGCATAAACGGGAAAATGGACGGAGCCATGTATCGTGAAATCCTGAGCGGCAACCTCCTTCCCTCTGCCAGGAAACTGAAAATGGGTCGTGGATGGGTGTTCCAGCACGACAATGACCCAAAACATACAGCAAAGGCAACAAAGGAGTGGCTCAAGAAGAAGCACATTAAGGTCATGGAGTGGCCTAGTCAGTCTCCGGACCTTAATCCAATCGAAAACCTATGGAGGGAGCTCAAGCTCAGAGTTGCACAGAGACAGCCTCGAAACCTTAGGGATTTAGAGATGATCTGCAAAGAGGAGTGGACCAACATTCCTCCTAAAATGTGCGCAAACTTGGTCATCAATTACAAGAAACGTTTGACCTCTGTGCTTGCAAACAAGGGTTTTTCCACCAAGTATTAAGTCTTTTTTTGTTAGAGGGTTCAAATACTTATTTCACTCAATGAAATGCAAATCAGTTGCTATCTTTTATTTAAAGTTATTTATTTGATTTTCCTTTTGATGTGCTATCTGCCACTGTTACAATAAACCTACCATTGAAATGATACTGTTCTGAGACTTTTCATTTCTTTGTCATTGGACAAACTTACAAAATCAGTGAGGGGTCAAATAATTATTTCCTCCACTGTATCTGCATTTTGCGGATCTGTGGATCACAATATGGACAAGGTTGTGAGCATGAGCCCTTCCGATAACAAATTATCCCATTTTTACATTTAAAGTGTAACTGTCCTTTCAGTCTATTTTTAATATAGTGTAGAGACAGTAATATTAAATATTTTTGTAATATACTTTATTAGGGAAAGTTATTTCTTTGTACGAGAAAACAGGGTGTAAAGAGTTTCCTTAAACGCTCTCTAGTTGAGCATTGCTAAGTAGATCCTGTCTTCAGGGTTCTCCAGTGCTGAAGATGCCTGTGCATAACATACAGAGACTTTCGGGACGCCCGTTGTCACTACCTCAGTCCCTGTCTCCCTGTGATTATTGACAAAGATAAATTAGGGGTATTAGTTCCTTTTAATATCTAATTTGCTGCTGATATGGCTAATTACTATCGATGTCTCATTTACCCTAAATATTGGTTATCCTAAAACCGTTGATTCTTTATTGATAATTATTAAGAACTTGCTGCAGATTTTAAATCCCATCAAGCAGTCGATACATATATTTGCACCAATATTTAGGGGAAATGAGCAATGGCTATTAATTAGTTATCTCCGTTGTGTCCCTGCCTAAATGACAATGCCGTTGCTAACCGCCGGCAGCTCTGCTAGCCTAGCTCTTTTCACTGTACTTCTCTCTTTGGCCTCATGCACACGGCCGATGCCCGTTGCAAACACCGGGTACACAATATGCAGGCACCGGCCGTGTGCTCCCCGCATCACGGATGCGGACCCATTCACTTGAATGTGTCCACAATACGGAGCTGCGGTGCAGAACGGAGGCACGGAAACCCACTGAAGCACTACAGAGTTCTTCCATGGGGTCTCTCTCCGTGCCTCCGCAATTTGAATGGGTCTAGATCCGTCCCAGCCGCCGCACAGATGTTGCCCGTGCATTGGGGACCGCAAATTGCAGTCCACAATGCACGGAACGGCCGCACAACGGCCAGGTGCATGAGGCCTTAGTAAAAGCAGGGAAGACTGCAGGATGGGAAGCTAAAATACTAAATGCAATAGTGTCACTGTAGCATCTCCCATCTGCCAAAATACACATTGGGAAGATAGGAAGGGGAATGGGGCTGCAGCATTCTGAGCTAACAGTACGAGTCAGTGCGCTGTGTTACTGTACACTTACAGTCATCGATAAGCTCTGGCGGTTCTGATCCCAGCTTTCTTCCCTTACTAAGAGAGAACCGTAGGGAAGAGAGCTAAGCTATTACAGTTGTCATCAGTTAGCGCTGGCAGCAAATCAGTACATCAGGGACACACCAGAGATTATGTAGGAGACAGCCTGGTGTAGTGACATAAGGCAGGCTGGATTCTGGGCAGTATATTGTGCTGTATTGTGGTATTTGATTCTGCTGTTGTAGCATATTGTGCTGCACTTTGGTATTTGGTTTTGCTGCTGAACCTAATACCAAAGTGTAGCACAAAATACTACTGGCATGTTGGTGGCCCTGCCTACTTGATTTGACCCTGGTCACTTGTGTTGGCCCCACCGTCTGTCAATCTAGGCCTGCCTACAATATGGGTCCACTTTTAGTTTATCTCCAGGGACACTTTAAATTCCCTCTCCATCCCTGATAGCCGAAGTCCTCCATGGAAGGCTGCAGTATGATCGGTATGAATGGTAGTGGGCACTGGGCAGTCTCCATGCACTGTAAGGACCGTCTGACGTCACAGGGTCACATTACATGCTAAAGTCACGTGGCTCTGAAGCAGACACAGAATATAGGAATAGAGACAGTATGTCACACAATGGATTTTGACCGTGTCCAAATCAAGCATGTATCACACAGCAGAAACTGTGGCAGCTTTTGCAGTGGTTTTTCATTTTGAATAGCGCAGAACTGAATGGGTTCAGTTTAGCTCCATTGAAAGTAGGGGATGGAGTCAGGGTTAGCGCTGGGCAGGATATGAGATATTATACGGTCTCTTAAAATGCAAATTAGACCTTTGGTGGAATGAGGTGTCACCATTGCTCTTCTTGCACCCAAGCTCCACTGTGGCCAGCGCTGACAGGCCCTGTCAATCAAGGCAGAGAAGTAGGGGGTGGCTACAGAAATTAGTTGGCGAAACTACAGCAATGGTGATGCCATAATTGCACCAAAGGCCTAATTTGCATTTTAAGAGAAAGTATCATGTCTTAGGAACAGAGCCTCGGATCAACAAATGAAAAACAGCTTTTTAATCAAGAGAACCACAGCTATGTGCCTATGCAAACAGTTAGACAGGGAGGCCGCTGGTGACAGATTCCCTTTAACATGAACAGTTAAGGATTAACATTCCACTTTTTACAAGACACAAAAGGCTCATTTCTGTGTACATTTACAGCCCTCAAGATTAAGGAGTCCTCTCAGTTTATACTGACAACAATCGATTATTAGACTCTGTTCACACTAGAACCATAGATTCCTTTTATGGCAGAACCATGATAGCTATGACAGATTCATTTTCCAGTAGATAACAGCAAATCCTTGATGGTCCCATTGAGATCCATCTGGGATCTAGTATTTTCGGCAATAATTGTATTGAAGGCTTTGCATTTCATACAGGGAAGCTGGGGTTGAAAAGACAACATTAAAGGGCATCAGTCAGCAGATTTGTACCTATTAAACTGGCTGACTTGTTACATGTGCGTGGCCTCTGAAGGCATCTGTGTTGGCCCCATGTTCATATATGCCCGCATTGCTGAGACAAATTAGGTTTTAATATCTGCAATGAGCCTCTAGGAGCAATGGGGACGTTGCCGGTACACCTAGAGGCTCTGCTCTCTCTACAACTGCTGCATCCTCTGCACTTTAGGGGAAGTCAGGGCCAGGCAGTAAAAACCTCATCACACTGGCCCTGTCAATTAAAGTGGAGATGGTGCAGCAGTCCTTTAATAATTTTATACCATAATTTGCATTCTCTTTTTGATTCATTTGGCACAACTCATAACCCTCAGCTATCACAAATCTGCAACAAATGTATAAAATGTTTCCTCATGTTTCAAAAGGCTATATGTAGATAGCATAAGCAGGCCTAGAACATGTTTTCTAGATTCACTATTTACCAGCATCGTATCTTACCCTACAACGCACATACATATAGAAATACACCGGTGCCTGATCACAACTGTGTGCAATTGGAAGAATTAAAATGCAGTTTATATAACTCCACTGCCTTAAACAAATAAACTACAAAAGCAGCAGACAGGATTTAAGACAGAATGAGAGCTTAATACACTGATCTTAAACATCTGGATAGGATGTGACCTGAATGTCTACTCATAATCTCTTCCATGTGCCATGGATAACAATACATGGTACACTGCAGCAGTTCCACGGCTGTGTTTCTTGCCATTCGACCACCACAACTTGGCTTTATATTTTTTGTTATGGCAATTCATATTGAGTAAATCACCAGTTCTGAATTACTCTAATCGCACTGCGAAACTCCATAACATTTTATAGAACATAAGTGAGGTGATCTACCAGGGGACCAATCCAAGTAGGAGTTCCTTTTTAAGATGTCGCAGTGCCCATGCTCTACTCTTAGCAGTCACAATTAATGATCCTGCTCCACAGCCATTCCTTCTTTATACCTTAATGTATTGTTACTTCTCTATGTCCTAGTTAATGTCATTATGGAGTCAGTGAAAACCACAATATCCAATGGAACTAGTTGCAGATTAGTATATGAGCATTTCCCTAGCAACCAGTGCTCACAGGCCCACAGAAACACAACTATATCAGTAGACAAGTGACTTACTTCTGTGAATGAGCCAACAGCCTGGTGGCCTAATATGGAGATCTACTGGTCCACACACTGAGGTCTAACATTGTAAAATGATATGTTAAACTTGACATAGTTCATTCCAGTTGACTTTATTGTCAGAACCACTGAACAAATGACAGCGATCTCACCGGAAGATCATCCTTACAGATTACAAAAAGATTATGCCAGTGTCATGTGCCAAAATTAAAAGTACTCCATATGTGTTAAAGCTAAAACACTAAATGCAATAGTGTCACTGTATCATCTCACACACTTACATAACATTGTTCTCAAATCCAAGGGCCATGCTTGACAAATCCTAGAAGCCAGGCAGCCAATGACTGCAATTTAGTAGCTGACACATAACCTTTTAGACTGTTTTCTGCAGATATCTATAGAAGTTCTCATTATTTGGCTGCTAGAAACCTCATAAGGACTTGTGGGGAAATATGAGTGGCTCAACTCCTGTACATTCAACAATCTGATTACCACAAAAAGAAATACTGGAACCCCCAATTCAGGACATCCTCTAAATTATTTAAATAGGTTGTGCGGAACAATTACATTTCCATGTCACAAGGGTTTGGTTCAAACACACCATTTATACGTACATTCCTGTTGATTTGACATATTGAGCCAGTTTAGGTTTTCAAACAATGGATTATAAACCAGACTTTGCCTTTGCAAACATGATGGAAAATGTATCATCTTTGGAACTGATGGCCATACACAGCCTTTACACAAGATGTTTGGGCCTTTCTTATGCTACATTCACACATGTTTTGGGCGGGTCTGTCATGTATCTGTAAAAACGGATCTGTTACAATAATACAACCGAATGCATCCGTCATGAACGGATCCATTTCTATTATTTGTAACATAGCAAAGACGGATCTGTCATTAACTCCATTGAAAGTCAATGGGGGACGGATCCGTTTTCTATTGTGCCAGATTGTGTCAGAGAAAACAGATCCATCCCCATTGACTTACATTGTGTGCCAGGACAGATCCGTTTGGCTCAGTTTCGTCAAGCAGACAACAAAACACTGCAGGCTTGGGGCTTGACCCACAAAGTTCTATTTGCTAATTAATGGAAGAGTGCAGAAAGTACAATGCTTGTTGTCATGGATTACAACATTCGCCTCAGCATGCTAAAATATATCCGCTAAAAAACTGTCTTCATCTCATAACCACACAACTAGCTGTTCTGGCTGCTTTACAAGTTTTGACTGGGGCCTAAGAAACACAAAACACATGGTGTAGACAAAGTGGAGAGGAGGGTCGCTCAGTCCCATACTCATATGGTCTTTAATGCAGTTTTAAATTCTGTTGCGTTCTTAACCATTTCTGTTCTGAAATATGTGGGGATCCTATCCCATAGACATCCAGCAACACTATCTTCTGACATACTTCAATGAACGGATTGTGCAAGGTTTTAGGCTTCAAGTGTCAGATTGGTGAGAGTCCAATCATGAGGACGAGGTTCTGTGTCTTTCCATATGAATGGAGCGGCAGTCAAACATGCATGCTGTTATACCATTTATATCTATGGGACTGCTAGAAATGTAATTGGTGAGCGTTTTGGTGGTCAGACCTCCACCAATCAGGTAGATATCACTTATCCTATGGATAGAGGAGATTATAAAAACTTTGTACAACCCTTTAAACTTCTATGGCTATGCCATCACAGCATACGGTGATCAGAAACGTAATGACACAAAACATCTATGAAACATGGATTCTTACCTCTGAAAGGAAAGTCTGTGCAGATTTCTGAGCTCCTACATGTAGTAAATACTCGTACACATATAAAGCTAATCTGAAAGAGAAGCAATAAAAAAAAAAAAAAGCTTTTACAGCAGCAAAACAAAGCACAGTAACGTCAGATAACATACAGTATACATATCTAAGTGAATTATTGTAATCACCGCATATAATAAAGACAAAATATCATACAATGACAAATCATGAAAAGTGTTATTTCAACTATATTATTATTTATTTACTTATTTTATTTATTTATTATTTCCCATTGTTTATTTCTAAAAACATTTAGAGATATGCTTTACAGCAGCCACCATGGGCCATAGACACAATTGGCCGGAGAGGACCTCATTGACTTCTATGTGTGTGATCTTTGCAGAGGTCAGGAGGGAGTTCATAAGCTGTGAATGATGTAAATGATGGATCTCGTGTTGTCTACATATATAGGTGATATCTGTCATTCTAGTCCTGCTTGCAATCACAGTGAGATGACTGCAGTAAACTGATCTGTACAGCCCAAGAAGTGGTGCCTATTATTAGGCTTAATGGACAGTGTGAAAACTGCAGTATTTTTTTCTTTTTTTTTAAGAATGACCTGAAAATTTAAAAACATCACCAAATATACTAAAAACATATGTTTAACATAAAAATGTAATGTACACAATAGGTTATGCTCTGATAACACATTCCCAATATTAAAATTCGTTTTTTTTAAAGGAACCAAAAGCAAGCGTTGACAATGCCAGCAATTAACTCCTCCTCAAAATGCCCAGATTACCTATAGCAGAAAGACATATACTATTGAAGTGTTGACACAACTGCTGATTAGAGGATCAAGGAAAAGTGTAGGAAAAAAAACCCTACATTGTACAAGTACATTGACATAAGGCAAGGGATGTAATAAATGTAAGCAGAAGTCCTATTGTACATAAAGATGGCTCTCTGACAACTTGCAATTTGATTGGTGGTATCTATTAAGGACTCTTGTGTTAAGCCTGCATTACACATTGCAAAAAAAGGATAATATCATTCACAAAAGAACGGTCTTTGCACTGGGTGATAGTTTCCAGCTCTCACAAAATTGTTCCATTCCCGCTGATCACGATCTTTCAGCACAGTTGAAAATTCTCGTTCATCAAGCGCATATCTGAGCCTCTAAAAAGTGGTCACCCATTTTCTGTGTGTAATATATGCATTGACAAACAATTAGCGAGTTTATAATGATCAAATTACCGCTTACTACAGCGACCACTGCTCTGTGTGATGTGAGCACTTCTGAACGACTCGCTAACTATTCAATCGTCAATCATCATCAGTACGAAATCTACTTTTCTAACAAAGTCTGCCACTCTGACAGCTCCATCAACTTTCGTGCTCTGATCTTCCAAATCTATATGCATAAAAAAGGGAGACAAACCTCTACCAATCATGTCTTACAAAGGATAAGGAGATGATCCCACGGCGCAAAGAACCAGCCTTTGTTGTCAACAGGAACTAGATTTATTATTATAGCAGGTGGTACAACGCATTTTGGGGTAAAAGGACCCCTTCATCAGGTACAGACTGCTGATAGTTAAAAAGACACTACACACATGTTTAAATACATTTTTTTAAAACGCCAAGAGGCACAAAATGGAGTAAAGGGGAAGGTCCAAAGCCTGCCCACATGTCACTTTGGTGTACTGGACACAAATCACCTTAAAATATACAATAGAATATTTATAATATATCACCATATAAGACTCAGGCAAGTGAATGTAAAAACTTTAATATATATTGAAGATCATTAGTGCAGCAATGATCAGCTTAGGAAAGATGCCAGAAGCATCGCTGCACACAGTGTGATCATGTGACCTGAGCAGCGGTCACTTGATCGCTCAGTGTCCAGGCACAGGACGCTGAGGGCAGAGCCCAGTAGGAGTGTATGGTCAGGGAGGAAGAAGCATCGCTGCACACCGTGCAACCACGTGACCTGAACAGCGGTCACGTGATTGCTCTGTTTCCTGGCAACAGGACGCTGAGGGCAAAGCCCAGTAAGAATGTATGAGCAGGTAGGAGGCAGGATCGTACCGGCCACACAGTGATCCCAAGAACTGTGTGCAGGCGAGACGGGGTGCTGGAACACGCTGGGTGGGGAGGGAGGTGAATGGCTAAACTATAAAAATGGAGATAAATAAATGTAAAAAAAACTATAGATTAATGGCAGACATAAATAAATGAATATAAATGATTGACTCATGGAATACATTAAAAGGGGTATAAAATCGATCAATACAAATGTCATAATGGCAGACAGATAGATCGCTAAATATAAATGATTGGATAGCCGAATGAATAAAAAAAAAATAATTGTTGGATGTAAGATCGATCCAGAGGGCACATAGTCAAAGGATTATAATCATTTTCCAGGTACACAAATTATAGGGGAAGAACCAGAATTCTTAGTATGGACACAGGTAGACGAGTTGGTGCGAATAACGCTACCTGAAGTGTATAAGGGTACACAAATGTGCTGAGACTCAGGAAATGTGTACAGTATATCATGTCATGGAAAATATAAGTTAAAATAATCATCATTATTGCAAATGCAAAAACCAAACGCACCTATATTAAGAACGGACTAATGGTTGTTGGTTTAGCCCCATTGGTGGGTGAGGGTCCTAGCTGATGTCCTAACCCGGGGTTATTGGTAGATGCCCAAATGATCAGAGCATTGATCTAGAGATTGATCTCAAAAGCCTCATTCATGCCATGTGGGATCACACTGACTATACCGACGTGTAGAGCGGCGCCCGGGGATCCCCCTGCACTTACTGTTATCCCCGGGCGCCGCTCCGTTCTCCGGTTATAGCCAGGCTATGAGCTGAGCGCTGCGATTGGCCAGCGCTACAGCATAGGAGAAAGAGACGCCGGCAGGTTCCCCTGGGTGGAGCCTAAGTTCCCCCGGGTGGAGCCTAAGTAGGAACATACCGGAGGCTATAACCGGAGAACGGAGCGGCGCCTGGGGATAACAGTAAGTGCAGGGGGATCCCCGGGCGCCGCTCTACACGTCGGTATAGTTAGTTTACATACTTT
This sequence comes from Bufo gargarizans, assembly GCF_014858855.1. NCBI lineage: Eukaryota > Metazoa > Chordata > Amphibia > Anura > Bufonidae > Bufo > Bufo gargarizans. The sequence goes on from NC_058080.1 coordinate 372,574,002, forward strand.
TTCCTGGTGAAAGGTCCTCTTTAAGTTAACTAGGTGCCAGTAAATTCTTTAAAGTCTGGGTTCTTCTAAGGTTTATTTGGCAGAATCTTGTTTAGGACGGGGTCCCGCTTCAAGATGAACCAGTGTTTTGAAAAAACTTCTTTGTTCGTTCTGTGGTTGCTGTTGAAGTTAGTTATGAAATTAGTACTGTGATGTTTCTCAGAAGTGTCCTTCGTAATGGTTACATTCCTTTCTTTTGGTAAACAGTCTTCTTGCGTAAGTGCTCTGGCTCTGTTAAAAGCTGCCTCTATTAGCCCAGGAGGGAAACCCTTGTGTAAAAACCTGGTGCGGATTATTTCACTTTGCAATAAAATCTATATCTTCAGAGCAATTTCGTCTAACGTGCTTGAATTGGCTAAAGGGAATGTTTGCCTTCCACTTTTTGTAATGGTCGCTGGAGAAATCTAAATAACTATTGCAATCCACTTTCTTAAAACAGGTGTGGGTGGTTATTCTTCCGCTCATGATATTCAGTTCTAAGTCAAGATATTCGACAATAGTAACATTATGGTCTCCCGAGAGCGTTGTACCCCAGTCATTGTTGTTGAGGTATTTTGTGAACTCATCAATGGATGTGGTGTCACCATCCCATATAAAAGATCATCAGATCGTCAATATATTGATGGAAAAATACTATATTGTCGGTCAAGAACCCAGAGTTATAAATGTAAGAGTCCTCAAATGCCCCCATAAACTAATGAGGAAATCTGGGTGCGAAACGTGTACCCATAGCGGTACCTTTGATCTGCATGTACAAAGAGTCTTCAAAATTGGGCAGACTAGATGGGCCAAATGGTTCTTACCTGCCGACACATTCTATGTTTCTATTGGAAACATTACGGGTAAGGATAAAATTAATACATCTGAGGATAAATGATCTCTGTTCCTTTGGCATGGAATTGTCACTGTCAAGAAAGTGTTTAGTGCAACTGATGCCTAAATCATGCTGGATATTCGAATAAAGAGCTGTTACGTCCAGAGTTAACCAAAGGGCATTCTTTAGTGACTGAATCAGGGTTGACGAATCCTTCAGGTACGATGGGAGTTGGACCAATAGTTTCTGAAGGAAAATGTCGAATTAATGAGATAGTTAGAGAAGATATTCCAGATATGATCGGACGACCCAGTGGATTGGAGGTATCTTTCTGGGTTTTTGGTAAATGATAAAAAAAGAGTGTTGACTGGATCGGTGATGAGAATATATTCCTGTTCCTTCTTGCTGAGGATATGGGATGCCAAATCAATGAGTGTCTTAAGTGCTAACTTGTGTTCTGCCAGAGTTTTTCCCTCCAATGGCTAGTAATACTCAATGTCGGATAGAATGCGAAGTGCCTCTTTGACGTAGTCGCCCCTATTCTGTAGCACAATTCCATCTCCTTTATCAGCGTTCCGAATTATTAGATCATGTAACGGGGTTCCAAAGGTGCACTTGGTCCCCCATTAGCCGCAGACCTGCTGCTTAGCTTCGGGAGTGAGGATCTGTGTTTGACCTCGTTCCCAGGGCGGTTTTACTAGCTGGGTGGCTCCCTGCTCCTAAGTCTACCTTGAGCGCCGAGCTGATCACTCGGTGCTCGACTGGTTGGTCTGTCAGTCATGTGACGCTGGCCACGTCACATGACCCTCACTCCCCACTATAAATACAGGCAGCCTGCTGGCCACAGGTTGCCTGTTAATTTAGGTTCCACCTGTGATTTTGTCTTCCTGGCGTACTTACCGCCTGCTGAATTCCTGACCATCCTCTGCCTGCTCCTTGTGTACTTTGCTGCTCTCCTGGTATTCTGACCCCGGCTTCCTCCACGTTCTGTTGTTTGTCTGTCTGTCATCCCTGCACTTATTCTAAGCTAGGGATTGCCGTCCAGTTGTCCCTTGTCATTAGGACTTGTGAGGTAAGTAGGCAGGGCCAGGGGTAAGGGTGGAGCGCAGTGGTCACTTCCCTCCCCCTGTGTGTACGCAACCATTACAGATCATTTTCTTGTAATTGTTTGATCACTAATCTTTCTTTGGCACTGAGATTATGATTAAGCACTGGTTTCTGATGAATGGCACGGAATTCCTCCATAACCAGATCATGGAAGCTCTCTATAAAGTTGCCCCTATGATGAAGGGGATAGAAGTCAGAGCATAGTTTTAAATCAGTGGAAACATACTGTACCATGGGGGCAGGAGTGACCTCATTAGTCGTTTTACTGCTTTCCTTGGTGATGTCGCCATGTAGGCGGAAATGCCTTTTTAGGGTCAATTTCTTGATAAAATCATACAAGTCTAAGAAGAGATCAAACCCCTTTACTTTGGACTAAGGGCAGAAAGACAGACCCTTCAATAGAACTGTAAATTCATCAGAATTCAGGACGTGGGTTAAAAGATGTAATATTTTGATTTCCTTGTCCTTTATTTTTGGTGGTCTGATATTTTTCGCATTATTCTTGCACCCTCTGCAACCTCTTCAGAGTTTTTTTTTCTTTTTGTGGGTCTGGTTCCCAGGGGGTAGAAGTAGTTTGTGATCAACACCGTCTCGGGACTTTTCAGTACTGGATAGGACGTTCACGGATTCAGAATGGGAGGTAGGGATAAAAAAGAAGACGGACAATTGTTGGTGGGTAGTGTAATATTGGAACTATCTTCCAGACCTGGATTAGGATATAGGGTGTAACCTGTGTGCGTGGAAACTGAGGCGGTGATGGGAGAATGGGGTGGTGTGCCATTATGGAGAGTGATAAGCGAGTTGAGTTCAAGATCGACAGGTGTAGACAGGAAACCTGGGATAGGACCGATGAATGGTCTGCAATTGGTGTTGGATGAGGTGGAAGTAAAAACTGTGGGGGGCAGTTTAAGAGGAGTACAGTTGGAAAGGACATCTTGGCCAAAGAGGTCAATTGCCAAAGCTGGTGATGGCTTGGTATGGGCGGATCCATGGCGTGGAGAGTTGGATTGAGGTCCCCCAATAGGAGTCGCTGGGCTGGTGACAGGATTCTGGTTGCATAATTGGGCTTCCGGTGTGGCTGAGGAATGAAAAATGATTGATGTTTGAAGGGGGGATGATCCGGCTGGGTTGAGATGTTGGTTGTGTGTGGACTTGTCATGGGGAACTGCAGATGAATGGGTTTTGCGAACACAATCTTTGGGTTTTCATCACCCTCAACTAAGCCTACACTAGTGTTGTGCCTATTTGCACAACCTGACAAGGTGAGCCTCCAATTTGGATTCATTTAATATACTGCTTGTCTGGCGTTATTACCCTATGGTGCGCCTGTCTCGTTTTTCTTAGAAGCCTGTTATATTCATGTCTGACAGTCACTTAGTCATTAGAACTAAGGATCTGTCATGTTAAATCCAACAGGCCCAATCTCCTGACATCTGGGGCACACAGTCAGGAGGACCCCCATACATATCAGTTTGTCCCATGTCCTGCCAAATTAGACATCATTATTTACTGGGTAAATACACTACAGTGAAAAAAGCAGATCATTAAATAAGACCTGTCACCCCTTCTTTATTGTATCTTCTAGAAGTAATGAATGAACTGCTAGGAGTTTGAATGAAGGGCCATCTAGGCGTTACCAGTTTGGATAACAGACTGTGCAGGGCTACACCCCCAATGGGTAACACCCACCTGGACCTGCTTGCAATTCATTCAAGTTAGAAAGGAATCAAAATGAGCTCTTAGCAAGCTCTGCCTCTTCTAGTAGCTATGATACAGAAATGGCACAACATAGTCATAAGAATAGGTGCTCCAGAATTATATTATTACAAGGGAAATGCATGAAGCTATTAAAACAGACATGTCAGGAAAGGTGACAGGTTCTCTTTAAGATTTCAAAGTAAAACTTAAGGATATTGCATGAAATCTAAGAAACTGCTAGAGACATCAGAAGATTGCTACTATTGCTATGACTATTTCTATTGTGATTGCGATAGCACTTGGCGGGCTGGGTGGGGTATGACCTAAATTGTACAAATGGATATGATGTCCTAATCCTTCATACACTTTACAATGCTAGATGCCAGTAGCCAAACTATCTTTTCTGAGTGCAACAGTCTATGTGCTCCTCCTATCAGCAAACAAGAATGCATCAGAACAACAAGTAGCATTCATCCCCTCAAAAATACATTCCGTGCCTTAATTAAACTGTACTTGATATAACCTTAGATGGCGGTGCACAACTCGTTTCAAACACTGCATAAAAGCAGCAAAGATAAACCTTAGGTAAATGCAGAGGACATTTATTTAACTTCCTTATATAGCACTGACATATTCTGCCACGCTGTATAGACATTTTCATCATGCTGTCCCCTATCAGTATGTCCTTGGAATGTGGGAGGATAACCAGAAAATACAGGGAGAACCTACAAACTCCATGCGGATGTTGTCGGATTGGAACTTAGGACATCAGTGCTAACCACCGAGCCACCATGCTGCCTACTACAAACACTGATGTACAAACATGTATGCAGACACAATCATCAAATGACAATGTCCAGATCTCACTGATCAGCCTCCAAGATCAGCATCTACAGGCTGTACAATCATGTATGTATAGTCACCAGATATATGGTTAGATATGGGTCAAATATAGCCATGCTACGTTTCTTCTTTGCAGTTGAAAATGATCATTTACCGGGTCCATTTTTTGTACAGAAAACAATATTGGAGCCAATATGGCAAAAATGTGTGCTCATCCATAAAGGCGATATCACTAACACTTGCTGCTGAATATTATTTTTACACTTTGTCCATTGTCAGATTTGAACCTAAAACTAGTGATACAAGGTCGAAGAGAAAAACGGAGGTTCTGTTGCAGTTATCTGTTGCGGTTTAATCTCCGCCCAAAATTCTGGAACACTTGCCGGAATGCCGAATCTGTCAATTTTTCACATTGACATGCATTATTGCCGGATCCGGTCACGAGTGCTCTGGCCAAACGGATATGGCATTGCGATGACATGGGAGAGACGGATCCGGAATTTCAATGCATTTGTCATACGGATCAGGATCCTGATCCATCTAACAAATGCCATTAGTTTGGATGCGTTTTGTCGGATCTGGCAGGCAGTTCCGGCGATGGAACTGCCTGCCGATATCCTCTGCCACAAGTGTGAAAGTACCTTAACTCCAACAGCTTCTAACAGACAATATAGCTGGTGGCAATTAAAGATTTAGGCATCATGCACACAACTGTGTCTATTTTGTGGACCACAACTTACAGATCTGCAAATCACGGATGTAGGTCATATATGTTCCAGCCTTCAATACAGCAGTCCTATCCCTGTCTGTGATACTTCTATGTGTGGCTGAGAACAGCAGACAAAGTGCTGCCTGCATCTTTTGCGGCCCCATTTAAGTGAACGTGTCCACATCTGACCTGCAAAATATGCGGATCGGATGTGGACCCAAACCACGGTTGTGTGTATGAGCACACCTAAACTCAGCACGTTCGACCAGCTCAGTGAGACGGACAAAGCAATCAGAAAAGAAAAAAACAGCAGGTGGCGCTATGCAGATGCATTTCATTGAATAACTCAGTGATAGGGATGAGCGAACTCGAACTGTATAGTTCGGGTTCGTACCGAATTTTGGGGTGTCCGTGACACGGACCCGAACCCGGACATTTTCGTAAAAGTCCGGGTTCGGGTTCGGTGTTCGTCGCTTTCTTCGCGCTTTTGTGACGCTTTCTTGGCGCTTTTTGAAAGGCTGCAAAGCAGCCAATCAACAAGCGTCATACTACTTGCCCCAAGAGGCCATCACAGCCATGCCTACTATTGGCATGGCTGTGATTGGCCAGAGCACCATGTGACCCAGCCTCTATTTAAGCTGGAGTCACATAGCGCCGCCCGTCACTCTGCTCTGATTAGCGTAGGGAGAGGTTGCGGCTGCGACAGTAGGGCGAGATTAGGCAGATTAACTCCTCCAAAGGACTTGATTAACTGATCGATCTGCAGCTGTGGATCATTGAGCTGCTGATCCTCAATTGCTCACTGTTTTTAGGCTGCACAGACCGTTTGTCAGTCTCATTTTTCTGGGGTGATCGGCGGCCATTTTGTGTCTTGTGGTGCGCCAGCACAAGCTGCGACCAAGTGCATTTAACCCTCAATGGTGTGGTTGTTTTTTGGCTAAAGCCTACATCAGGGTGAAGCTGTCACACCAAGTGCATTTAACCAGCAATAGTCTGTTCATTTTTTGGCCATATACAAAATCAGGGGCAAGCTGCGCCTGTCACCAAGTGCATTTAACCCTCAATGGTGTGGTTGTTTTTTGGCTAAAGCCTACATCAGGGTGAAGCTGTCACACCAAGTGCATTTAACCAGCAATAGTCTGTTCATTTTTTGGCCATATACAAAATCAGGGGCAAGCTGCGCCTGTCACCAAGTGCATTTAACCCTCAATGGTGTGGTTGTTTTTTGGCTAAAGCCTACATCAGGGTGAAGCTGTCACACCAAGTGCATTTAACCAGCAATAGTCTGTTCATTTTTTGGCCATATACAAAATCAGGGGCAAGCTGCGCCTGTCACCAAGTGCATTTAACCCTCAATGGTGTGGTTGTTTTTTGGCTAAAGCCTACATCAGGGTGAAGCTGTCACACCAAGTGCATTTAACCAGCAATAGTCTGTTCATTTTTTGGCCATATCCCAGTCTAATTCTGTCACTAAATCCATACCGGTCACCCAGCGCCTAAATACTAGGCCTCAAATTTATATCCAGCTAAATCTGTCCCTAGTGCTGTAGCTGGGCGAGTTATTTAGTGTCCGTTCAAGCACATTTCTTGTTCTGGGTTGAAATACAATTCCCAATTTAGCAATTTCATAATTTAGTGGTTCCTGCTATATCAGAGCTATTTGAAATCTATCCCAAAAAGGGTATATAATATTGAAGGTGCACATTGGGTCATTCAGAATAACTTCACACACACCCGCTACTGTGTATTTCCAAGTCTAATTCTGTCACTAAACCCATACCTGTCACCCAGCGCCTAAATACTAGGCCTCAAATTTAAATCCCTCTAAATCTCTCGTTACCCACCGCTGTACTGTTGTTGCTGGGCAAGATATTTAGTGTCCGTCAAAGCACATTTTTTGTTCTGGGTTGAAGTACAATTCCCAATTTAGCAATTTCATAATTTAGTGGTTTCTGCTATATCAGAGCTATTTGAAATCTATCCCTAAAAGGGTATATAATATTGAAGGTGCACATAGGGTCATTCAGAATAACTTCACACACACGCTTCTGTGCATTTCCAAGTCTAATTCTGTCACTAAATCCATACCGGTGACCCAGCGCCTAAATACTAGGCCTCAAATTTAAATCCCTCTAAATCTCTCGTTACCCACCGCTGTACTGTTGTTGCTGGGCAAGATATTTAGTGTCCGTCAAAGCACATTTTTTGTTCTGGGTTGAAGTACAATTCCCAATGTTTCTGCTATATCAGAGCTATTTGAAATCTATCCCTAAAAGGGTATATAATATTGAAGGTGCACATAGGGTCATTCAGAATAACTTCACACACACGCTTCTGTGCATTTCCAAGTCTAATTCTGTCACTAAATCCATACCGGTGACCCAGCGCCTAAATACTAGGCCTCAAATTTAAATCCCTCTAAATCTCTCGTTACCCACCGCTGTACTGTTGTTGCTGGGCAAGATATTTAGTGTCCGTCAAAGCACATTTTTTGTTCTGGGTTGAAGTACAATTCCCAATTTAGCAATTTCATAATTTAGTGGTTTCTGCTATATCAGAGCTATTTGAAATCTATCCCTAAAAGGGTATATAATATTGAAGGTGCACATAGGGTCATTCAGAATAACTTCACACACACGCTTCTGTGCATTTCCAAGTCTAATTCTGTCACTAAATCCATACCGGTGACCCAGCGCCTAAATACTAGGCCTCAAATTTAAATCCCTCTAAATCTCTCGTTACCCACCGCTGTACTGTTGTTGCTGGGCAAGATATTTAGTGTCCGTCAAAGCACATTTTTTGTTCTGGGTTGAAGTACAATTCCCAATTTAGCAATTTCATAATTTAGTGGTTCCTGCTATATCAGAGCTATTTGAAATCTATCCCAAAAAGGGTATATAATATTGAAGGTGCACATTGGGTCATTCAGAATAACTTCACACACACCCGCTACTGTGTATTTCCAAGTCTAATTCTGTCACTAAACCCATACCTGTCACCCAGCGCCTAAATACTAGGCCTCAAATTTAAATCCCTCTAAATCTCTCGTTACCCACCGCTGTACTGTTGTTGCTGGGCAAGATATTTAGTGTCCGTCAAAGCACATTTTTTGTTCTGGGTTGAAGTACAATTCCCAATTTAGCAATTTCATAATTTAGTGGTTCCTGCTATATCAGAGCTATTTGAAATCTATCCCAAAAAGGGTATATAATATTGAAGGTGCACATTGGGTCATTCAGAATAACTTCACACACACCCGCTACTGTGTATTTCCAAGTCTAATTCTGTCACTAAACCCATACCTGTCACCCAGCGCCTAAATACTAGGCCTCAAATTTAAATCCCTCTAAATCTCTCGTTACCGCTGTACTGTTGTAGCTGGGAAAGTTATTTAGTGCCCGTCAAAGCACATTTTTTGTTCTGGGTTGAAGTACAATTCCCAATTTAGCAATTTCATAATTTAGTGGTTCCTGCTATATCAGAGCTATTTGAAATCTATCCCAAAAAGGGTATATAATATTCAAGGTGCACATTGGGTCATTCAGAATAACTTCACACACACGCTTCTGTGCATTTCCAAGTCTAATTCTGTCACTAAATCCATACCGGTCACCCAGCGCCTAAATACTAGGCCTCAAATTTATATCCCGCTGAATTTGAATACAATACATTGGGCCAAATAATATATTTGTTGTTGTGGTGAACCATAACAATGAGAAAAACATCTAGTAAGGGACGCGGACGTGGACATGGTCGTGGTGGTGTTAGTGGACCCTCTGGTGCTGGGAGAGGACGTGGCCGTTCTGCCACATCCACACGTCCTAGTGTACCAACTACCTCAGGTCCCAGTAGCCGCCAGAATTTACAGCGATATATGGTGGGGCCCAATGCCGTTCTAAGGATGGTAAGGCCTGAGCAGGTACAGGCATTAGTCAATTGGGTGGCCGACAGTGGATCCAGCACGTTCACATTATCTCCCACCCAGTCTTCTGCAGAAAGCGCACAGATGGCGCCTGAAAACCAACCCCATCAGTCTGTCACATCACCCCCATGCATACCAGGGAAACTGTCTCAGCCTCAAGTTATGCAGCAGTCTCTTATGCTGTTTGAAGACTCCGCTGGCAGGGTTTCCCAAGGGCATCCACCTAGCCCTTCCCCAGCGGTGAAAGACATAGAATGCACTGACGCACAACCACTTATGTTTCCTGATGATGAGGACATGGGAATACCACCTCAGCATGTCTCTGATGATGACGAAACACAGGTGCCAACTGCTGCGTCTTTCTGCAGTGTGCAGACTGAACAGGAGGTCAGGGATCAAGACTGGGTGGAAGACGATGCAGGGGACGATGAGGTCCTAGACCCCACATGGAATGAAGGTCGTGCCACTGACTTTCACAGTTCGGAGGAAGAGGCAGTGGTGAGACCGAGCCAACAGCGTAGCAAAAGAGGGAGCAGTGGGCAAAAGCAGAACACCCGCCGCCAAGAGACTCCGCCTGCTACTGACCGCCGCCATCTGGGACCGAGCACCCCAAAGGCAGCTTCAAGGAGTTCCCTGGCATGGCACTTCTTCAAACAATGTGCTGACGACAAGACCCGAGTGGTTTGCACGCTGTGCCATCAGAGCCTGAAGCGAGGCATTAACGTTCTGAACCTGAGCACAACCTGCATGACCAGGCACCTGCATGCAAAGCATGAACTGCAGTGGAGTAAACACCTTAAAACCAAGGAAGTCACTCAGGCTCCCCCTGCTACCTCTTCTGCTGCTGCCGCCTCGGCCTATTCTGCTGCTGCCGCCTCGGCCTCTTCCTCCGCCTCTGGAGGAACGTTGGCACCTGCCGCCCAGCAAACAGGGGATGTACCACCAACACCACCACCACCACCTCCGTCACCAAGCGTCTCAACCATGTCACACGCCAGCGTTCAGCTCTCCATCTCACAAACATTTGATAGAAAGCGTAAATTCCCACCTAGCCACCCTCGATCCCTGGCCCTGAATGCCAGCATTTCTAAACTACTGGCCTATGAAATGCTGTCATTTAGGCTGGTGGACACAGACAGCTTCAAACAGCTCATGTCGCTTGCTGTCCCACAGTATGTTGTTCCCAGCCGGCACTACTTCTCCAAGAGAGCCGTGCCTTCCCTGCACAACCAAGTATCCGATAAAATCAAGTGTGCACTGCGCAACGCCATCTGTAGCAAGGTCCACCTAACCACAGATACGTGGACCAGTAAGCACGGCCAGGGACGCTATATCTCCCTAACTGCACACTGGGTAAATGTAGTGGCAGCTGGGCCCCAGGCGGAGAGCTGTTTGGCGCACGTCCTGCCGCCGCCAAGGATCGCAGGGCAACATTCTTTGCCTCCTGTTGCCACCTCCTCCTTCTCGGCTTCCTCCTCCTCTTCTTCCACCTGCTCATCCAGTCAGCCACACACACCTTCACCACCAACTTCAGCACAGCCCGGGGTAAACGTCAGCAGGCCATTCTGAAACTCATATGTTTGGGGGACAGGCCCCACACCGCACAGGAGTTGTGGCGGGGTATTGAACAACAGACCGACGAGTGGTTGCTGCCGGTGAGCCTCAAGCCCGGCCTGGTGGTGTGTGATAATGGGCGAAATCTCGTTGCAGCTCTGGGACTAGCCAATTTGACGCACATCCCTTGCTTGGCGCATGTGCTGAATTTGGTGGTGCAGAAGTTCATTCACAACTACCCCGACATGTCAGAGCTGCTGCATAAAGTGCGGGCCGTCTGTTCGCGCTTCCGGCGTTCACATCCTGCCGCTGCTCGCCTGTCTGCGCTACAGCGTAACTTCGGCCTTCCCGCTCACCGCCTCATATGCGACGTGCCCACCAGGTGGAACTCCACCTTGCACATGCTGGACAGACTGTGCGAGCAGCAGCAGGCCATAGTGGAGTTTCAGCTGCAGCACGCACGGGTCAGTCGCACTACAGAACAGCACCACTTCACCACCAATGACTGGGCCTCCATGCGAGACCTGTGTGCCCTGTTGCGCTGTTTCGAGTACTCCACCAACATGGCCAGTGGCGATGACACCGTTATCAGCGTTACAATACCACTTCTATGTCTCCTTGAGAAAACACTTAGGGCGATGATGGAACAGGAGGTGGCCCAGGAGGAGGAGGAGGAGGATGAGGAAGAGGGGTCATTTTTAGCACTTTCAGGCCAGTCTCTTCGAAGTGACTCAGAGGGAGGTTTTTTGCAACAGCAGAGGCCAGGTACAAATGTGGCCAGCCAGGGCCCACTACTGGAGGACGAGGAGGACGAGGATGAGGAGGAGGTGGAGGAGGATGAGGATGAAGCATGGTCACAGCGGGGTGGCACCCAACGCAGCTCGGGTCCATCACTGGTGCGTGGCTGGGGGGAAAGGCAGGACGATGACGATACGCCTCCCACAGAGGACAGCTTGTCCTTACCCCTGGGCAGCCTGGCACACATGAGCGACTACATGCTGCAGTGCCTGCGCAACGACAGCAGAGTTGCCCACATTTTAACCTGTGCGGACTACTGGGTTGCCACCCTGCTGGATCCACGCTACAAAGACAATGTGCCCACCTTACTTCCTGCACTGGAGCGTGATAGGAAGATGCGCGAGTACAAGCGCACGTTGGTAGACGCGCTACTGAGAGCATTCCCAAATGTCACAGGGGAACAAGTGGAAGCCCAAGGCCAAGGCAGAGGAGGAGCAAGAGGTCGCCAAGGCAGCTGTGTCACGGCCAGCTCCTCTGAGGGCAGGGTTAGCATGGCAGAGATGTGGAAAACTTTTGTCAACACGCCACAGCTAACTGCACCACCACCTGATACGCAACGTGTTAGCAGGAGGCAACATTTCACTAACATGGTGGAACAGTACGTGTGCACACCCCTCCACGTACTGACTGATGGTTCGGCCCCATTCAACTTCTGGGTCTCTAAATTGTCCACGTGGCCAGAGCTAGCCTTTTATGCCTTGGAGGTGCTGGCCTGCCCGGCAGCCAGCGTTTTGTCTGAACGTGTATTCAGCACGGCAGGGGGCGTCATTACAGACAAACGCAGCCGCCTGTCTACAGCCAATGTGGACAAGCTGACGTTCATAAAAATGAACCAGGCATGGATCCCACAGGACCTGTCCGTCCCTTGTCCAGATTAGACATTAACTACCTCCCCATAACCATATATTATTGGACTCCAGGGCACTTCCTCATTCAATCCTATTTTTATTTTCATTTTACCATTATATTGCGATGCTACCCAAAGTTGAATGAACCTCTCCTCTGCCTGTGTGCTAGGCCTAAATATATGCCAATGGACTGTTGCAGTGGTGGCTGACATGAAGCCTGATTCTCTGCTATGACATGCAGACTAATTCTCTGCTGACATGAAGCCAGATTGTCTGTTACGGGACCTCTCTCCTCTGCCTGGGTGCTGGGCCTAAATTTATGACAATGGACTGTTGCAGTGGTGGCTGACGTGAAGCCTGATTCTCTGCTATGACATGCAGACTGATTCTCTGCTGACATGAAGCCAGATCGTCTGTTACGGGACCTCTCTGCTCTGCCTGTGTGCTAGGCCTAAATATATGCCAATGGACTGTTGCAGTGGTGGGTGACGTGAAGCCTCATTCTCTGCTATGACATGCAGACTGATTCTCTGCTGACATGAAGCCAGATTGTCTGTTACGGGACCTCTCTGCTCTGCCTGTGTGCTAGGCCTAAATATATGCCAATGGACTGTTGCAGTGGTGGGTGACGTGAAGCCTCATTCTCTGCTATGACATGCAGACTGATTCTCTGCTGTCATGAAGCCAGATTGTCTGTTACGGGACCTCTCTGCTCTGCCTGTGTGCTAGGCCTAAATATATGCCAATGGACTGTTGCAGTGGTGGGTGACGTGAAGCCTCATTCTCTGCTATGACATGCAGACTGATTCTCTGCTGACATGAAGCCAGATTGTCTGTTACGGGACCTCTCTGCTCTGCCTGTGTGCTAGGCCTAAATATATGCCAATGGACTGTTGCAGTGGTGGGTGACGTGAAGCCTCATTCTCTGCTATGACATGCAGACTGATTCTCTGCTGTCATGAAGCCAGATTGTCTGTTACGGGACCTCTCTGCTCTGCCTGTGTGCTAGGCCTAAATATATGCCAATGGACTGTTGCAGTGGTGGGTGACGTGAAGCCTCATTCTCTGCTATGACATGCAGACTAATTCTCTGCTGACATGAAGACAGATTCTCTGTTACGGGACCTCTCTCCTCTGCCTGTGTGTGTGCTGGGCCTAAATATATGCCAATGGACTGTTGCAGTGGTGGCTGACGTGAAGCCTCATTCTCTGCTATGACATGCAGACTGATTCTCTGCTGACATGAAGCCAGATTCTCTGTTACGGGACCTCTCTCCTCTGCCTGTGTGTGTGCTGGGCCTAAATATATGCCAATGGACTGTTGCAGTGGTGGCTGACGTGAAGCCTCATTCTCTGCTATGACATGCAGACTGATTCTCTGCTGACATGAAGCCAGATTCTCTGTTACGGGACCTCTCTCCTCTGCCTGTGTGTGTGCTGGGCCTAAATATATGCCAATGGACTGTTGCAGTGGTGGCTGACGTGAAGCCTCATTCTCTGCTATGACATGCAGACTAATTCTCTGCTGACATGAAGACAGATTCTCTGTTACGGGACCTCCCTCCTCTGCCTGGGTGCTGGGCCTAAATATATGCCAATGGACTGTTGCAGTGGTGGCTGACGTGAAGCCTCATTCTCTGCTATGACATGCAGACTGATTCTCTGCTGACATGAAGCCAGATTCTCTGTTACGGGACCTCTCTCCTCTGCCTGTGTGTGTGCTGGGCCTAAATATATGCCAATGGACTGTTGCAGTGGTGGCTGACGTGAAGCCTCATTCTCTGCTATGACATGCAGACTGATTCTCTGCTGACATGAAGCCAGATTCTCTGTTACGGGACCTCTCTCCTCTGCCTGTGTGTGTGCTGGGCCTAAATATATGCCAATGGACTGTTGCAGTGGTGGCTGACGTGAAGCCTCATTCTCTGCTATGACATGCAGACTAATTCTCTGCTGACATGAAGACAGATTCTCTGTTACGGGACCTCCCTCCTCTGCCTGGGTGCTGGGCCTAAATATATGCCAATGGACTGTTGCAGTGGTGGCTGACGTGAAGCCTCATTCTCTGCTATGACATGCAGACTGATTCTCTGCTGACATGAAGACAGATTCTCTGTTACGGGACCTCTCTCCTCTGCCTGTGTGCTAGGCCTAAATATATGCCAATGGACTGTTGCAGTGGTGGGTGACGTGAAGCCTCATTCTCTGCTATGACATGCAGACTGATTCTCTGCTGTCATGAAGCCAGATTGTCTGTTACGGGACCTCTCTGCTCTGCCTGTGTGCTAGGCCTAAATATATGCCAATGGACTGTTGCAGTGGTGGGTGACGTGAAGCCTCATTCTCTGCTATGACATGCAGACTAATTCTCTGCTGACATGAAGACAGATTCTCTGTTACGGGACCTCTCTCCTCTGCCTGTGTGTGTGCTGGGCCTAAATATATGCCAATGGACTGTTGCAGTGGTGGCTGACGTGAAGCCTCATTCTCTGCTATGACATGCAGACTGATTCTCTGCTGACATGAAGCCAGATTCTCTGTTACGGGACCTCTCTCCTCTGCCTGTGTGCTAGGCCTAAATATATGCCAATGGACTGTTGCAGTGGTGGCTGACGTGAAGCCTCATTCTCTGCTATGACATGCAGACTAATTCTCTGCTGACATGAAGACAGATTCTCTGTTACGGGACCTCTCTCCTCTGCCTGGGTGCCGGGGCCTAAATATCTGAGAATGGACTGTTCCAGTGGTGGGTGACGGGAAGCCAGATTCTCTGCTATGGAACCTCTCTCCAATTGATTTTGGTTAATTTTTATTTATTTAATTTTTATTTTAATTAATTTCCCTATCCACATTTGTTTGCAGGGGATTTACCTACATGTTGCTGCCTTTTGCAGCCCTCTAGCCCTTTCCTGGGCTGTTTTACAGCCGTTTTAGTGCCGAAAAGTTCGGGTCCCCATTGACTTCAATGGGGTTCGGGTTCGGGACGAAGTTCGGATCGGGTTCGGATCCCGAACCCGAACATTTCCGGGATGTTCGGCCGAACTTCTCGAACCCGAACATCCAGGTGTTCGCTCAACTCTACTCAGTGACTATGCTACATTTTTTATTAGAGTACACGCAATTACAAAAGTATTCAGATCCAGGTGCTGGTTTGAAAAAAGTAGACTATGTTTCATGGCACAACCCCTTTAGAGGCATGTTTTGGAGCTGTAGCCTAAACATATTTAAATTGCCGCCATCTCACACCTATTTTTAAGCCACTTTGGATCACATATTAAAAGGTATTTGATAGCTAGGTACTTGCAATGAAATTCCTGGCACGTGTCCCTCATCTTTAATGAAGCGTACAGAATAACGCAACTACAGGTCGCCTTATCTAATGCCGGGGGCATATCTATGCCAGGTTGACTGAAGTGAGCAGGACTCGATCTCTTTACTGCACCTATTCCACCTCTACTATAATATACTGCATGGAAAATAAGCAAAAGCAACAAAAATGTTATCAGTTATATTCTAAATGGCTTCTCTAATGCTGGATTGTCTGCGATAACATGTAATATATATCTCAATACATGGAATCCTTCCCTAGACTTCCCTAGACAGTTATTAGCATCATGAAAACGTACACGTGGATCTAGCGAGATCCCTTTGGAGCTGAAGGGGTTGACAGAAAGAAAGCAATACATCAGCAAAGTGTTTTCATCTCAATTAACCCAGTTTTGCAAGCATTAAGGGCTAATACAAGGAGGAAGAGCAGTTCATTTCGGTAATGGTCTCACTGGGAGACTGTCCATTAGATGCAGCTTGCTGTACACTTAAAATATATTGCGTACTAGAGTTCATGGTTCTCTCTTCATGCTGGATTTAAGCTTTGGTGAACATTAGCTATGGATTTACGTATCCTTTCTGTAAAGGGACAGAGGCACGTGGAAGCTTTCAGAAACGGTAATGTGAATACCATAAGGTACTACTTGGCATGAAAAGGTTTGATTAAAAATGTTAGGGGCACCGGGACTTCCGAATTTACTGTCAGTGCTGTGAAAATGTTTTAACGGGATCTGTACATTCGGTAGACAGAACCCGATTTTTTTAGGCGTTAAGATAAGAAGTGAATAAAGTCTCAAACAGAAAAGCTGATGCAGGAAAGCTATGTGCACAATGGGCAGATATTTTCCATTGCACAATGAAAACCAGCATGTGTTTTGGGAATCCTCATTCCCAAGCATTGTATTGTCTAGTTTATTGTGTTTTTTCCTATGCAGATCCCAAATAATTATCAAGTAATCCACTCCAAGTGTACATGACCTTAATTCCCATCTGCGTTTCCACCACATTGCAAATTCCGCCAAACTAAGGCCTTGTTCACACTTCAGTGAATTAATCAGTGATTGAGAGCCAAAACCAGAAGTGGAGGCTACACAGAGATATAATGGAAAGATCTACACCTGTTCTGTGTTTGATCCACACCTGATTTTGACTCAAAATCACTGATGGAAATAACTGATCAAATCACTGAAGTGTGAACTCCGCCTAACTGGACAGAATAGCACTGCTGTGTTATAGTGTTGGACATAAATGAAGGACCCAGTTATGCTCAGTCGGGCACTGTTGCTGCCTGTCATCTGATGGATCTGGTGCGTCCAGCGTTTTTGTTGTTCTTTTCCTAAACACCCAGGGCAACCAATGGCCACACAATTTTGTGGTAAAGTTGTGTAGTGGCCAGCCCACACCATGGAGTCGTACCTTAATGAATCTTGACTGGCTGTTTCAAACAAAATGTATAAATTTGATACAGTCCAAAGTTTTTATTGACTTTAACACCCACTGAACTCTTGAATGTAAGACACTCTCCTGTTTCGCAGTCCACTGGGGCCCCGAATCCTTTGCGGGCGGACGCGGTTCCGGCGTATACATGCGTCCGCGTGCGCGGTTGAGAGGAGGTTTGCAAAGGGTTACGCAGCCGAACGTACGCGCATCTTATTCGCTACGCAGGCCGCTGACTGGTTATATACCTGTACATAAACTTTTGTAGATTAGAGGGCAGGCATGGGTTAAGTGATCAATGACCAGCTAAGGCCGCACAAGTGTCAGGGATTAGGATAATCATATGGCCTATGAGGAATAGACACATGGCACTTTGTGATTGGCTAGCAGGTGTTTGAGAGGTGATCTCCCTGGCTGGTCAGTGCCCACCGTTGTTTTGACAACCCGGGTGTATGATTCTGTTCACATTCTTCCAGATTACCTGTGCATGACCTCTGACTTCCTCAAACCATCTCCAGAGACTGCCTGTGGGAAACTTCTATGCAAAACAGTTTGTCTCGTGTTGGACCTCGTATCGGACCCTGGAAATGTCTTGTCCCTAGGTACTACGTTACACAGACAATTTCTGTGCATATGGACTATGGCCTGGTCTGGCTGTCCCTTGTGAGTTTTCCTGCACAAGTTATTACTTGGATTGATTACCTGCATATGATTTCTGGTCTGGACTGTACTGCCGTCATTTAATAAATCCACCATTGTTTAAACTCTGTCTGGTTGTTTGGGGTACCATTACATTGAATATGTTGGTCCCAGTTCTCATTATCAGTGGATTGTGTAGCTTCTATTGATCTCAGTTGATAGATATTATTAACATTCATTCATTTTAATGGAGTTCTAAAAAAGAAGTCCTACTTGTTCATGTGGCTGGCAGTAATGTGGTCATTTCACGTCAGATAAAGAAGAATGTGGTCATTTCACGTCAGACATACCACTTACAGAACGCATCATTTCTCAGGTGGAAGAATATGAGAGTTGTGGAGCTGACCTCTGACAGCTTTACCCCTATACTGAATTTATACCGCTACTGGTCATAATTACAGTATACTATATTGTCTGACCAAACTGAACAGTGGCCAGATACTAGTATGCCTTTTATGTGCAAAACCCTAACACCGAATGCCCCACACATTTCCAGGGAACCATTTGAAACAATTTTTCCATAGAACTCTATACCGCTATAACATCACCATATTTCCTGTAACATAGCTGGCCCATTTCATATAATCCAAGCTAAACAGTGGCAGATTCATCAGTTTAATCATACTAGTACTTCAAAGAAGGATGTGACAGTGGCTGTACACATTAGACAGAAGTAGGTCGATGGTCAGACAGCCATTGGACTAATGATTGTCTAGTGCAGTGTTTCCCAACCAGCGTGCCTCCAGCTGTTGCAAAACTACAACTCCCAGCATGCCCGGACAGCCTTTGGCTGTGCAGGCATGCTGGGAGTTGTAGTTTTGCAACACCTGGAGGCACACTGGTTGGGAAACACTGGTCTAGTGAATAATCCCAGGAACAGCCAGACATGTTTAAGTCCATATTGGTAAGTATAGCCAAACTGGTCACACATTTTTTATAATGTTGGCAAAGTTAGAACGTTTTTGGGAACATTCTTTCATAGAGTAATACTTTGTGGACTAACAACTATCACACAAACATTTGAAACCTGGCTAACTTATTTTCCAGGGTTGTCAGTCTGTCATCGGTCACCTAAAATGATAGTTCGTCAAACAGTTGATTTTGCAGACTGTGATCACCTTTAATGTGCATTGGTACCTCTACCTAGCCCCACTTTCAAAACACATATTCTGAAACCATATTACAAGGAAACTTCATGCACCCTGCCATATTACTGATTTATGTTGTATAGATGCAGACTGTGGTGCCAATAAAAAATCTACTACTTCATATAGTGGCATACACCACTTTTCTTTCATTGATTCATATGGAATCTGTGAAAAATATATTGTAGCATGTTCCCCTGAATGTCATACTGCAGACATAGGCCCCGATTCATCAAAACCAGCGTTTGCTAGACTGGTCTTGATGGGGCATGTAATTTAAAACTAGGGGCAGGCTCATGGCTCTTCCGGCAGTCTCTGCACTAGAATGAAATCTGCAGAAGCTCCGAGCTGCCATAGATTTTAGTTATTATTTACACCAGTTTCTGGCGTAAGTAAAAATAAATGAGTCAGGGCCGCCCACACTCTGACCTTGCCACCCCCTTTTCTGTTGGCGAGGGCAATGTAAAATGCCAACTGTGACTATAAAAGCCAGCATGGCTTTGAAAAATCACAAAGTCTGTGGATTTGTGACTTTTCTATGCCAAAAACAGGAGTAAGGGGAATAATGAAATTTCCCCATAGTGTCTAGAGATGAATATGGTGCAGTATTGAGGCACCATACAGGATCCTACCAATAAATATTCTGATGCTTCCCCCAAAAAGCTGTCAATGACGTCCAGTGTCGGTGTTATAGACACAATAGCTATGGTCACTGTTGTTTTCCTATGTGATGCCCATGGTGGGGTGCCCATGATATGGAATAGGAAGAAGCAAAATGGCAAAATATCATTGCTTAAAGTGGAAGGAGATATGACACAGACAGGAAGAAAATAGGCTATTAACAAAACTGGGGTCCCAGTCCCTTTGCTCATGTTCATTGATCATGCTTGCATCTGTAGTTAAATAAAGTATTTTAATACTTTTAGGTTACATGGGTATAGAGTGTACATTCATTAAGTGTTTTAGATACTTTTATTGCCTTATTCGACAAAGGTTTAAATGAAATGGGCATGGCTTAAGATCTGACAATTTCTGGCAACATTGCATCAAAATTATGGGGCAAAGTAAGCTAATAGGTGAAAATAACTTACACTAGACCAGATTCATCATCCAGCATCAGCCACTGTGATAAATTTGACACCATTAGACTGTCTGAATCTACATTTACAGTGTCTAAATATTAGACAGGGTTACTAACTCTGCCCCTGTGTAAGGCCTCTTGCACACAAACGTATTTTCTTTCCGTGTCCGTTCTGGGTTTTTTGTGGACCGCGGAACCATTCACTTCAATGGGTCAGCAAAAAAAACGGAAGTTACTCCGTGTGCATTCCGTTTCCGTATATCCACATTTCCATTCCGCCAAAAAATAGAACATGTCCTATTATTGTCCACATTACTGACAAGGATAGTACTGTTCTATTAGGGGCCAGCTGTTATGTTCCACAAAATACGGAATGCACACGAATGTCTTCCGTATTTTTTGCGGACCGCAAAATACATACGGCCATGTGCAAGAGGCCTAATAAGGTGATTCCTAGAACAAAAACTGAGGCAAAGAATCTAGGATGGGAAATGGTAAACTTAATATCGCTGTGGGAAGTCATTTATCTTTTTAAGAGTTTATGCAGGTTTTTGACACCTGGCCAATTAACTCTAACTTTAGCATTAAACAGAGGTTAATGAAGTGTGGGGAAAGCTTGTGTTTAACTAATTCACTTTTTATGCAACTTTTCTGCTACTGTGATATAGTATGTGAGATAAAGAGCATGTTTAGTGAACATATATTTTTTTACACATGGATTTTTGTCAATAGTAACCTAACCATAAAATCATTTTTTGGGCTCATTCACACAAATTTATTGCAATCACCTCCGCTGCCATCGCACGTCCCCATGCACATTCATTGCCTCTGACACAGGGATATTTGCAGCACAGAAACAATGTCTTAAATGGGGCAATAATTGGGAACAAGCATCTGATAACCCAGTTATCAGTCCGTGTAAAAGGACATTTAGTTGTATGGAGCTGTAATAGGGTGCAAACATCTGAGTCCAAATATACCTCTGGATGCCTCCGATTTCATATGGAACCATGGAGCATCTACTAGTATTAATAACCCTATTAAATCAGGCATACTTCCCGTTAGGGTTGATTATGCTGAGTTAATTGACCCCTTAGTAGTTCAAACCTGTAGACCTGTTTTAGAGACATATTCACTTTATTCAGTATGCTAATTAGGTGTTTCTGTTTCAGATCACAGCATCACCACCAACATTCCCCCATAGTTATTTCCCTTTCCCCCTCGTGTGACCTGGCCT
This sequence comes from Bufo gargarizans, assembly GCF_014858855.1. NCBI lineage: Eukaryota > Metazoa > Chordata > Amphibia > Anura > Bufonidae > Bufo > Bufo gargarizans. The sequence continues at coordinate 372,595,260 of NC_058080.1, forward strand.
GGCATCCTCACTGTTTTCCTGCCTGGTCCTGTAATCTTGCTGCATTCACTGGAATATACACAAATCTGTTTTCAGCATCAGCAGGGGTGCGATTCAAATTTTTAACACGTGGTGTCATGACACATGTTTACATATACATACACCATATACATGGTACAAATACATAAATACACCATATATACACTACACACACATACCACCCAACTTTTAAAAAAGCCTAAGGAGCTAAACTATGGAATGGAAGCATTCATCTCCAGCTGCCACTGCCAGAGCATCGGATCGGGATTCAGCCGGTAACATGGTTCTCCAAACTGGCTGCAACTTTAAAAACCATCTCTGAAGAATCTGAGGGAACCAGCTGAATCCCATGCGTGAGCATCAGGGAACGTGCAGTCTACTTTATGCTAAAATCCAAAACTGAACATGCGCTGATTAGCCAATGTTTCTGAAACTGTCATTTGGCATTAGCTGTTTCTGAAACTGTCATTTGGCATTCCGGGCACTAGAGGCCACTTTTTTGCAGCTACAGCCAGCACACTCTGGGATTTGAATATGCAAAACAGATGATGACTTATGCTGCTATGTGTGCCAGAGAGAGAGGAAATGGTGACATGAGGAGATATGTTTATGCAGAGACTGAAAATAGGATCTAGTGCCATCCTCAGGTCTGTGGGACTTGGAGCGGTCAAAGTCACTGTCAGAAGTGACGGATGCCTGTCAGCAATACAGATGTTGTCAAGGAAGAAAGGATCGGTTCCCGAAAGGTCAGTTGGACCGTGGAACATGGTTACAGACCCTGTGAGGCCTCATGGTGGATGGAAGGACCTGCGAGTTTGTGTAAGTCCCCATCGCATAAGGACCAGGCCAGGGTCAGCGATCCAGAAGGCTCCCCAGAGAGTGAGAGAGGACCGGGTCCCGGAAGGCTGGAAGGGCCATGGAACGGTTGGAGCTACCATAAGAGGTGGTGTTGCTCAGCTTAGAGAAGAAGCAGTCCGCCATCTTGTGAGCTGCATGAGAGAACCGTGTGAATCCGGATTCTGTTTGCAGAAATTAGTATCGGCACCAGGAAGCTGATCGGAACAGAGGGTCAGAGTTACAGTTTCTGCAGGGTCACATGTTATGGCAGAGACTTGCTGTCAGTTTGGAGCAACCAGTGAACACAGGACATACCCAGGTCAGTGACGCAGCAGCACGGTTATTGACTTGTAGGCTCTCCCATGTGCGCCATTGGTCAGGTCCGTTACCCTGTAGCACAGTATCGGCTTGAGGGCTCTGCTGTGTACACTGCCTTGGGTAGGGTTGTTCAGTTGGGCTGGGACCGTGACTCTGAGCCTGGGGTACAGGGTGTTCTGGATACTTCATTGTTGCTATACTACAAGGCTACTCCAGCATCTAGGCTGGAAGTATTCAGGGCACGTGAACAGTGTCGTTTGGGGGCAAGAGAAGGGAATGTGACGTTGTGGTGTTCATTGTATTTGATACTGTATGTGATATATACTCTATGTAACTACTGTTGTAATACTATTGTTAATACCACTGTTCAGTAAAGTTACTGTTTTTGCATCAAGAGCTGGTATCTATATCGCTTTCCTTATTCCATGACTTTGCTGTATCCTGGGGGTCCCTCTCCGGTTCACGATCTTACAGTAAAACATAAAAAAAGTCTAAAAACTTTCCATTGCCATAGTCATACTAATCCTTCTCAAACTGCTGATTGGTGGCAGTCCCAGGTGTTGGACCCCCACTGATCAGTAAAAAAAAAAAAATATTGGAAAACCCTTTTAATGGTATTTATGGAAGTTCTAATAATTTATCTAAGCTTTTTTATTGGTTCTTTTATATATTTTTATAGGTTAATCATGTAGAGTTATGTAAATTAGTATATGAATTTAATTGGGTAGATGTCTGGCGGGTGCAGAACCCGGATGAAATTATTTATTCTTGCTACTCAAAAACACACCAAACCTGGTCGAGAATAGATATGATTCTGGGAAATAAAAATCTAATATCCCAAAATAGGATTAGGATAAAGTATATACCCATGGCTTTATCGGACCATAGTGCAATGGTAATGGAATTGGATCTGAATAAAAATAATACCTTGCCGTTGTTTAAGTTTAACCCCCATTGGCTATTATTAATCTCAGATAAAGAGAGTATAATAGAAGAGTTAAAACTTTTTTTCATGGAAAATAATTGTTCTGCCGGTAGACTTGTGGTTTGGGACACTTCTAAGGCATTTTTGAGGGGATTACTGTTCAAAAAAGTAAACTATTGGAAAAAAAATACTAGAGAGAACGGGAAGGTATTGGAAAAAAAACTACAAGAGGCTGAAATGGTATGTATGAGATACCCTACTGTACTTAATAAGAGAGTTTGGGAGGAAGAACAAGAAAAGTTGAGGTTATATCAATTAGAAAAAAGTAGGAAAGAATTGCTCCTTCAGGGGATTAAGTTGGCCTCGGAGGGTGAAAAGGTCGGTAAAATATTAGCAAATATAGTGAGAAATCAAAAAGGGAAATCATGGATCGGCGCGATTAAAGATAAAACGGGAAAATTACTCACCGTACCTGAAGATATTAAAAAAGTGTTTGGGAACTATTTCCAAGAGCTATATAAGTCCAGGGTACAATACTCAAAACAAGAGTTAGATTCCTATTTAGATAAGATTGCTTTTAATAGGATATCTGAGGTCCAAAAAGAATTTTGGGAAAAAGAAATAACGGTGGCAGATATAAATTTAGCTCTGGGTAAGGTTAAACTTGAGAAAACACCAGGTGGAGATGGGCTCCCCTTTGAAATATATAAAACCTTCTCACAGGTATTAGTTCCAGAATTAAAAATAACACTGGACGAGGCTCGAAAATTAGGTGACTTACCGAGTTCTATGAAGGAAGCAATTATTACACTAATCTTAAAAAAGGGGAAGGAACAAATAGACCCCGGCTCATATAGGCCTATATCCCTTTTGAATACGGATGCGAAAATTTTGGCAAAAGTATTAGCAGACAGGCTCTCTAGGGTTATTAAAGAAATAATAAATAAAGATCAGACAGGTTTTATACCGGGTAGAACAATATACTCCAATATAAGAAGGCTATTCCTTAACATTGAAGCTAATAGATCAGATGCAGGGGAAAAAGCGATACTCTCATTGGATGCCCAAAAGGCATTTGATTGCATTGAATGGGAGTATCTATGGGCAGTATTAAGGAGATTTGGCATAGGGGAAGGATTTATAGGGTGGATTCAGTTAATTTATCGTAACCCTAGGGCTAGAGTGGTTGTGGATGGGAGCCTATCCCCCCCGTTTGCCCTATCACGTGGCACAAGGCAGGGATGCCCTCTCTCCCCATTGTTATTTGCAATTGCAATTGAACCCTTGGCAAATATAATAAGAAACGATAGGGAGATTAAAAGTTTTACATATGTGGGTGGAGAAGAAAAATTGTTGATGTATGCAGATGATATTTTACTTTTTTTTGCAAAATACTGGGGAACAGTTTAACAAAGTAGTAGAGATAATAGATAAGTTTGGGTTTTTTTCCGGTTTAAACATTAATTGGGGTAAATCACACATGTTATTATTAGGAGAGGGGCAATTACAGAGAGACACACGGGTGCACGTTTTAAAAAGACACGAAAATTTCAAATATCTCGGTATACAAATCTCCGGAAACATAGAAGAATATGAAAAATTAAATGTTCTCCCCTTAATAAAAGAATTAAGAACTAAAATACACATATGGAAAAGATTACCATTGTCAATGCAGGGCAGGGTAAATTTAATAAAAATGGTCTTTCTCCCAAAGATACTTTATGTACTGCAAAATGCCCCAGTAAGAATACCACAAAATATTTTTAAACTATTTGATAGACTAATGGGGGACTTTATTTGGAAGGGTGCGATTCCTCAGATAAAGAAGGAAGTCCTTCAGCTCCCAGTGCAAGAAGGAGGACTAGCGCTTCCCAATCTATTTTTTTACTACTTAATAACACAATACGGGAATATAAAGGATAGTTTAGATAGTCAGATGGGTAGACAAGAATTAAATAGATGGGGATGGAAAGAAGAATTTAATCACTTAGAGGTGTTGGAGTCAGGTTTTTTGGGGAAAAAAAATACTAGTAATAGGATATTTAATTTGCTAGAATACGTATGGGGGGAAATTAAGAAGATATTGGAGATTAAAAGGTTTTTGAAGTATACACCGATATGGAAAAATCTTAATTTAAAGGAATTGGAAACAATAAGAGATTATATAGATTGGGAAAAAAAAGGAGTGAAATATCTAGAACAGATTTTTGAGGGAGATAAGCTGAAGGACTTTAATATAATGGTGTCGGAATTTGGGATCCCCCATAGTGACATGTATAAATATTTCCAGCTCAGGAATGCATTGCGGATAGTGGTACAGGAGGATAGGTACCGAAGGGAAACATCAGATATGTTGGACAAGTTTATTGTAGCAGGGGAAGGAGGTGGAATAACTGCAAAGAGATATAGGATCTTGATGGAGGAAAAAAAAAAAACTATTACAATGCTTGCCGTGAAGAAATGGGAGAAAGATCTAGATTCCTTTACAGAGGAAAAATGGAGAGATGCCCTTAGAAATTATGCGACAATTTCGGATAGGGGTTCGCATAAGATCTCACAATTCTTTATAATACATAGATTACATCGATCTCCATGGATGCTAAAAAGAATGGGGGTAAGACCAACAGATAAATGTTCAAAATGTTGGGAGGAGAGAGCTGATTTGATACACTGCTTTTGGAGGTGTCCCAAGCTTCATAGATATTGGACAGAAATTATGGAAACTGTCTTTTTGTTACTGAAGGTCCGATTGCCAAATGACCCAGTAATTTGTATTTTAGGGGCAACTGAACATTTGAAATTAAATAAAAATATACGATTGGTTTTGAACAAAGTATTATTTCAGGATAGAATCCTTATACTTAGGAAATGGATAAAGGTAGATCCACCGACGGTGGGACAGTGGAGGAAAACAATAGACAATTTAATTAAAGAAGAACGTGGGACGAAGAATTATACCAAAAAGTCATCAAATCTCGACCAGGTCTGGAAAAATTGGGTACTTTAGTTTTTACTTTTTTTTTTTTTTCTCTCTCTACGCCTGGGGGTGGGAGGGAAATGGGAGGGCGGGTGATGGGAGGTGGTTGGGAAAGGGGAGAAAGAAAGAAAAAGATGAAAGATGAACAGTAATTATCATCTGTCAATAATTTTTTCACGTATTGTTGGGGTAATGTTTTTCTACGGATGTATTTAAAGAAAAAAAGAAAAAGAAAAATCATGTCCCCCCCCATTGACATCTCTTCTCAAGACTAAATAAATGTAATTATTTTAATCTTTCTTCATAACTAGGACCCTCCATGCCCCTTGCCAGTTTAGTCGCTCTCCTCTATGCTTTTTCCAGCTGCAGTGCGTATTTCTGTAGACTGGTGCCCAGAACTGAACTGCATATTCCAGATTTGGCCGCACCAAAGCTTTGTAAAGTGGTAATATTATATCCCTGTCCCACGAGTCCATGCCTCGTTTAATGCATGACAATATCTTGGTAGCCTTAGAAGCAGCTGATTGACATTGTATGCTGTTAATCTATGATCTGCAAGTACACCCAAATCCTTCTCTATAAGTGACTCTCCCAGTGTTAATCCCCTAGGATATATGAAGCACGGAGATTATTACTACCAAGATGCATAACTTTACATTTATCCACATTGAACCTCATTTGCCAAGTTGATGCCCAATCACTCAGTGCTCAAGTCAGCTTGTAGTTTATGGACATCTTCCATAGACTGCACAGTACTACATAGCTTAGGGTCATCTGCAAAAATAGAATATTAATAAATACATTAAATAATAGAGGACCAAGCACTGAACCTTGGGGTACACTACTTATAACCCGGGACCATTCTGAATAGGAATCAAGGGCCACAACTCTCTGGACATGGTCCTTCAGCCAGTTTTTAATCCAATTACAAAAATTTATTTATTTATTTACCTACTACACATCTATGAGAGACAGTATCAAAAGACTTTGCAAAGTCCAAGAACACTACTTACACAGCTGCCCCTGTCCAGGCTTCCACTCACCTCCTCATAAAAAAACTAATCAGGTTAGACGGATAACATCTGTCCTTGGTAAACCAATGCTGGTTAACACTTATGATAACTTAACCTTACAGATCTATAATTACCTGGGAAGAACCTAGAGTCCTTTTTTCTTTAAAAATAAATAAATACTGAAATAACTGGACTGTTTTTTGCATGTAATCCATCTGGACTTAGAGCCTTGTTCACATTTGACTTGTTTAACTTAGCTTGAATCAAATCTACAGATGTAGCAGAGTCACCACATTCAGTTAAAGTGTTATAATTGTGACTGTTAATTGCTGCATCTGTACTACTTATGCAAGTCTATGCAAATGCAGCAGAGCCAACGGTCACACTTGGTAAGTTATTGCATCTACTTAATGCGTTCACTCTGCTACATAAGTGAACTTAGTATATGATTGGATGTATTTACAGCTCTGGCACCAGTAATATCAGCTCCTTTCTCTTCTTTTGTATATAAAGCGAAAAAAAAAAAAAAAAAACATTTAGTAACTCTGCTTTTTCCTGTTCCTCATTGCCACTTTTGCTCTCTTTGGCCAACTGCCGTTCATTGTGTATTATTGCCAATTTTATCTAATTTTACAGATTTTATTACGAAGTTGTAAATTTTAAAAACTATAGCTGACCACTCAGATTTGTATTTTTTTAAATGCTCTTTGTCATGTATTGCCCTTTTTACATCAGCTTTTGTACATTCAGTTACACTCCACATCTTTCCTAAAGACTGTAAAACCTTGAAGATAAAGAACCCAGTCATGTAAAGAGTCTAGCTATGTCTCAGCCACACAAACCAAGGGTACATCTGTGTTCCTCAGTACAATGGACTCCAGCTACCATATTTTGCTTTCTAGACTTCTGGCATTTGTGAACATACATTTAAAGTTATGCTTTCATTTTCCCCACTCAGTTTTTGGAATGTGAATTCTTGAGGGTTTTTTCAGGCACCTAGGTTTTCATTGAAGGTTTGTAAAATGTGGATCTTTCATTTATAACACCCGAGACAATGAAACCCTCCCCTAAATTAACTGCACCGCAAGGAAAAGAAAACTGTACTTTTAAATTGTGTCAGTAGTTCTACATAATCTGGATCTGCACAAAATAAAAGAACCCCATTATATCTTATAAAAACCACTCAAACCAGTCCACAGAATTATTCTCACCAACAACACCATAACCTTTCAGACACCTGGCAAGCAGCAGACACAGCACACAGCACTGTAAAATAGCGCTCTCAACACAACAAGCTCAAGGAGCCATGAAAATTAAGCCCTCATATAGCTATGTAGATGAAAAATTAAAATATGGCTCTTGGAAGGAGAGGAGGGAAACCATCAGCATGAATGAGGGTCCCACATCCCTAGTTTGAATAAAGAGACAGTCACTAATGCACTTTGCTGCACTGTTGAGTCTTTATGGGACTGACAGAGATAGCAGACTTCACCGAATGAAAAATGGCATAAAAAAGGTCTGTGTGGTGAAGTTAATATGGAAAGTTAGGGAATACTTTCACATTTGCGTTCGGGGCTCCGCTTGTGAGTTCCGTTTGAAGGCTCTCACAAGCGGCCCCGAACAGATCCGTACAGCCCCAATACATTCTGAGTGGATGCGGATCCGCTCAGAATGCATCAGTATGGCACCGTTTGGCCTCCGTTCTGCTCAGCAGGCGGACACCCAAGCGCAGCTTGCAGCGTTCGGGTGTCCGCCTGGCAGTGCGGAGTCAAACGGATCCACCCAGACTTACAATGCTTTAATAGTGGATATACCTATTGAATTAGTATTCCAGTCACAAATCTTGAAATCCATAGCTAAATATTAATCTTTTCTTTGTTTTATTGGCAATGAGTCATCGTTACCTGCCCTAGATCTCTCCTTATTAAAGGGGTTGTCCCACGAAAAATACCTGGATTTGAATATTAGAATTATTTAGTATAGTTACTGAGTTATTCAATAAAATGTATATGTATAGCACCGCCTAATGTTAGTTTTTTCCGAATTTTAATGTCCTACTTACTGAGAAGGCTGCACATGCTCAGTTTCATCCTTTAACTGTCTCCTCAGCTGTGATGGGGCGAGAGCTACAGAAGAAACATGCTCCCTGAGCTGCCAGCAATTGGAGAAATTAATGAGGATCTCTCTGGATCCATGTGAGGTACAGGACTGGTTCTAGCTTTGTTAGAAAGAGCTGGCATATTTTCATTTTACATGAATCATGGGATAACCCCTTTAAGGTCAAGTTAACCGACACAAGTTAACCATATCCCTAACTATTTTTGGCAATACAGTGGTCTCCGCTCTTGATAAAGCTCCATCTTGCAGCTCAGGGAGCCAGTCTTTCTTATGATTTATGCTGTTGATACTGACTTCTTACACACAGTAGAATTGCTACTTAGAAAAAAAAATACAGACAGTCCAAAGCACTTAGCATTTTTAACCTTCTTGTTGACTGGACTTTGCAGTTGTGAAATTTGTTTTGGGGAAGTACCTATTATATTTGGCAACTATATGGTGTTTCAGAGGATACCTTAGTTAGTACATTTTAGATAGTTATAAAGAATTCAGACAGCATCCTTGAGCACTGCATAAAGGAAGATTACAAATACATTTTCAGCAATACTATGGATGCTGTGTAGATATACTATGCTGTAGATCCTAGAAGAAGATATGCCACCAAAATCAGCTCTTCCTTCAGATCATTGCCAGGGCCTTTAATGGTCGCATATTCTGAGATATATCCACTACTTCATTCTAACACAGATGCAGATAAATCTAGATATATTGTAGGCTAAGAATCACACAAGACAGTTATGTTGCATTTTATTGGTGTTTTTCACAATACTTAAAAAAAAAAAAAAAAGGATGGAAATGAGTGCTTAGTAAGTTCTGCCTCTAATTCCACCAGAGGTATGGAAGGCAGAGCTTGCTAAGAGTTCATTTGTATCCCTTTTTCCCAGAATTCCAGAGAAGCATACAGTACAGACCAAAAGTTTGGACACACCTTCTCATTCAAAGAGTTTTCTTTATTTTCATGACTATGAAAATTGTAGATTCACACTAAAGGCATCAATACTATGAATTGACACATGTGGAATTATATACATAACAAAGAAGTGTGAAACAACTGAAAATATGTCATATTCTAGTTTCTTCAAAGTAGCCACCTTTTGCTTTGATTACTGCTTTGCACACTCTTGGCATTTTCTTGATGAGCTTCAAGAGGTAGTCACCTAAAATGGTTTTCACTTCACAGGTGTGCCCTGTCAGGTTTAATAAGTGGGATTTCTTGCCTTATAAATGGGGTTGGGACCATCAGTTGCATTGTGGAGAAGTCAGGTGGATACACAGCTGATAGTCCTACTGAATAGACTGTTAGAATTTGCATTATGGCAAGAAAAAAGCAGCAAAAGTAAAGAAAAACGAGTGGCCATCATTACTTTAAGAAATGAAGGTCATCAGTCAGAAAAATTGGGAAAACTTTGAAAGTGCAGTCATAAAAACCATCAAGCGCTACAAAACTGGCTCACATGCGGACCGCCCCAGGAAAGGAAGACCAAGAGTCACCTCTGCTGCGGAGGATATGTTCATCCGAGTCACCAGCCTCAGAAATCGCAGGTTAACAGCAGCTCAGATTAGAGACCAGGTCAATGCCAAACAGAGTTCTAGCAGCAGACACATCTCTAGAACAACTGTTAAGAGGAGACTGTGTGAATCAGGCCTTCATGGTAGAATATCTGCTAGGAAACCACTGCTAAGGACAGGCAACAAGCAGAAGAGACTTGTTTGGGCTAAAGAACACAAGGAATAGACATTAGACCAGTGGAAATCTGTGCTTTGGTCTGATGAGTCCAAATTTGAGATCTTTGGTTCCAACCACCGTGTCTTTGTGCGATGCAGAAAAGGTGAACGGATGGACTCTACATGCCTGGTTCCCACCGTGAAGCATGGAGGAGGTGTGATGGTGTGGGGGTGCTTTGCTGGTGACACTGTTGGGGATTTATTCAAATTTGAAGGCATACTGAACCAGCATGGCTACCACAGCATCTTGCAGCAGCATGCTATTCCATCCGGTTTGCGTTTAGTTGGACCATCATTTATTTTTCAACAGGACAATGACCCCAAACACACCTCCAGGCTGTGTAAGGGTTATTTGACCATGAAGGAGAGTGATGGGGTGCTGCGCCAGATGACCTGGCCTCCACAGTCACCGGACCTGAACCCAATCGAGATGGTTTGGGGTGAGCTGGACCGCAGAGTGAAGGCAAAAGGGCCAACAAGTGCTAAGCATATCTGAGAACTCCTTCAAGACTGTTGGAAGACCATTTCAGGTGACTACCTCTTGAAGCTCATCAAGAGAATGCCAAGAATGTGCAAAGCAGTAATCAAAGCAAAAGGTGGCTACTTTGAAGAAGCTAGAATATGACATATTTTCAGTTGTTTCACACTTTTTTGTTATGTATATAATTCCACATGTGTTAATTCATAGTTTTGATGCCTTCAGTGTGAATCTACAATTTTCATAGTCATGAAAATAAAGAAAACTCTTTGAATGAGAAGGTGTGTCCAAACTTTTGGTCTGTACTGTATATGGCGTATAACCCTCCTCAAGCCGATTAAGGCGCTCTCCGCAAAGAGAGATAGTAAAAATCACAATACTTTTTAAGGTAAAAAATTCTGTAGCAAGACATTACTATAAAAGGGGTTTTTCAGGTTGCATCAACATGCTTTACAATAATTTATGAAGGTAGCTGTAATTCTGTTGTATTTTTTCTTTTATCTTTAATGCTCCTATATTCTGTTTGTCCATAGTCATTTCACACCACCGGCAAAGAAGGGTACTTGGTTGGACCGAAAACCTATAGGTGTCTTCAGATGCGGTTCATGTAAGGCATGTGAATACATCTAAACCGTCAAGACCATCACGTGCTCTGTAACCAAACAAGTCAGGGACTTTGTCAATTGTAGGAGCAAGGGGGTAATTTACATCTGCCAGTGTATGTGTCCATTGGACTACATGGGTAAAACAGTGAGAGAAATCAGGAGGAGGATCTGCGAACACGTAAATGACATACCTGTGGCATTACATGTCAATGACTGTCATGACTGTCGGGTACCCGACTCAGTTCTTGAACTGGTACCACCTTCTCCCCAGGGGGGGGCGACTGGGATAGGAAGATCCTTCAGAAGGAATGTGAATGGATACATCGGTTCTGGTCCCAGTCCCCCCTCGGGGTTAATGAAAGATTAACCTTTTCCTGTTTTCTCTGACTGTGATGACGTGACAATTTGGTGCCCTGTTCCTAGTCTCTGCCGGGCCCAATGTATTTTTAAGTATCCCATAACTGTCCGGATGCGTGAAGCATCTTAAATGGAGTATTACTAAGATCATTGAATATTAAGTTTTCATTTTGATAATATATTACACTCTCTATTGACTGTCTAGGGTGTTATGAACGGTATAATACTGTGGCTCCATAAGTCACCTCATCTCATATCTATAGCTACTACTTCTCCCACCATCTATTTTTACCCATGTAAGTCACCGCTATATATATATATATATATATATATATATATACATACTTTGGGCCCCCAGAGGCTGTATATTCTTCAGGGAGGCTGGTATTTATGTGTGGGTAAGATATACTATACGGTTAATTCCGGTATCCTACACTTGCATGAGAATAAGTTCTCTCAATCCGATCATGTGACTGCGTGTCACTGCGTTCCACCGACCGGATGCATGTAACCAAAAATGAGCGCTCAAAGCTGAGCGCTGTTTAGCGTTCCACCTACCGGAAGTGCCCGTATCCATAGACCAGAAGTGGCGTAACCGGAAATGGACGCGGCCACATCTAATCGACCCTGGGTGGGAAAATTGAATGAGGTGAGTGTATATAAAAAAGAGGGCACCTGGCATACACAGACGTGTGTTCTCTTTGTACACATTGTACTGTATTATAATGCATGAAATCTGTGCAAAAAAAAGTGCCCAATCCGCAACATGTGCAGCCACTGTTAGAGTTTTTCAAACGCATCACACCAAGAAAATTAGAAACAACATCTAGGACACAGATGAAAAAAATCTAGGATTTATTTACCCATTATGCAGCTAAATTTTAGTCCATAGTGGAACATCTGTCAAGCTAAGTCTCATACAATTTCATGTGAACAATACAACGGTAATTAATGAATTGTATTAATGTACTTGTATATATACTGTAAACGAGATTAAAGTATGTATATACTGACTGTATATCACATGTCCAGCACACAGTCAAACTGTTAAATAGACCATATAATCATGTAAACCATTAATACAAATATGCACACCCACTATAGAGTATACATATTCAGTGTACATGCCATAGAAATTGGCTAGTCATAGTGACTACTTCACAGTATAAATAGCCATACACAGGTGGTTATGGTTTATTGTCACCAATAAATAATAAAAAATTTGCCTTAACCACATTCATTGTTTTCTTTATAAAGGTATAGTGGTTTAGTACAGAAAGGAATTTATCATTACATTGTAAGCTGCTCCCAGGGAAACAATGCAAAGTAGCATAATGAAGGCTGCAACATATACAGAGTAAGGGTGGGTTTACACAAGCCATTATGGAAACCCTAACGCTAATAATAACGGAATTCCCAGACAGAATGCAAAATGTCGACAGGACTTTGTTTTTCGTCTTGCATAACGGGAACCAGACGGATCCGTTATGCTTTCCCATAGACTTCTATTAGGGCGGAAAGCAAACGGAATGCCTCTTAAAAGGCTTGTTTTGCATTCTGTCATAATACAAGTTTATGGGCAGAAGAATGGATCCGTCCTTCCGTCTTATGGATTCCGTTATAACCATGTTATAACGGAAATCCATAACAGAATCCCTAACACTAGTGTGAACCCACCCTAAGATATCAAACCTGCCTCTGTACCTGCTCCAAGGTCTTATATCAAAGCCAAAGTGTAGACTGCCATTTGAGAACACAGCCGGAACGGGAGGGGTATTATCAGAGGTGGAGAACAAGCAGTTTCTTTGATTGCCAGGAGGTTGAGGGAGAAATAAACATATTGCTGTATGTAGTAGAGCATGACATGGCAGCAGGAAATGCTAGGTGACAGGAAATTATATTGCCCACATCCCAGGTGCTAGCCTTGGGTAGGGCTAAGAGATAAAGAATGTAAGTATAATATACAGGAGGCTCCTTTAGAATTGATCATCGTCAATGCAAAGAAAACTCCTTTAGAACTGAACGTCCTCTGCTATACAGGAGCCTCTTTTAGAATTGGCATCCTCAATATACAGAAGCCCCCTTTAGAACTAAATGTCTTCAATATACAAAAGCCTTCTTTAGAACTGAACGTCCTCAATATACAGACGCCCCATTTAGAAGTTAATGTCCTCAATATACAGAAGCCCCCTTTAGAACTCAATGTCCTTAATATACAAAAGCTTTCTTTAGAGCTGAACAGGAGCCTCCTTCAGAACTGAACACCATATTAATGTTATGAAAAGTACAAGCCCAAATCAATGTCTCCAACCTATGCATTTTTTTCATAGACAGTCTGTGAAAAATGAGGTAATTAGGATTGTGTTCGTGATACCTGTGTAAATTATGCGATATACATTTGACATAGACATCACGGATAGACCTCTAATGCCCTCATTTTTCATCTACTATCTGTGAAAAATTGGATTAGTAGCTAAACCATGGCACAAATTAAAGATCAGAAAGTACAGATTAACTTAATTGGTTCATCCTGATTTTGTACTTCCAGCAGAAGTTGCTCTTGGTCAGATAAGTAGTAGATGACCAGTGGACATTTTATGTTAGATAGTAGTTCCCCCAACATGTCTACAGCAATACTATAAAACAATATTTCAAAATTAACTGCAACAAATGTGATCCCATACTGGCAAATGAACAAGCCCACAATCATGCTTCATGAACATGTTTGCTGAACAAACATTGAGAGAGACCAGACACAAAAAAAAGAGGAACAAAAATGTTATATATGTGGAAAAGAGGCTTTAATATGCTGAGTGATGACCCAAAAAATAAGTGAACATCAAGAACATCAAACAGCTTTAGAAAAAAAGTTAAAGAGCAAGGTAACAAAATAACTGGAGGGGCAATTAAAGCAAACTTGTCAGGCTGCTTATGCTGCCAGTCAAGAGCCAGCATGCAACAAGGCCTTAATCCGATTGATATATAGTTTAGTGGGAAAAGATTCTGTATAACCTTTCGTGTTTTATACTTTAAAATTCCTGCACATTGTGGGCTTAGGAGTCAAGAGGGTGGTCCTAATCAGTGACTGAGAACCTTCTCTTTGTGAGTGCATACAGACATAGTGAATCTTGCAACTCTATAAAAATTCTGCTCAGCTCCTCCTGCTCTATAAGATGTTGCCTGCAGATAGATTAGCATATTATTAAAAAGTCAAGTTTAATTATAAATGTGATTGCGAAAAGACAATTGCAGTGAGGAGGCATCCTCTCAAAAAATGACGAGCAATATATAGAGGGTATAAGCGAATTGAAAATTTGTCACTGAAAAATCTGTTTAAAAATAAGATTCTATACAGTGGTGCTTGGAAGTTTGTGAACCCTTCAGAATTTTCTGTATCTCAGCAAAATGTTTTCTAAAACTATATTGAATTTTTCACACAAGTCCTAAAAGTAGATAAAGATAACCAAATCAAACAAAGGAGTCAAAAATATTAGACTTTGTCATTAATTTATTGAGGAAAACGATTCAATATAATGCCTGAGAGTGATAAAAGTAAGTGAACACTTAGGATTAGCAGATAATTTAAAGGTGAATTTAGAGTCAAGTGTTTTCAAATCATTGGTATGATGATTAGGTATGAGCAGGATACATAATTTATTTTAAAAAAACAAAGATTTCTCAAAATCCGATCTTCACGACACATGTCTGTGGAACTGAATCATGGCATGAACAATGGAGATTTCTGAGGACCTCACATGAAGAGTTCTTGGTGCTCATCAGGCTGGAAAAGATTACAAAATCATATCTAAAGTGTTTGGACTCCACCAATCCACAGTCAGACAGATTGCGTAAAAATTGAGGAAATTTAAGATCATTATTACCTTTCCTGGGAGAGTAATCTAGTGGTCACAAAGGAACTGAAGGACTTCCTAAAATTAGTTAATGTTAATATTCATGAGTCCACTATAAAAAGGAAACTGAATAACAGTAGTGGGTATGGCAGCATTGCAAGGAGAAAGTATGTGCTCTTCAAAAACAAGATTGCTGCCCATCTGCAGTTGATTAAATATCACCTGGACAAGCCAAAAAGTTACTGGAAAAATGTTTTCTTGATGGATGAGACCAAAATGGAACCTTTTGGTTTAAATGAAAAGCGTTATGTTCAGAGAAAAGAAAACACAGCATTCCAGTATCATGGTTTGGGTCTGTTTTGCTGCATCTGGGACAGCTTACCACCATTGATGGAACAATAATTTCTGAATTATACCACCAAATTCAAAAGGAAAATGCCAGGACATCTGTCTGTGATCTGAATATTAAGAGAACATGGGTCATGCAGCAAGACAATGACACTATACACACACACACACAAGTCGTTCTTCCAAAGAATGGTTGTAGTATCATGAAGTTAAAGTTTTGGAATGACAAAGTCAAAGGATAGTAGAGGATATGGTCTCCAAAAAGGATAAGTCATCGAGTTTAAAGTAGCCATTGTAGCAGTCCTCCAGGGATATCCGTCAGCAGTTCCAGAAAAGTGAAATAAATAACAAGAAATGAACTTACAACTTTATAATTAACATACAGAACCGAGTCAAGACCAGTTCTGTCCAGGTCTCATCTGCCCATTGCCGTGAGGTAAGTAACAGAGAGAGGCATTTAGTCCTGTGACCCCATCTGATTGAAGTAGAAAGGCCAACCGCAAACTTGAGGTTAATTATTGGTACACAGACCCCTGCCCACGACAGCTAAGCAAGAAGAAAAGAAGGTAGTAAAGACTTGGATGAGGTCTTGGATGAGGTCTTGGAAATTGGACATTTTGCATTAGACGCTCCTGGCACCACGTGGTAGGGAAAACCCATGAATGTAATTTAAAATAGGTAACCTGGGGGAGTAATGCAATAAACGTGCCCCACACCACACAGAAAGATTTGATTTTTTTGGTCCATGTGTTAGGCAGCCTCTATCCAGTCAGATCAAATGTAAGGTTCAATTTAACATTCTGGCAGGTCACTGAGCAATATCAGTAAATGTCATTGGTGGCCGATTGGCACGCTGTAACATTTTCTTCTGTTTGCACATATGTCTTATAGTACCAATGCAATGATTATGGCATGTAACCTCCCAAGTTTCTGCTTACTGGAGTTGTATGGGGCGCTTTTAGCAATCACTTATAGTTGCCCTACTTTAAAGTGTCCGTTGATAATGGAAAATGTATTTTTCTTCTTTTTTGCACCAAGAATAGCAGATGTGAATCCTTATAGCTATCCCTAGGAGAAAACAAAATAAAAAGTAGAAACAATGTTCTGGTCAGTAATACTCCTCTCATGAACAGTTCAACATTTTGGGGGTCATTTATCAATCTGAAATACGCCTAAATTAGGCGTATTTCAGTCGCCGAGTGCGGTGTAGCAGTTAGTTCATGCCAGGTCTAAAAAAGTGGGCGTGGCGTGGGCAGGAAAGAGGACGGGCTGTTTCAGGCATAGAAAAAGGTTTAAATGTAAGACAGCTCAGAAGATGTCTTACATTTAGAAGTGGAGTGGGATACGCCGAAGTTATGAAAGGGCCAGCACCTCTTCATAACTTTGGCAATCTGCTGCCAGCGGTGGGGCTTTATTAAGACCGGAGTCTAAATTGCCAGTCTTAATAAATATGCCCATTTATTGCTAAAATTTAGGTTTACTTCAGGTCCTAGCATACCTCAGTAGAAGTGCTTTGTGATATGCGATCTGCTCCATTTCATAAAGGCAGCACTGGTTGCGGTTTAGAGCTCCACTTCTTCTAAATGTTCTCATACTTTAAAGGGAACCTGTCACATTGAACAAATAGTGTGAGATGCATAGAGCAGGAGAAGCTGAGCAGATTGATATTTTAGGGGGGAGAATAATTATAACTTTCTTTCATTAGAATTTCTCATTTTGGGCTTTGAAGACAAGGAGGCGGTCCTATTCATGACAGAGATATCACTGTCTATCACTGATAGAACTGACTCCTTGACTTCAAAGCTCAGAATAAACATGAATTTAAATACAAGTTATACTGAATCTTTTTCCAAAAACTATAACTGAATCTGCTCAGCTCCCCCTGCTCTATAACTTGCTGCCTGCAGCTAAAACACTTCAATCAATGTAATAGATTCCCTTTAAAAAGCCACCCAAGCACTTCTTTAGGCTACTTTCACACTAGCGTTCGGGGCTCAGCTTGTGAGTTCCGTTTAAAGGCTCTCACAAGCGGCCCCGAACGCATCCGTACTACCCTAATGCATTCTGAGTGGATGCGGATCCGCATCAGCGGATCCCATCGTCTGCATTATAGGAGCGGATCCGTCTGTGCAGACACCCGACGGATCCGCTCCGAACGCAAGTGTGAAAGTAGCCTTAATTGTATGTACTGTATGAATGCAAACTCCTGGATCCTTCTCATCTGCGTACAGGCCAGAGAGAGGAATAGTTCTGGCCCTGTCCACAGCAGACATGACATCCTGCCTGAAATCTGGTAAAAGAAGTGATGTCAGTGGAAGGTCGATTTTCAGAAGAGTAGAATCATATCATTAGGGTCAAGGAACGGAAAGTACAGTATACTGGCTTTAGTCCCCGAAAATACCTTTCATCATGTCTATCTGTATTGCTCTTTTAAAGACTCTCACTGAGTGTTCAGTAAACTATTAAAAGTGTTGATTGGTGTGATCCCTAGAACGAGGAGAAAGAAGTGCTCTCTCTCTTGCTACAGGGGACAAAACCGAGACAGGCCTGTGGACTCTATTAAGTCTGTTTTGTTTCCTTACCTGTAGCAAGTAGAGAGAACATGATATCTAAGCGATTTTCTCTCATTCTAAGGGATCTGTGGAGTCTCAGCATTCAGATCCCCACCAGCCAAAACTTTTGATATCTTTCTATGACATATCAGGTTTGGTGGGGTCTCTATGACATATTAAAAGTTTGATGAAACTCAGTGACCCTTTAATATTTTAATAGATTTTCAACAAAGCAGAAAATTTTACAGATACTCGAGCTCACATTTTTTACCAAAGTTTGTCTGGCTTTGTCAGCATTAGGACAGCGCTGATGACCTGAGCACTGGAGTGTCAGCTTTAGGACATATTCACACGTCAGCTAATCATGTACCCATTGACTTTTACTGTAGCCATTCACACATCAGTCAGTGAAAAATCACAGGGACATGCACTATTTTGGCCCGTGATGCAGATAAAATATGTTTATTTGTGTCCATCAGTCAGTGAAAACCATTGACATAACACGGGTGGCATCCTTGGTCTGTCAGTGGTTTTCACTAACCTAACATGGATCCTTCACAACATCAACATGGATGAACAACTGATCATCTTGTCACATATGTCATCACAGACGTATCAAAGCCTTAGGTGTGAGCAGAGGATGCAGGGGGAGATGTTAGTTCTAAGAGTGAGTGGACTCTGCAGGATGGGGACCCATTCAATATTTTAGAATATGCTTTTAATGTTGCATATTATTAGGTTTTTACTAATAGCTGTATGGTGGATATGGAGCCACTGCTACTTTTTCTTCAATCTTCTTATTTTATTTTGAGACAGCTTTTACAAGTAAAACCCACTTTGTTTCAGTATAAATTCTTATTTGTCTTTGCATTGTATCTAGGTATAGCATGTAAAGTTAGGATAAATGACACCATATAGGGTAGCCATTCATCTAGACTCTACAGGTTCACCTATGAGACATCTGTGGCTTCTCTATTATTGAGAATTAGTGCTGCATATACTATTGCATGGTTGTAGCAGTGACCTGAAAACACTACAATACTACAAAAATGTTATTACACACACAAGCTTGACTGTTCTGCCAAGTCTGATTTATTTAGAAGTCGCCCTCAGCCTGAAATCTAATGTTTCCGGGCCCATGTTCATAAAACATATTCAGCTAATCTTCAATTATTAAAGAAAACAAAAATAAAACCGCTTAAAAAAAATGAAGATCTTATTGCCAAAAGGATACACTTTATTGCAACTTCAATATACACAGAGAGGAAGGAAACATGCTGCTGTGGAATACTTTCTGTAAGCGACACTCCAGGAAATGAGCCTCAGAACTGGCCAGCACTTCTACAACTGTGAAATCCCTGCTCCTGTTTCTGGCATCTTCCACTTCCTATAAATGGACGCTGAATAGGAATCAAACATGTGCATTGCAGAGATCATTTTATATAAGGCAGTCATTTGCAGGATCCTGTACAGTGCCTTATCCAGTTTTCTGCACCCCCGTTGTATAGAGCCATAAGCAGTCCATGTGGTGCTCGATTATGGAAGTCTCCACTGATAGCAAAAGAGAGAATGTATCAATCTTGTACACCAGAAAACTATTGCACAAAACTCACAAATTATGGTGCACGTGCAGTTTTGAACC
The DNA here is from genome assembly GCF_014858855.1 of Bufo gargarizans. Lineage (NCBI taxonomy): Eukaryota > Metazoa > Chordata > Amphibia > Anura > Bufonidae > Bufo > Bufo gargarizans. The sequence continues at coordinate 372,615,024 of NC_058080.1, forward strand.
AAAATGTACAACTTTCTCATTTTGCACCAACCTCACCACTTCTGAAAAATGGTATAAAAGTGGATCTAGTTTAGTATGGTAATGAGCCTGTATACCAATTGTGCTCGGATCGGCTATCAGAAAGGTGTCCCTAACCTATCTAACCCTATCTTGCAACAAGCAGTAGAATTGTGCCATAACTGCTGCGATAGGGCAGCCTAAAGGGGGCCACCCCTATATGAAGTGACTGTAAGATGGCGTGGGTGGGTGGGTGAAATCAGCTGAATCATCATCAGCCTAGGCCTGCAGGAGCCTATAAATAGCCTAGTACCCACCCAGCCTGGCCTCACAGGTGCAAGTAAGTAGCCGTGTAATCAGCCTCTCCTCTCACAAATACAGCAAAATACTTTTGCTTAACACTTGTGCTCGGATCGGCTATCAGAAAGGTGTCCCTAACCTATCTAACCCTATCTTGCAACAAGCAGTAGAATTGTGCCATAACTGCTGCGATAGGGCAGCCTAAAGGGGCCAAAAAGCATAGACCTTATTTAGAGTAAACATATACATACCATTACGACACCCGCTTTGAACGCAGAAGACTCTACCCGATGAAGGTGCGGAATATACCGTACATATCAGAGACTTCTATATACCTTACCTCTTTGTCACGTGCCGTTGTTTTTGGAGGTAGCTAAAGTTGATGTTTTGAAAGAGCGGTCGGTAGTCAAAACTATTTACCCCTATGTTGACGATCATATGAACATTTACGAGAAGGTCTGAACCCGGGAGCTGCAGACTGAAATAACAATGGTGAATGTGATGGAAGACTTAATGAAGTCCAACCATTCGCTAAGGGCCCTGCTCGGACACCAACTATTGCTGGTAGCAAATACTTCACCTATACTTCTTCCCCAGGCCACTGCTTAAATTATTTCTTATTATTTATAAAGGACCCAAAAGTTAGAAGATGGCATATGCCGCTTAACTCTGATAATGGATCGGGACTTCGTAACCGCCTGTAGTCGTGACCGGACTTCGTAACCGCCTGTAGTCGTGACAGGACTTCGTAACCGCCTGTAGTCGTGACAGGACTTCGTAACCGCCTGTAGTCGTGACAGGACTTCGTAACCGCCTGTAGTCGTGACAGGACTTCGTAACCGCCTGTAGTCGTGACAGGACTTCGTAACCGCCTGTAGTCGTGACAGGACTTCGTAACCGCCTGTAGTCGTGACAGGACTTCGTAACCGCCTGTAGTCGTGACAGGACTTCGTAACCGCCTGTAGTCGTGACAGGACTTCGTAACCGCCTGTAGTCGTGACAGGACTTCGTAACCGCCTGTAGTCGTGACAGGACTTCGTAACCGCCTGTAGTCGTGACAGGACTTCGTAACCGCCTGTAGTCGTGACAGGACTTCGTAACCGCCTGTAGTCGTGACAGGACTTCGTAACCGCCTGTAGTCGTGACAGGACTTCGTAACCGCCTGTAGTCATGACAGGACTTCGTAACCGCCTGTAGTCGTGACAGGACTTCGTAACCGCCTGGCGCGAAAGACCCTAATGGCGGGGCCAGGCGCCAGTGAGGGAAGAAACGTAAACCTGAAAGAAAGCTGCTATGTTCATCAGGGGAACGGTATCAGAGCGGTGCACTGACTCCCCCAGAAAAATACTGAGTAAACATGATGTAGCAATGAAAAGGAAAATGCAGCCTTAAGTGGAAGCCGAAGTGATGTATGAACAGGTGGGTGAACGCAGCTGTGGATGTGAGTAGTGCCTAAAACATGGTATGGGCCCAGCTGTGAGCATGAAGAGCACGGTATAACGCAGCTGTGAATGCAATCTGAGATGACAGGGTATCAATGTGATGCAACAGCAACGCATGAACGCAGCTCTAGTGGTGAACAGAGTATAAATTGGGAATGCAGTTGTGATACACCATGTATGCTGCTCCTGTAGTTGTGATAGGATCTGTCGTGTCTGTAGACGTGACAGACTTTGTCAATTGCGCCTTATTACTGTACCTCCTACTGGAAGACAGACCGATACCCAGGCCGGACACCAAACCCTCAGCCCGAGTTTGTAGATGAAGTAAGCCTGCCTTGGGAGAAGGTGATGTCCGCAAAGGCAGGCTTGAGATGACTGCTTAAAAAACCCAACAACCTAGAAAATAAAAGTCAGAGAAAACGACAATGTGAGAGAGGCTCTAATGGCGCGAGACACCACAAGAAAATTGTATTGCGAGCCAAATATGACCGAGCCATGCGAGCGGGTCTGAGGGCAGAAAAGACATGGAACCTACTTGTGGTGGGACCACGCAGCCGGCCTCGAATGGCGGAGTTTATGTCTGTAAAATTTAACTGAGAAGCCATGCGTGGGAGACTAAAGGTGGAGTGATGCGTGAGGGACTCTAATGGCTGAGTCATACGTGTAAACTGAAATGGAAAAGCCATGCGCGAGACTCTAATGGTGGAGTCATATGTGTAAACTAAACGGAGAAGCAATGCGTGAGAGACTCTAATGGCTGAGCTATGCATGAGAGACGGATGGCAGAGTCGTGTGTAACTAAAACGGAGAAGCCATGCGTGAGACTAATAGCGGAGCCATGCGTGAGACTAATAGCGGAGCCATATGTGTAAAACTAAAACAGAGAAGCCATGCGCGAGAGACTAATGGCGGAGTCGTATGTGTAACACTAAAACGGAGAAGCCATGCGTAAAAGACTAACAGCGGAGCCACGCGTGAGCGACTAATGGCGGAGTCATATATGTAAAACTAAACAGAGAAGCTATACGTGAGAGACTAATGGCGGAGTCGTATGTGTAACACTAAACGGAGAGCCATGCGTGAGAGACTCTAATGGCTGAGTCGTGTGTGTAACACTAAAACGGAGAAGCCATGCGTGAGAGAGTCTAATGGCAGAGTCCTATGTGTAAAACTAAACGGAGAAGCCATGCATGAGAGACTAATGGCGGAGCTGTATGTGTGACACTAAAACGGAGAAGCCATGCATGAGAGACTCTAATGGCGGGGTCATACGTGAGAGACTCTAATGGCGGAGTCGTATGTGTAACACTAAAACAGAGAAGCCATGTGTGAGAGACTAATTGTGGAGCCATACGTGAGAGACTCTAATGGCGGAGTCGTATGTGTAACACTAAAACAGAGAAGCCATGCGTGACAGACTAATGGCGGAGCCGTACGTGTAACTAAACCGGAGAAGCCATGTGTGCGACTCTAATTGCAGAGTCATGCGTGTGAGACTAATGGCAGAGCCCTGTGTGTAAAAGTTGAACGGAGAAGCCATGTGTGAGCGACTAATGGCGAATTATTATTATTATTTTTTTTACCACTTATGCAGCACCAGTATGACTTGTGGACTCTCATAACCATGACCCTCTCCGACAATAAACCTCAGACGCTAACCAGCCTACAACCGTATTGTACCCCTAACGAACAACATGAAGCACGGTCATCGGGCCCCCGAAGCCATGTAGCCCCCCGAAGCCAAGAGACTGACCTGGATGACCTTACAGTGATGATAAGTAATTAAAACGTGAGCCAGACCTAATAAAAAATGCATATACATTAATGATCTGAACCACGTGCCTAGATGAAACATTAAACCAACCGCAAAATTGAACCAGATGGGAGAAAAATGAAGAGCCAGAGGCATTACGGTTCGCTAAGAGAAGACCCTTTGTCGTGACAAACGAATGAACAACTGTGAAAACATAGTAGGAACTTACTCCTATTGGCCCACAGTCCGCTAGGGAGCTATTTGGTTAACTGGGGCAGGGGACCAATCTGAGTAACTGCAAACCAGAAGTAAAGGAGACCAGTCTGAGTGAATGCAATCCAGGACTGAAGAACACAATTTTTTTTTTTTTTTTTTTAAAGAAATGCAGCTTTAAGTGGAAGCAGAGTATAACACATAATGTAAGAACAAGTGAGTGAACGCAGCTCTGAATGTGAGTGGTGCCTAAAACATGGTATGGGCACGGCTCTGAGTATGAGCATGAAGAACATGGTATGAAGCAGCCGTATGAATGCAATCTGAAAGTGCACAGAGTATTAATGCAATGCAACAGCGGACGCATGAACGCAGCTCTAGTAGTGAATGGTGTATAGGACAAAACGTAAATGCAGACACCTCGACGAAGCTGTGCGTGAGAGACTCTAATGGCGGAGCCATGCGTGAGAGACCTATTCTAGGCACATGCTACACCAATAACAATATGCAATAGCCTCCAACAAGCCCCTAAACAGCCAGGCAAACTATACTAACAACAGTCATTTTGACCATTAGCGCCCAACTCTGCTTCGTCCAAGCATATGCGCATACCGCAATGTGTGTCTCGTCCAAACAAGTCTGATTTGCCCTTTTTTTTTTTTTTTTTCCTCCGCCATTGATCCACATTTACCATCACTTAAACACAGCACGCGTGCTTGAGCCAACTGCAGACACGCTCCCCGCATGTAAACCAGGTACCAGAAAACATACAACCATGCCCACTCTAAGCACATGCTACCCCAATACTGTATGCAATGGCCCCACCAGGCCTCTGAAATAGCCGGACAAACAATACAACCATCGTTCAACCCTTGGCGCCCAACTCTGCTTCATCCCAGAGCACTACATGTGGTGGACCGCAGCGTGGGTCCCGTGCAACAACTCCGATCCTACCATGAATACCAGCGCCCTCCTGAGACATTCTGCCGTCGCCCAGCCGTAAGGAGCCTCCACACCATGCTGCTGTATCCTAGAACTGACTCAGAGGTAGTGAAATCAGCTGAATCATCATCAGCCTAGGCCTGCAGGAGCCTATAAATAGCCTAGTACCCACCCAGCCTGGCCTCACAGGTGCAAGTAAGTAGCCGTGTAATCAGCCTCTCCTCTCACAAATACAGCAAAATACTTTTGCTTAACACTTATCACGGCAACTTTTTGAAAAAGCACACTAACAAGGAGGCAGTATTGGAAAAATGCTTTTCTACACCAAAATTAGCAAACATTGTGCACCTTTTGATCAATTTGGAGCATTGTTTAACTCTAAGGCTCCGTTCAGATAATACAACCGTCTGCATCCATTCTGAACGGATCCGTTTGTATTATCTTTAACATAGCCAAGACAAATCCATCTTGAACATTATTGAAAGTCAATGGAGGACGGATCAGTTTTCTATTGTGCCAGATTGTGTCAGAGAAAACTGATCTGTCCCCATTGACTTACATTGTGTACCAGGACGGATCCGTTTGGCTCAGTTTCATCAGACGGACACCAAAGCGGAATGGAGACTGAACTGATGCATTCTGAGCGGATCCTTTTCCATTCAGAATGCATTAAAACGCAAACTGATCCGTTTTGGACCGCTTGTGAGAGCCCTGAACGGATCTCATAAACGGAAAGCCAAAACACGAGTATGAAAGTAGACTTAGTTAAAACAAAACTTACTTCACCTCATCCCGCAAAAAATGATCCCCCACATAAGACAATCACTAAAAAAATAAAAACCAATGGTGCCCATAAACCAATCCATCCAAATCTGCGCCGCAAAAGTCATGTGGCACTCCTTCCATTCTGAGTCCTGCCATGTGTCCCCACAGCAGTTTACCACCACATATGGGGTGTTGCAATATTCAGGAGAAAATGGGTAACAAATTATGGGGTGCTTTTTCTACTGTCACCCCTTGTGAAAATGAAAAATTTGGGGCTAAAGCAACATTTTATTGGAAGAAATGAAACTTTTCATTTTTACAGCCAAGTGTTTTCAAATTCCATAAAAAAAAGCTTAGGGGGGGTCAAAGTACTCAGTACCCCCCTTAATATATTCTTTGCAGGGTGTAGTTTCCAAAATGGGGTCACTTTTTGAGGGTTTCCACTGTAGAGGTACGTCAGGGTCTCTTCAAATACATATAGCATAATCTGCCTCTAAAAACCATATGATGCTCCTTTCCTTCTGGCCACTGCCATGTGCCCCAACAGCAGTTTAATACCACATATGGGGTATTTCTGTAAACTGCATAATCAGAGTAATGCATATTGAGGTTTAGTTTACCGTTGACCCTTGCCGTGTTGACCCTTGCCTCCATTTTCCTTTAATTCTTTTGGAACACCTAAAGGGTTAACATCAGTTATGAATCATTTAAGAGGTGTAGTTTCCAAAATGGGATCATTTATGGGTGGTTTCCATTGTGTAAGACCCTCAAAATCACTTTATATCTGAATTGGTGCTTAAAAAAATGGTTTTGAGAACTTTGTTAAATTTAAAGAAATGGCTTCTAAACTTCTAAGCCTTATAACGTCCTAAAAAAAAAAAAAAACATTCACAAAATTATGCCAACATAAAGCAGACATATGGGGAATGATCAAAATAAAGAACAGTCTTCACTCAACATAAAACTTAGTCCGGACGAGGAGGACAACTTCCAAAACATTGTATAATAAATCTCAGCGGACGTTATCTTTTATCAATATGCTTGCTTTTATTCCATTGATTCACGGGTTAATAGTATAAGCACGTGTTACGGCCCATCCAGCCTTCATCAGCTGCTGATAAAGGCTGGACGGACCGCAATGCGTCCTTATACTATTAATCCGTGAATCTATGGAATAAAAGCAAGCATGTTGATAAAAGAGATAACGTCCGCTGAGATTTATTATACAACGATATGGGGAATGATGACATAACAATTTTATGAGGCATTACTATCTGTCTTAAAAGTAGAGAATTCCAAATTTGGGGTAAATTTGGGATTTTCTTTTATAAATAAAGGAAAATGATATTGACTCAAATTTACCACTGTTACAATATGTCATGAGAAAACTGTCTCAGAATGGCCTGGATCAGTAAAAGTGTTCCAAAGTTATTACCACATGAAGTGACATGACAGCTTTGCAAAAAATGGCCTGGGGAGGAAGGAGAACACTGGCCCGGGGTAGAAAGGGTTAACCACACATTTGTGTCTGGGTCACAGAAACATACATTGTACACATTGGAGTACCTGCCTGGGGAATCTCTTGTCATAAAATATGGGCTTATGTTGCGAGTGTGCTATTGACTTTACAGAGCCAAAAGTTTTTGGTAGGCTTCTATTGCAGCAATAAAGCTTTGTTGGCACAGTAGTGCCAACTATTTGGCGGGCATCCAGGCTTGCAAAGAACTACACTTTACGGTAAAGAACGCAAACCGATACATATTGAACTCTAAAAACAATATACTGGTAATTTCTTTGCAACAATTCTGAATTACGTGCCTTTCTCAGCACAGGATGGAAGAAAATAGCCCCCTCATTGGGGTCAGAAATATCAGAGCCAGGGGGCGTAACTACCATAGCGGCAGACCATGCGACTTCTATTAGTTGGGATCATCTCCTCTTCTACTGGGGGGTTAAACCTGTTTTTTTTTTTTTTTCTCTTTTCAATGAAACAGATAAAAAACTAAACCTGTATCTACGAACTGGTTTCATGAACATGCAGTATACTGTATACATGAGTAGTCACATGGAGGGGCACTGTATTTGAGTAAAATTATGAAAACAATGAAACATAAGAGGTTCTGCACATTGTATAATCAACCAGCTAGATTATTGCCAGGACCTACAATTCAATTGCTATAATAAGAAATGCTTATATAAAGCACTAGGTATACAGATAAGCAAATCACTTAAAACGCGAAATGGTATGACTGTGTTGATGCGAGTCCAAATCAATTCTACCCAAACCGGAAGTGTTCCAATTGGCCTGAAAAGTTGTGTATGACACGCTGAGGTCTCCTTTGACTATATTTTTTCTCTCCTGTTTCTCCTTATGTTTTATCATTTTAGTATTAATCTCCCTCTTGCCCAATACAATTAGTATTAGGCATCTACAAAAAATTTCTGACGACTAGTAACCTCCCTTCTAGTGTTGGGCGCGAATATTCGAATCGCGAATATCGGCACTTCAAGAATATTTGGAATATAGTGATATATATTCGTTATTTCGAATATTCAAGATTTTTGTTTTTCATCGGTAACCTCACTTCTTGCTTGTGGGCCAATAAGAAGGCTGAAATATCTTTGTCTGAGCTTAGCAACATCCCTAGCAACCAATAGGAAAGTTGCCTACCCCTTACTATATAAGAACCTCCCCAGCAGCCATTTTCTACAGTTTTTTTAAAGTTATGAGAGAGACAACAGTGTCATTGTTGTGCTCTGTGCTTTCCACACTACAGTAGATAGATAGTTAGATAGCTTATATATACAGTATATAAAGCAGATAGTGGGAGATAGTCAGTGTAGGTTATATCCTGATATAGTGTAGCTGTTGCAGTGCAGTGTGTTAGGTAGTGTGATAGGTTCTGCTGTCCATACATAAATGCAGACCTGCTAAAATCTGAAGTTGCACACATTGCAGCTAAACATTTGCATCATTGGTGCCGATTAGCGCAATCGCGAATATATTGGAGCACTCTAACTGCTTCTAAAGCCATTTTTTATGTTCTGCCGTGCCAACCATTTTCTCCAGTCTCAGGAAACTTCTAGCAGCTTGGAAAATGTAACAATAGTGACCCACGCCTGTATTTCGCACGCATTACTCGAATATTACATTGCCGATTTTTTGCTAGAAAATAATCTTGAATTTGCGAATATGACGAATAGTCGCCTAAATATTGGTGAAATATTGCCAGTTCGAATATAGCCCCTGTAACTCATCACTAGTGGATCTTTTAGTGTATTCTATTCCGCTCCTTCAGGGCACCTAAAAGATTAACTATGCCATAATGATCAGTGTACTTCAGGAATGTCATACTACATATACATATTTGTGAATAGTTTAAGATAATGCTGTGTGCCTCATATCAATCATAGTGATGAGCAGCAATATTTTGCGAATATTTGGGTGAATATTTGTCATATATTCGCGTATTTTCTCAATTGTGAAAAAAGCCAATGTAATATGTGCGTATCAAGAAGTTTACAACCCATGGCACTATAGCTAATCTCCCTGGGTGTGGACGGAAGAGAAAAATTGATAAAAGGTGTCAACGCAGGATAGTCCAGATGGTGGATAAGCAGCCCCAAACAAGTTCCAAAGATATTCAAGCTGTCCTGCAAATGAAATGAAATGCTATGGCAGGAGACCCAGGAGGACCCCACTGTGGACCACAGAGAGACATAAAAAAGCAAGACTACATTTTTCAAAAATGAACTTGAGTAAGCCAAAATCCTTCTGGGAAAATGTCTTGTGGACAGACGAGACCAAGATAAAGCTTTTTGGTAAAGCACATCATTCTACTGTTTACTGAAAACAGACAAAGAAAAGAACAGAGTACCTACAGTGAAATACGGTGGAGGTTCATTGATGTTTTGGGGTCGTTTTGGTGCCTCTGGCACTAGGTGCCTTAAATGTGTGCAAGGCATCATGAAATCTGAGGATTACCAACGGATTTTGGGTCGCACTGTAGAGCCCAGTGTCAGAAAGCTGGGTTTGCGTCCTAGATCTTGGGTCTTTCAGCAGGACAATGACCCCAAACATACGTCAAAAAGCACCCAGAAATGGATGGCAACAAAGAGCTAGAGAGTTCTGAAGTGGCCAGCAATGAGTCCAAATCTAAATCCCATTGAACACCTGTGGAGAGATCTTAAAACTGCTGTTGGGAAAAGGCTCCCTTCCAATAAGAGAGACCTGGAGCAGTTTGCTAAGGAAGAGTGGTCCAAAATTCCAGGTGAGAGGTGTCAGTGTCAGTTATTTTTTCCAAAGGGTATGCAAACAAATATTAAATAAAGGGTGCCAACAATTTTGTCCAGCCCATTGCTGGAGTTCTGTGTGACATTATGTCCAATTTGCCTATTTTTCCTCCCTTTTTTTGGTTTTGTTCCAATACACACAAAGGGAATAAACATGTGTATAGCAAAACATGTGTTACTGCAATACTTTTGTGTGAGAAATACTTCATTTTCTTGAAAAATTTCAGGGGTGCCAACATTTACGGCCATGACTGTATCTAATGTAATTACACAGTAGAGCACAGCAATGACAGAAAATGACTGCTGGGGAGGTGGCAGCCTTGCAGCCTTCTTATTGGCACAGAAGCAAGGGAGGTTACTGATGAAAAAAAAAAATCTAGGATATTCATGAATAGGAATATATAGCACTATATTCTAAATCTTTGCGAATTCTCGAAGTGGCGATATTCACGATTAATATTCGCGATACGAATATTCATGCCCAACACTAATCAATCATGGAAGCTAGCAAAACATCATTCAGTCTATCGGTAAAGATTCTTTTAAATGATTTTTTAAACTATCTGTATAGTTCCAAATTCTGAAGTGAAAATAAAATGCAGCCCGTGAGCATGCTTTCCTAATCACTGAACGCTTCCAAAGGGAATGATAAAGCCATAATTACATAGGAACAATAAATACATCTGGTCTGGAAGGCGGGATTGACCCCTTTCATTCTAAATAGGCCCCTTTGTCTTTGCGGAAGTGTTATTGTTAGCAGAGGAATGCTAAGAATCTCTACAGTGTGCGTCTCTCCATATATATTCCCCCTGGAAGAAAAGTAAATACCAGCAAGGGCCCCTGAGCTATAAAACATATAAATGTTCACGATATTTAGCACTTACTATAGAAAACATTTTTAATATTCACAGATCTAATAATTTTCACTCACTAACTTATTTGGTTAATCTTCATTTATTTGATCAAAAGCATGTTCAGACTAGTACATATTCTGTGTACCTGACTGTCAGATGCATTTGATATGTGGAGAAATGACACATTTTAGTTAAATGTGTTATCTCATGACTAATGTAAAGAATGAAAATCAGACATAATATAGCACATGACAACCTCTTTCTAACAAAGCTAGAACCAGCCCTGTACCTCACATGGATCCAGAGATCTCCCCATTCATTGGTCCTATTATTCTGCTAGATTTATATTGAAGCTCAGAAGGCATGTCCTTTCTGCTGTAGCTCTCTTCCTATAACTCTCACAGCCTCTAACATGAGATACAACTGTTAGCAGTTGAAGGATGGAACTGAGCATGTGCGACCACCTCAGTAACATTGAAATAAGGAAAATAACAAACTGCAGGTTGCACTATACAGATATATTTTGTTGTATAACTTAGTGGATATACTAAATTATTAATGTGGTGGTGTTCAGCCTTTGGCCCCACCCAGTATATGTTTGCCTTTTATGAATCAAATATAATCATGATCAGATATCTATCGTAATATATAGAAAATTAATTTCTTCCATCAAATTCACTTCTCCTATATACATACATGCATGTGTTCTCGATAGGCCTCTGCCGTCAGCTTAAAAGGGCTGGCCACTTTCTGGTTCCTTTGGAACAATGTGTATGTATGATGATTACAAGGCACTTACTAATTTAGCCTTTGTTGAATTTCTGTGCCGTTTTCTACATGTCATAAGGCATGTCCCCTTGTTTGTAAAGTCTTTGGGGCTGCATACACAGAGGTCTTGTTGATAAGATGGGTCCCCTGACTAGGCAAATCACAACCATGTGATACCTCCTCTGTTCAAATACACTATACCTCCCATCCCCATTTGCACTGTTGGGAGTTTAGTGCATGTGCAGTGTGTTCGAATGGAGACATCACATGGAGGTGATCTGCATGGTCACATGACCATCAGTGGCCATCATATGAAAAGTACCTCTATGTGGAAAGCACAGAAGATTTGCCTAACAAGGGGGCATGGCTTATGAAATAAAGCAAATGGCAATGAATATCAACAAAGTCTATATTAGCAATTGTCATAAAATCATTTTAGATACACTTTGGTCACAAGTTGCCAGAAAGTGGCCAACCTCTCTCGTCTGAGAACAAAAGGAACATATTGAAATCACCCATACCCAACCCTTCTTTCTCATGACATCTGCTGTCAGGACAGAGTTGGCTACTGCCCCATACAAATATATTGGTTGCCTGGTACTGCCAAAATCTGAGGGTTCGGCCAACATTCATCTACTGTGAATGGGGGCTTTAGGAATCCAGGACTACCAGAATGATTTCATGAGCCCTGACCTTTCTTCCTATATAAGGAATAGGTACCCATCGCATCACAGGAAAAGGCTCCCTTCTCTGCTTTCTCCTATGTACACTGTAAACACACAGCTCTCTCTGTCACTTTCAAAGCTTCTAACTGTAGATATGGCGATGGTGGCAGTTGAAAGATGGAATTGAGCATGTGCCACCACCTTAGTAGGTGGACATGCACATTACTATACAGATTAAAAAAACAACAGCGGGTTCCATTCAAATGAAATAAAGAGAAGATTTCACAACTGGCACATTTTTGTAACAGAATGTAACATTTAATGGTGACACAACTCCTTTAACCGTATGTACTGAGTATATCCTTTTAATTTAAGAGATTCATAACTTATGATGACAGCTTATGTTGGCAGAATTGAGGTTTGAGCTGTGTCGTGCCACATAAAACAGATTTTTACCTTAAATCAAATTAATTTATAGACGACATGTTTGGCCAATCAAAACAGGCTCAGCAGTATACTCAGTAGTATGTATGCAGCTACATATCTCCAGAATTTGGCTAAAAATCCCATACAGGTACAGAATTCATTTCTGTGGCTGCGCTTCCATCTTAAAATAAAGAGGGGAAAAACTGCAGATAAATATAAAAAGGCACTTCCGCCTTTATTTTTCTGTAAAGATCGGAAAATCAAGAGCCATATTTACACCCTATGCATTCAATTCGTGGAAGGCAAATTGCCATCTAAAGCGGTCTCCTGTGGCTCAGAGCTATATTTAATGTTGCTTGTGTTGGTGGAAATATTCTGTTCAGCCGCAGAGATGGCAAAGGAACAGCAGCCAGGAATATTTGATTGTGGATTTAACCAATTGTGTGCTGAATCCAGCCTTAGTAATGATGCAATTGCTTGTCTGTCATATTTAAGGAATGGGGGCTGCATTCTTTAGGATGAAGACATACTAGAATCATATTTCTAGTTGACTGTATGATGAACCTACATGTATGTAAATGAGCTTTCTGATTATTTAAATCTTTAAAAGGTCCCTTCTGCAAGTGCTATGTAGGAAAGAGTTTGAAAGTCAGGCATCTGTTAGCCAGAGATGAAAAACGTATAGAGACACTCCCCCATGCCAGCCTGTTATTCCTGTTTTCTTCCAATGTAATGAACTAGGGAAAAACCTCCAAAAATGCCATGATGAAACCATGCCATGCTGCAACTGGAGAACAAACTCTAAGCATGCTATAAGACCTTGAAATACATACAGGGAGTGCAGAATTATTAGGCAAATGAGTATTTTGACCACATCATCCTCTTTATGCATGTTGTCTTACTCCAAGCTGTATAGGCTCGAAAGCCTACTACCAATTAAGCATATTAGGTGATGTGCATCTCTGTAATGAGAAGGGGTGTGGTCTAATGACATCAACACCCTATGTCAGGTGTGCATAATTATTAGGCTGCGTTCACACGGGCGAGATTTCCGCGCGGGTGCAATGCAGTAGGTGAACGCATTGCACCTGCACTGAATCCTGACCCATTCATTTCAATGGGGCTGTGCACATAAGCATTTTTTTTCATGCATCACTTCTGCAATGCTTTAAAATCGCAGCATGTTCTATATTCTGCGTTTTTCACGCAGCCCTGGCTCCATAGAAGTAAATGGGGCTGCGTTAATAACGCATTGCATCTGCAAGCAAGTGCGGATGCAATGCGTTTTTCACTGATGGTTGCTAGGAGATGTTGTTTGTAAACCTTCAGTTTTTTATCACGCGCGTGAAAAACGCATCAAAACGCATTGCACCCGCGCAGAAAAAACTGAACAACTAAACGCAATTGCAGCCAAAACTGACTGAACTTGCTTGCAAAATGGTGCGAGTTTAACTGAACGCACCCTGAACGCATCCGGACCAAATCTGTCACGCTCGTGTGAACTCAGCCTTAGGCAACTTCCTTTCCTTTGGCAAAATGGGTCAAAAGACGGACTTGACAGGCTCAGAAAAGTCAAAAATAGTGAGATATCTTGCAGAGGGATGCAGCACTCTTAAAATTGCAAAGCTTCTGAAGCGTGATCATCGAACAATCAAGCGTTTCATTCAAAATAGTCAACAGGGTCGCAAGAAGCGTGTGGAAAAACCAAGGCGCAAAATAACTGCCCATGAACTGAGAAAAGTCAAGCGTGCAGCTGCCAAGACGCCACTTGCCACCAGTTTGGCCATATTTCAGAGCTGCAACATCACTGGAGTGCCCAAAAGCACAAGGTGTGCAATACTCAGAGACATGGCCAAGGTAAGAAAGGCTGAAAGACGACCACCACTGAACAAGACACACAAGCTGAAACGTCAAGACTGGGCCAAGAAATATCTCAAGACTGATTTTTCTAAGGTTTTATGGACTGATGAAATGAGAGTGAGTCTTGATGGGCCAGATGGATGGGCCCGTGGCTGGATTGGTAAAGGGCAGAGAGCTCCAGTCCGACTCAGACGCCAGCAAGGTGGAGGTGGAGTACTGGTTTGGGCTGGTATCATCAAAGATGAGCTTGTGGGGCCTTTTCGGGTTGAGGATGGAGTCAAGCTCAACTCCCAGTCCTACTGCCAGTTTCTGGAAGACACCTTCTTCAAGCAGTGGTACAGGAAGAAGTCTGCATCCTTCAAGAAAAACATAATTTTCATGCAGGACAATGCTCCATCACACACGTCCAAGTACTCCACAGCGTGGCTGGCAAGAAAGGGTATAAAAGAAGAAAATCTAATGACATGGCCTCCTTGTTCACCTGATCTGAACCCCATTGAGAACCTGTGGTCCATCATCAAATGTGAGATTTACAAGGAGGGAAAACAGTACACCTCTCTGAACAGTGTCTGGGAGGCTGTGGTTGCTGCTGCACGCAATGTTGATGGTGTACAGATCAAAACACTGACAGAATCCATGGATGGCAGGCTTTTGAGTGTCATTGCAAAGAAAGGTGGCTATATTGGTCACTGATTTGTTTTTTGAATGTCAGAAATGTATATTTGTGAATGTTGAGATGTTATATTGGTTTCACTGGTAAAAATAAATAATTGAAATGGGTATATATTTGTTTTTTGTTAAGTTGCCTAATAATTATGCACAGTAATAGTCACCTGCACACACAGATATCCCCCTAAAATAGCTAAAACTAAAAACAAACTAAAAACTACTTCCAAAAATATTCAGCTTTGATATTAATGAGTTTTTTGGGTTCATTGAGAACATGGTTGTTGTTCATTAATAAAATTTATCCTCAAAAATACAACTTGCCTAATAATTCTGCACTCCTGTATGTCATCAAGAGGGAACAATTGTGATCATACTTCAGTGAAACCAATAGCAGATCTGATAAGTCAAATGCGGGGGTTCAGGGGAAATCCCAGTGCTAAGGCAGCAGCGCTTAGTAGCTGATCAGCATGGGTGTTGGCATTCGGTGTGATATTGATGATCTATGCGGAGGATTCATCATCAATATAACAAAAGCAGACAACCCCTTTACATTTTATTTCATGGTCATAATACAACTATCGTCCCACTTATATAAATGCCTTTTTTCTACTACTTTTTTTCAGGTTGTCTGGGAAGGATAATTGACCAGAATATTGGCGATTCTCTTACTATGGTGTGGTTAGTGTCCCACTGAGTACATATTCTTTAATAGCAAAAAGAACCATAATATACAATACTCCTTATCAAAGTATATGTAGAATGGGTCCAGCTATGTGGTGATTGGTGTCCCATCCACCTAATATCCCTCAGTGCAAGGTAATTGTAAAGCACTAAAGGATACGCTTATCGGAGGCTGTATATCTGGAGTTTACAGCCAACCACCAAATTTATTGGTCATCATCTACCACCGGCATACCCCAAATGCATGTTTTAGGTACTGCCGATAAGAGGTTTACTCTGTGGTTAACAGACAACCACCGCTTTACAATCGACATGCACTGAGGGAGATTAGGTAGATGGGACACCATCACCACATGAGAGGACCCATTCTATAAATACTGTGATAAAAGAGTATTGTATATTTTGGTTTCTTTGCTCTTGAAGAACAGACAGCCACTGGGACACTAACCTCAATATTAGGGTACCCACAGAATACATCGCTCATCTTCTGGTTAATTATCCTTCCCTATTAAACCAAACAATAGTATAAAAAGGCATTTATGTAGGTGGGACAATATAATATAGTTGTTTTATGGGATAAGAAATAAACGTTTACGTTTTAATTCTGGGAGGTCCTGTCGATATGCCATATATGTTCAGATGGGACAACCTCTATAAAACTTAATAAAATGTATATCTACCACTGATCATTTTTCCATTAATAACACCTACAAAATGAATTGAGATCCACTCCAATTTTAAAGGGTATCTGTTAGCAGATGTGTACCTAGGAAACTTGCTGATGCAGATAGAGCAGAGCCTCTAGAAGTAAAGGCAACAACTCTGTCCCTCCTAGAGCAGGGTTTCTCAACTCTTTGGGTCCCACCTACCAGTCAGAATTTGAGAATATCCCACAGATTGAATACCTGTGGTAAGTCCTGAAGCATGGACACTAATTATATCACCTGCTCAATACTAAGGAAATCCTGAAAACATGACTGGTAGGTGGGTCCCGAGGAGCGGAGTTGAGAAACCCTGTCCTAGAGGATCATTTGCATATATTAACATAATATTTCTCAGCAATGTGGCCACATATGAACACAGATACTTTCAGCTGCAGAGTGCACATGAAACAGGTTAGCCACCTACACACATTACGGATTATGCAGGTTTTTCTGCTTTGTGTTTCGCGTTGAAAAGCTGCGGCATAGTAAATTAACAGCAAAGTAAATTATTTTTAGAGCGGATTCCACCCTTTGCAATGCAAAGGGAGAGATTGGGGCAAATCTGCAACAAAATTCAAAAGTAACACATGTGGATTTTGGTGTGGAAACACAGAAAACTCCTCCTGAAAATCCAAAGAGAAATTCTGTTTGTAAATCAGCACTCGTGTGCAGATGCCCTTAGAATAAAACATTGTAAAAGGTGAAATATTACTCTGGCCATACAGGCCCAAAACATTCTCGGCCATAAAAGGGTTCAGTAGAAGATTTTAAAAAAAGATGAGATATTCAAAAGGCAGCGATTTAAAGAAAAATAGGGATGCTTGAGGAAGCACGGCTTCCATTTCTTAAGTGGTATCAGTTACCATAAACAAACTGTATGGACTCTAATCCTCTTTTCTAAAACACACTTGGGATAGGTTCATAACATCCTTACAACTGGAATGCACATATAACAGGAATTACCCAGGGACCTGGTGGCAGTGAATGATAGAGCTGTAGAATAAAAAACAGTACTTTGTGAAAACTCACTGCCCTGCCTGGCAATTTAAGGATTGTGCTCACTTTTGCAGCCATATGAAGTAGCTTTATGAGAAATGTAGATACACAATGGCACCTAGCATTTGTCACTCTTTTTCCTGAAGCCAACCTGAGCTTTCTATTTTCTCTTAATTTACTCTTCGAGTCATTAACAAAATAAGCCTTGATTATTTCTACCCTAACAGCACATTAGGATGAAGCTGAGCGTACATGAATACAAACTAGTCTGGGTCTATGCACTAGGTCCCAGAGCTTACAATCTAATTGTTTTCTCCTGGCTAAAAAGAAAATGGAAACTTCACTGTAGCAAAGTCAAAGTCAAGAGCGATAAAGAATGTCTTTTGTTTGCCGCTGATGTTCTTGGTCACCGGATGTATACAAGATCGATTTTAACTCATGCATTATTAAACGATAGAAATTTGATGCTTTGGAGTTCAGAGCTATATTTCTTTAGTGCTGTTTTCCTGTAAGGTGCCTAGTTTTTCAGATATAAATTAAATTAAAAGCAAGAATAAGAGAATCATCTAAGAAATGTGTATTGACGGATAGTCTTCTCTTGCCCCTACTTTTTGGGTGGTCATCAGACATTTAGGCACTAGACCGTAGCCCAATTGTTCTTTTTTATTTCTGTTTTGTGAGGGAATATCAGAAAAAAGGTACTTTCCAAGTTTTTGATATTGATGGCCTATCCTCTGAATAGGTCATCAGTATCTGATTGGAGGGGGTCTGACTCCTGGCACCCCTGATGATCAGCAGTTTGAAGAAAATGCAGCGCTCAGTGGGCACTTCAGCCTCTTCCTTTGTCTGCGATGTCACATTCATCGGTCACGTGGCCTAGGTGCAGCTCAGTCCCATTCAAGTGAAAGGGGCTGAGTTGCAAATACCAAGCACAGCCACAATTGACAGCACTGTGCTTGTAAGCTGCAGCATTCACTGGAGCTCCGTAGTTCTGTCAAACAGCTGATCAGCAGGGGTGCCGGGAGCTGGGATCTTGAGAATAAGGTCATCAATACAAAAAATCCTGAAAAATCCCTTAAAGAGGTTATCTAGGAAAAGATACTGATGACCTATCCTCAGGTTTTGAAAAATGTGATATGGCAACTTTGGCGAAGTTATGCAAGAAATTTAATTTGCTCCAAATTAATTTGTCACAAATGGCTATAAATCAGGTTAACCCAGGCGACTCTGCTTTAGGGTATGGCCACACGGAGCGGCGCGTTGTGGTCATGCTGCGGTGTAGAACTTTGCGGCCAATTAGCCCGCAGCTGCCTTTCATTTACTAATGAAGACCGCACTGTATAGTCCAGGGGTGGCCGAGAGCGGGCACGAGGAGCGCCGAGAGCGGGCACGTGACTCAGTCAATCACTGCAGCCCCGCCTCTTCCGGCGGCAGAGAAGGCGAAGCTGCAGTGCTTGACCCCGCCACCAGCCGCCGATGTGCCCGCCCACGGCCACACACCCCCATCTGTGAGTGTGTTTGTGTGTGACTGAATGCCCGCCCATAATCTTCCCAGTGCCAGCCCAGCAGCCAGATTCATCAGACCGCAGGCTGGGTCTATGGGGGCGCAGCAAGCAACCTGGTTCCAGTTCCATAGTAAATTTTAATGAATGTTAATGGTGGACAGCAGGGCAGGACAGTGGGCACTCAATCAGAGCAGCAGTGGCAGAGATAATCACTGAGGCCAGCAGCAGCCCTTTTAGTCTGATTATAGCCACTCTGCAGCTTTGGCTCTAATCTGACTGAAATGGCTGCTGCTGGCCTCAGTCTCTCTGCCACTGCTGCTCTGCCTTTTTTTCACAGGTGCCACTGCCCAGCACACAAAGTGTATTTGAGCATATGGGCGGTCGTCTAAGCATGGGTGGTCATCTGAGCATATGGGCGGTCGTCTAAGCATGGGTGGTCATCTGAGCTTAAGGCGGTCATCTGAGCATAAGGCGGTCATCTGAGCATAAGGCGGTCATCTGAGCATGGGGTGGTCATCTGAGCTTAGACCGGTCATCTGAGCATAGAGCGGTCATCTGAGCATAGAGCGGTCATCTGAGCATATGGACGGTCATCTGAGCATATGGGCGGTCATCTAAGCATATGGGCGGTCATCTAAGCATATGGGCGGTCATCTAAGCATATGGGCGGTCATCTGAGCATATGGGCGGTCATCTGAGCATATGGGCGGTCATCTGAGCATAAGGCGGTCATCTGAGCATAAGGCGGTCATCTGAGCTTAGACTGGTCATCTGAGCATGGGGCGGTCATCTGAGCATGGGCGGTGATCTGAGTATAGGGCAGTCATCTGAGTATAGGGCAGTCATCTGAGCATAGGGCAGTCATCTGAGCATAGGGCAGTCATCTGAGCATAGGGCAGTCATCTGAAAAAATCTTGAAACACATTATGAAACAAAGATTGCCAGGAGTCTCACTAAAGCTGTCTACATTACAGGTAGGAGAGGTGGTTTAAATGCACTTTTAAATGTTTGATAACTCAATTGCAGTAATACTGTCGTGTGCACGCATATTTATGTAAACTGATAGTTTGTGGCTCCTGGCAGTCATACGATTTTTTTTTCTGGCTCTTTGTGTCTGTAAGGTTGGCCACCCCTGGTATAGTCGGTCTCCATTGTTAATGGCCCCGTGGCCCCTTTAAACAGGGGCTGTTGCTGGTATGGGGGCACAATATGCAAATTATTTGCTGTTCCTGTCTGCAGTCTCCTGCAGGTTATTTGACAGTAAACAAAGAATATTAATCAGCTCTGGCATACCCACTTCTCCAACCCCAGCGCTCTCCTGCCCAACAGGTGGGAGTCCATCTTTTGCCATCTGCCTTTCCTTCTTTTCCACACCATCTAGTATAGATGAGAATATGTCATCAGGAACACCCTCCTCTGTCTGCAGCTAACTTTTCTAGGACATGGAGACTTTGAAGGATCATTTGGAAGAAGTAAAGCCAGCAAAAGATGAGGATGGTCATCATTAGGATCTGCCCCTCCGCCCCCAAGGGGTTCAGACTGGATGGATTTGGTTGGCAGACTGGAACTGGATCTTGGTATTGAATTACATATCTTAGTTTATGGCTGATGTAGGAATAGGTAAATTTAGAAATAAAAATAAATAAAACAGACGCAGAATAAGTCTCCCTGCACTCTCCCTTCTCCAATGTTCTTCTATTAATTATTTTCAGCAACACTGTCCCTAGCACTTGCCATGTCAGATCACAGGACAATAGCAGAGACCACGCGAGATGAGGGTTTTATAGGGCTGTAACATCACAGGGGATTAGCTGGCTGCATGGCATTATGGGTGATCTTGTGTTCCCAGACTTGTCTCCTCTACACTTAGTTTCACTTTGTAACACGTGCAGACGCCATTTTACATGGTTCGTTATCACGAAGCTCGAGAAGATTTGGATCGAATTCCACTTTGAATGCTTCATTTCGCTCAACACTAGTCATCAATATCAGATCTAGTTGGGACCCCCACCGATCAGCTGTTAGAAGGCCACTGTTCCTAGGCCAGTGACATAACTGTACATTGGTCACATTCAAACCAATGGGACTGAGCTACAGTACCAAGCACTGCTATTATACAATGTATGGCACTGTGCTTCGTAAGCTGCCAGGAGGCCACAGCACTCACTGAAACTCAGGTAAACTCTGCAGCTTCCTGAAACAGCTTATCGGCAGGGGTGTCGGGACTCACACCCTCGCTAATGTGATAATGATGACCTACCCTGAGGATAGGTCATCATTATTTTTTCCAGGACCCCTTTAATATGGGCTCTTATCAAGAGTTAATGATTTGATATCTAATGATATAAAAGAAACAAAGGAAAAAAGGCTGAAAAAACAAACATATGGCCAGAAAGTTCATGCTATGATACTTAATGTGTACATGCAGTTGTATGAGACTAACATACCTTGGGACATCAGCTGTTAGATGGCCTCATAAACAGATTACAAGATGAAGGACAATGTCAAGGTAGCCAGTTACTGACTCCCAAGAGGCGTAGTCAATATAAAAGTACAAGGCTGCACGTAGAATAAAAAAGGCCAGAGGTCAGTAAGGTCTCACCTTTCTATTTAGGACTGAATTGCCGAGCACATGAGTTTTCCCCCCAAGGCGATTTTTAGCTATTTTTTTATATCTGTTTCTATTTATTGTGTTTGGAAGGCTAAAAGCTTGATATGCGTGTCTAACCTTTTAAAATTTTAGTTTCCTTTTTGACTTGCTATAAACAAAGTAACATGAATATATAATAGAATTGCGTTCAGTAGTAGCCAGGGGCCTTCAGAATAAATGATCGCTTGAAACTAACCAGCAAGACCGTTGTAATCAAGTAGTAAAAATTACCTTTCATAGATGCCGATAGTGGGATTATTTGTAGCTGGCTCGTAGGGTTTTGATGACCGAGCAGTCTCTTCATTTAATTATTTTAACTTCTGAGTTTTTATAGGATTTTATAGAACAAAAATGCATGCGGCACAGGAATGCGATTAGTACAAGTTCCAGTGAGTGGCAATAGACATCTGTATAACCTCTTTAACAGTTATAAAATAATAGGCCTATTAAAAAAGCCTAAGTATATATAAAGATACTAGGAACAGCATTAAATCCTTCCCGCTACAGACATTTTCAGTTTTTGATTTTTGTTTTTTTACTTCATATCTTACAGGGCTTGTTTTTTTGTGGAAAAAGTTGTACTTTCTAATTGCACCATTTAACCCCTACCTAAAAGCCATTTCCATTTTGCATATTTGGTTTTTCAATCCCCAATTTCCACAGCCATAACTTTTTATTTTTAATATAGTCATATGACAAGGACAAGTTGTACTTTCAAATGCCACCATTTAATATTCCACACAATGCAGTGGAAATCTGGAATGCAATTCTAAGTGATGTGGAATTGGTAAAAAAAATAAAAATATTGGCGTTGTTTTATAGGTTTCACTCTACTGAATTTATAGCTTATTTTGTAATACTTTTTTATTTCTTTATATTGCCATATTTTGAAATTAATATTCTATATTTCTGTCTACAGAGCTATGTAAGGGCTCTTTTTTGCATGGTGATCTGTAATCTTTATTGATACCATTTGTGTGATATGTATTACTTTTTAATCACCTTTTATTTAAAAAAATTGGAGACAACCAAATAAAGGTGATTTAACAATTTTCTTTTTGTTCCATTACAGAATTCACTATATGGGATAAACACTTTTATACACTGAACAAAAATATAAATGCAACACTTTCGGTTTTGCTCCCATGAGCTGAACTCAAAGATCTGAAACATTTTCTACATACACAAAAGACCCATTACTCTCAAATATTCATCACAAATCTGTGTTAGTGAACACTTCTCCTTTGCCAAGATAATCCATCCCACCTCACAGGTGTGGCATATCAAGGTGCTGATTAGACAGCATAAATATTGTATATGTGTGCCTAAGACTGCCCACAATAAAAGACCACTCTGAAATGTGCAGTTTCATCACCCAGTAGAATGCCACAGATGTTGCAACGTTTGAGGGAGTGTGCAATTGGCATGCTGACTGCAGGAATGTCTACCAGAGGTGTTGCCCGTGCAATGAATGTTCGTTTCTCTACCATAAGCCATCTCCAAAGGCGTTTCAGAGAATTTGGCAGTACATCCAACCGGCCACACAACCACAGACCACGCGTAACCACACCAGCTTAGGACTTCCACATCCAGCATGTTCACCTCCATGATCATCTGAGACCAGCCACCCAGACAGCTGCAGCAACAATTGGTTTGCATAACCAAAGAATTTCTGCACAAAACCGTTTCAGGGAAGCTCATCTGCATGCTTGTCGCCCTCACTGGGGTCTGGACCTGACTGCAGTTCGTCGTCGTAACAAACTTGAGTGGGCAAATGCTCACATTCGATGACGTCTGGCACATTGGAGAGGCGTTCTGTTCACGGATGAGTTCCGGTTTTCACTGTTCCGGGCAGATGGCAGACAGAGTATGTGGTGTTGTGTGGGTGAGCGGTTTGCTGACGTCAACATTGTGGATCAAGTGGCCCATGGTGGCGGTGGGGTTATGGTATGGGCAGGCATATGTTATGGACAACGAACACAGGTGCAATTTATTGATGGAATTTTGAAAGCACAGAGATACCGTGACACGATCCCGAGGCCCATTGTTGTGTCATTCATCCACGACCATCACCTCATGCTGCAGCATAATATTGCAAGGATCTGTACACAATTCCTGGAAGCTGAAAACATCCCAGTTCTTGCATGGCCAGCATACTCACCGGACATGTCACCCATTGAGCATGTTTGGGATGCTATGGATTGGCGTATACGACAGCGTGTTCCAGTTCCTGGCAATGTTCTGCAACTTTGCACAGCTATGGAAGAGGAGTGGACCAACATTCCACAGGCCATAATCAACAACCTGTTCAACTCTATGCGACGGAGATGTGTTGCAGTGCGTGAGGCAAATGGTGTCCACACCAGATACTGACTGATTCTCCCCCCCCCCCCCCCCCCCCCAGTAAGGCAAAACTGGGCACATTTCAGAGTGGTCTTTTATTATGGGCAGTCTAAGGCACACCTGTGCAATATTCATGCTGTCTAATCAGCACCTTGATATGCCTGTGAGGTGGGATGGATTATGTCGGCAAAGGAGAAGTGCTCACTAACACAGATTTAGACAGATTTGTGAACAATATTTGAGCGTAATGGGTCTTTTGTGTATGTAGAAAATGTTTCAGATCTTTGAGTTCAGCTCATGCAAAATGGGAGCAAAACCGAAAGTGTTGGACAGGGGGCTTGAACAAGCCTTGCCTGAGGTAGAGCTCAAAGAGAACTTTACTATGACAAACCTGGGGACCTTCACAAGGCTTTTGGTGGCCATAACAACCTCATGGATCTCACAATCTTTTTGTGGTGGCCTTTTGGACATTAGAAAGCTCCCTCTCTCAAAATTACTATTCAGAAGCTGGGGGCGCAATATACTATGGCATCTGAGAGGTTAAATGTCTGTGAATGGCATGGTCTCCAATCACAGACACTGGTAGCGGAAGTCTGAAGTTCAAAACAGCAGAAAAGCTCTGGCTACAGTGCCCGTTCAGGTCCTAAACGGGTGTCATTTTCTATCATTTACTGAGTGGGCGATTTTCCCTGTTTCACTCCCTGCCTTCCGATTCACATAGCCGTTTGAGGGCTTGTTTTTTGTGGAACACGTTGTTCTTTCTAATAGCTCAATTTAATTTTGCATATGATGTAGTGGGAAGCTGGAAAAAATTTCCAAATAGTATTGGAAAAACACAGTTCTGTCAAAGTTTTATAACAAAGCCACATGGTACCACATGTGCAAATCCGGAGCCTACAGTATAAAAAAAAAAAGACATGCGTAGAGATTAGCAAAGGTTGTCACTCTCTGCATGGCTCAGGCCTGACTCAGATGCAGAGAAAAGTGCTCTCAAGAAGAAGCCTGTTGATTTGTGACTCACTTGTTACTGCCCACTGCTCTCCTTTTATAACTTCTAAAATATAACATCTGTACTTCTTTTGTTGCTTATTCCCAATAACTCTTGGAAAGTCTGAGGTACAATGTAATGCTTTACTGAATGTTTAATGTAATAAAATAAAGGAGATGCACATAAGATGGAGTCAATGCAACTTACTATATAATATTTAGGGTGAAATCTGGGATACTGTCTGATACTGACAATGCAATAAATAACACTGGTGTATTCTTATGTTGCAGAGGGGATCTGGAACCACTTGGCACTAGAGATCAGGTGCAACTGCTACCTCTGTACTCTCTATGGCTATGCTTCAATTTGTGTATAAATACTGTGAAATCACAATGGGTGTCGTATGAAAACAAATGGTGACATGAAGCCAATAAAGTCAATTTAGTTTGAAGGCTTCAAAACTTGGATCTGATTTTGTGGCATTGGCGACACTTCTGTGCTTATTAGGCTAATCTTTATACATGACACCCATGACTAATGTCTACATCAAAACAGATGTTTGAGAACATGTTCATAATAAGCTTATGAGAACATATATATATATTACATTACACACTGTCTGAGTTTTGTATAAATTTTACACAAGGGATATCTTGATTTTAACATAATAAATGAGTTATAATGGAAATTAAATTGTTGTTATCAGTGCAATTAAAAGGAAAAATACTGACAAGCATGATCGCATATGTCATCCAGAAAGGAACAGTGAACTGGAAGAGGGGGGACAGAAAACAATGAACACTACCAATAGTTCTTTCATCCTAAAGCTACTGGAGTCAGACTGTGGACAGTTTTATCCTTTCAAAAACGCCAGGTGGCCATTCAAAACAGCAGACACCCAATAAGCCTTCTGAAAGACTATGAACACTCCCAATAACTCTCCTTCAGAAATTGCTTTTGTCTGCATGACCTATCCCATGGTCCTCTCACAAATGGTGACATGAGGATCTGATCCTTGGGTAATACTCCATCTTTTAGTAAACCTAACAAGGAATTGATATTTTTAACTGATATTTTTAACTTAGCAAAGACTTTAAAGTCCCAGTAAACCTTTTGTTCTATGCTTTGAAAAGTGTTTGCCCCTTGCAGCCCTTTATGATTAATCCTACTCAATGGATTCCTGTCTTTTAATACAACATAATAAATAATTAAAAAAAACTCTAAATTGTACCTGTCCCCATAAATGTAACAATAACGAGTTTCATACTTTTATATATTTCATGTGAATTGTGAATCAAAACCTTGGCCAGGATGGTTGCCAGTGTTTTCATGTGAGCAAGTTCTATAAGACAAATAGCTGAAAGCTCTCTGTCCATAAGGGCATTTTAAGGATCTGAAACTATATTAAAGATATTAAATGCAATTATCACCAAATGTAGAGGACTCCAGAACAGTCATGGCTTACCTACTAAAATTACCCCAAAAGAAGGATGCTTCTAGGAAGCCACAAAACTTTTCATATATGCAGATAGTCAGTCAAGTAAGCAAAAATTGTATTGCTCCTCGGCCCTCCCATGGGTCCATCAGTTCTTTACAGTCTGTTCTTATCTTCTGCTTACCCTAGTATTTAAAGAGGACCTTTCAACGATTATGACACTGTGAACTAAGTATACAGACATGGAGAGCGGCGCCCGGAGATCTCACTGCACTTACTATTATCCCTCGGCGCCGCTCCGTTCTCCTGCTATGCACTCCGGTATCTCTGGTCACAAAGTTATGGTAGGCGGAGTCTGCCCTTGTTCTGCTGTAGCGCTGGCCAATTGCATCACAGAGCTCACAGCCTGGGAGAAAATAACCTCCCAGGCTGTGAGCTCTGTGCTGCGATTGGCCAGCGCTACAGCAGAACAAGGGCAGACTCCGCCTACCATAACTTAGTGACTGAAATCTCCGCCTACTATAACTTAGTGACCGGAGATACCGGAGGGCATAGCGGGAGAATGGAGCGGCGCCCAGGGATAATAGTAAGTGCAGTGAGATCCCCGGGCGCCGCTCTCCATGTCTGTATACTTAGTAAGTGCGGTGAAAGGTCCTCTTTAATTATGCTGTTCTATATGTTTGATATCATTATTTTATAAATAATTTAGCTTAGATATCTGCCCTATGTACCACAGTCTGCTGTTGCAGATATTTTTTATGATATCATCTTCAATAAATTACTAAGTTTGTAAAATACCTATGCGTGGAGGTGTCCAATGTCTGTTTGGTTTAGTACCTAAAGCTCCGGCACCTTCCACCTGGCAAAGGCACCTCAAATACACACAAGAGACTGGTCATTGGCTGAAACAAATCAGGGCTCCCTAGAGACAGAAGGAGGAACCTTGGCAGTAGAAGAAGGCTGCACCTGCAAGGGGATCATGTGGAAAGCTGGCACCGGACCTGCTATAAAACAGCAGGGGAATCATAAGAAGGTCAGGGCTGGTGGGTAGGAGAGAGATCGACCTGTAAGTGATGCTGTGCCAGTCCCTGCTCAGAGAAGCGGGGCAGCAGTGGGCACGGGCTGCCAGTTAAACAGTCAGCTATGGCTGACTAACAAGTTTTTCTTTTGTAATATATGACTATAAATTTCGATACTTCCATAACAATTGAACAATTCAGTAAAAAAATTGCAATAAAAATTAGTATAAGCTCAGATTCTAAAAATAATACAGGTGCAGACTTTTTTCACTTGTCAACAAGTGGGCAAGTTTTTGAGTCTGCAGCTTTAAACAGGCAGAATGGTACATGGCACCTCATGGAGTTCAGTCTGCAGGTCCATCACTATCATGCTGTTTTATACCAAGTATATGTGATATATTTTGTTTCCCGCACAGGGGGAAAAAAACTGTTCAGGAGCAGAAAATATCCCTCACTAGAAATGATTTGCCTCCCACAGTGTAGAAAATACAAGGAAGGCTTAAGGCGTATCAGAATAGAAATTCTAGCTTTTAAAACTTTCCCACTGAGTTTTTTATTGTGCAGGTGATCTGGCTATCTGTGCATTTCTAAGCTCAAAGTATCACTGTATATGAAACATAGATGAATTGAATGATTCTATGAACGTTTAATGCATCCAGTTTTGGGGGATTAGAGGCACAAAACATACAGGGCCAGATTTATCATTAGCTCAAGTCAAAATAATGGAGTGAAAAAGTTGCAAATTTTTGCGCAATTGCTAAAACTGCGCAAATATTTGCGACTTTTATTGGCTCTGCACGGTGCTCGCCAGTTTTCTGAAAGTGGGTGTGTTTTCTTATGTAAATGAATCTCTAGACAGATTTACTATTGCAACGATTTAAAAAGTCGCAAAAAATGGCGCAATTTCACTCCAGTGAGGACCATGCTTTTCTTATGCAACTTTTTAATAGAACATGAAACTTTTTCGTAAAGACGTGCGACTTTTGTAAAGCCGCTTACTTAACCACTTGGCGCCACGCTAACGCCGAAAGGCGTCATCTCCGCGGCGCTCCCAGGCTACGCTAACGCCGATTGGCGTCATCTCGCGTGAGCCGAGATTTCCTGTGAACGCGCGCACACAGGCGCGCGTGCTCACAGGAACGGAAGGTAAGCGAGTGGATCTCCAGCCTGCCAGCGGCGATTGCTCGCTGGCAGGCTGGAGATCCGAATTTTTTAACCCCTAACAGGTATATTAGACGCTGTTTTCATAACAGCGTCTAATATACCTCCTACCTGGTCCTCTGGTGGTCCCTTTTGTTAGGATCGACCACCAGAGGACTCAGGTAGGTCAGTACAGTCGCACCAAACACCACACTACACTACACTACACCCCCCCGTCACTTATTAACCCCTTATAAACCCCTGATCACCCATGATCACCCCATATAAACTCCCTGATCACCCCCCTGTCATTGATCACCGCCCTGTCATTGATCACCCCCCTGTCAGGCTCCGTTCAGACGTCCGTATGATTTTTACGGATCCACGGATACATGGATCGGATCCGCAAAAAGCATACGGACGTCTGAATGGAGCCTTACAGGGGGGTGATCAATGACAGGCGGGTGATCACCCAATATACACTCCCTGATCACCCCCCTGTCATTGATAACCCCCCTGTAAGGCTCCATTCAGACGTCAGCATGCGTTTTGTGGATCCGATCCATGTATCCATGGATCCGTAAAAAATCATGCGGATGTCTGAATGGAGCCTTACAGGGGGGGTGATCAGTGACAGGGGGGTGATTACCCTGATCACCCCTGTCATTGATAACCCCCCTGTAAGGCTCCATTCAGACATCCGCATGCGTTTTGTGGATCCGATCCATGTATCCATGGATCCGTAAAAAATCATACGGACGTCTGAATGGAGCCTTACAGGGGGGTGATCAATGACAGGCGGGTGATCACCCATATACACTCCCTGATCACCCCCTGTCATTGATCACCCCCCTGTCATTGATCACTCCCCTGTAAGGCTCCATTCAGACGTCCGCATGATTTTTACGGATCCATGGATACATGGATCGGATCCGCAAAACACATGCGGACGTCTGAATGGAGCCTTACAGGGGGTGATCAATGACAGGCGGGTGATCACCCATATACACTCCCTGATCACCCCCCATTTCGGAAAGAAGACACCCCAAGGTATTCCGTGAGGGGCGTATTGAGTCCATGAAAGATTGAAATTTTTGTCCTAAGTTAGCGGAAAGTGAGACTTTGTGAGAAAAAAACAAAAAAAAATCAATATCCGCTAACTTATGCAAAAAAAAAAAAAATTCTAGGAACTCGCCATGCCCCTCATTGAATACCTTGGGGTGTCTTCTTTCCAAAGTGGGGTCACATGTGGGGTATTTATACTGCCCTGGCTTTTTAGGGGCCCGAAAGTGTGAGAAGAAGTCTGGGATCCAAATGTCTAAAAATGCCCTCCTAAAATCATCATTTTCCGCTAGCTTATACAAAGTTGGCATTTGACCAAGATATTTCTCTCACCCAGCATGGGTATATGTAAAATGACACCCCAAAACACATTCCCCAACTTCTCCTGAGTACGGCGATACCAGATGTGTGACACTTTTTTGATGCCAAGGTGGGCAAAGGGGCACATATTCCAAAGTGCACCTTTCGGATTTCACCGGTCATTTTTTTACAGATTTTGATTGCAAAGTACTTCTCACACATTTGGGCCCCTAAATTGCCAGGGCAGTATAACTACGCCACAAGTGACCCCATTTTGGAAAGAAGACACCCCAAGGTATTCCGTGAGGGGCATGGCGAGTTCCTAGAATTTTTTATTTTTTGTCGCAAGTTAGTGGAATATGAGACTTTGTAAGGAAAAAAGAGAAAAAAAAAAAAATCATAATTTTCCGCTAACTTGTGACAAAAAATAAAAAATTCTAGGAACTCTCCATGCCCCTCACGGAATACCTTGGGGTGTCTTCTTTCCAAAATGGGGTCACTTGTGGCGTATTTATACTGCCCTGGCAATTTAGGGGCCCAAATGTGTGAGAAGTACCTTGCAATCAAAATGTGTAAAAAATGGCCTGCAAAATCTGAAAGGTGCACTTTGGAATATGTGCCCCTTTGCCCACCTTGGCAGCAAAAAAGTGTGACACATCTGGTATCGCCGTACTCAGGAGAAGTTGGGGAATGTGTTTTGGGGTGTCATTTTACATATACCCATGCTGGGTGAGAGAAATATCTTGGCAAAAGACAACTTTTCCCATTTTTTTATACAAAGTTGGCATTTGACCAAGATATTTTTCTCACCCAGCATGGGTATATGTAAAATGACACCCCAAAACACATTCCCCAACTTCTCCTGAGTACGGCGATACCAGATGTGTCACACTTTTTTGCTGCCAAGGTGGGCAAAGGGGCACATATTCCAAAGTGCACCTTTCGGATTTCACCGGTCATTTTTTACACATTTTGATTGCAAAGTTCTTCTCACACATTTGGGCCCCTAAATTGCCAGGGCAGTATAACTACCCCACAAGTGACCCCATTTTGGAAAGAAGACACCCCAAGGTATTCCGTGAGGGGCATGGCAAGTTTTTAGAATTTTTTATTTTTTGTCGCAAGTTAGTGGAATATGAGACTTTGTAAGAAAAAATAAAAAAAATAAAATCATCATCATTTTCCGCTAACTTGTGACAAAAAATAAAAAGTTCTATGAACTCACTATGCCCATCAGCGAATACCTTAGGGTGTCTACTTTCCGAAATGGGGTCATTTGTGGGGGTTTTCTACTGTTTGGGCATTGTAGAACCTCAGGAA
Source organism: Bufo gargarizans (assembly GCF_014858855.1). Taxonomy (NCBI): domain Eukaryota; kingdom Metazoa; phylum Chordata; class Amphibia; order Anura; family Bufonidae; genus Bufo; species Bufo gargarizans. Next base: position 372,646,114 of record NC_058080.1, read on the forward strand.
TCATGACAGGTGCTCAGAAAGTCAGAGCTGTTTCAAAAAGCGGAAATTCACATTTTTGTACCATAGTTTGTAAATGCTATAACTTTTACCCAAACCATTTTTTTTTTGCCCAAACATTTTTTTTTTATCAAAGACATGTAGAACAATAAATTTGGCAAAAAATGTATATATGGATGTCGTTTTTTTTGCAAAATTTTACAGCTGAAAGTGAAAAATGTCATTTTTTTGCAAAAAAATCGTTAAATTTCGATTAATAACAAAAAAAAGTAAAAATGTCAGCAGCAATAAAATACCACCAAATGAAAGCTCTATTAGTGAGAAGAAAAGGAGGTAAAATTCATTTGGGTGGTAAGTTGCATGACCGAGCAATAAACCGCTAAAGTTGTGGAGTGCCGATTTGTAAAAAAGGGCCTGGTCACTAGGGGGGTATAAACCTGTGGTCCTTAAGTGGTTAAGGATAAACTTCTGCCATCAAACCACATTTATCACAGTATTAAAGGACCATTAATAAATCTGACTTAGCCAAAAGTGACTTTGGACATATGTAAAAGTGGAGTATAATGCAATGATAAATCTAGCCCACAGTTTTTGATCCTTTTAAGTGAAAACAGTTCAAATGAAAGGACATCTTTATGTGTAAATCATATTCTGTATAGTATTATACAGTTTTACTCTATGGTAGGAATTTATCAAGTCCTGCACTCTGGAATTCTGACTTCAAAATTAAAATAAAAAGGGGCTTTGTAAATTCTTTGGCTTAATTGTGGGAAAAACATTGCAATATTTAGCATTTTTACACCACTCACTCCAATTTTGAATAGTGGGTGGTAAACTGCCTATGGTTGCCTGTCAAGCTGATGTCAGTCAGATTTAACTACTGCAACTTTTCAAAAAGTTAGAAAAGTAGAAAAAGGCACAAAAATTGGTGGAGTGGTGCAGAAAGAAGAGTAACAAATCAGTACAGAAATTTTAGACTTAACCCGTCCCTTCAAGACAACTTACCCCTATCCACAGGGGCTATGGGATAAGCGTTTCATTCACAGAAGTGGGTCTGCCAATCACAAGGGCTCTCTGTTTGAATGGGGTGGCAGACATACATACATGCATGCCTGAAGCTCCATTTAACTCTATGGGACTTTAGGAGAGAACAAGTACTTGGCTATCTGCAGTAGTCCCATAGAGCTGAATGAAGTGACAGCGCACATACATAACCGCTGCTCCATTCCAACAGGACAGCACCAGCCCCTGTTCTCGTCCCCAATTGGTCTGATCCCTGCCAATCACTTATCCCCTAATCTGTGTACACGTGAAAAGTTGACTTATGGGACAACACCATTAAAGATGTAACAAATTTATCAAGCGGCATACTACAGTCTGACTGGATGAACAATATGTATTTGAAAGTCTCTAAGTGGGTTTCCCTAACTAGGCCAGATATACAGCATTTCTGAAAATCAGAAGCACTCAAAGAATTTTCCAACACGCACTATTAGGCCCCAAAATTTGTGATGGATGTCTATCAGCAAGTACCTATTAAAGGCATTCTGAGATCTCAACCAAAAAGGGATTATACGATGAGGAATTTATCATTCCAGTTGTGCCAGGAAACTGGCCTGCGTTTTTACGCCACTCAAGTGGATGAGAAAGTGGGAATGGTTAGTGATATTCATTAGGTGCACTCCGGGTTTATCAACTATGAAAGAAAGTTGCATACAAAACCTGGAGTAACATCTCTAGACAAAGGCGTTATGCTTAAATAGACGTGCGCTGATTGTGTTAGTGTATTTTATACAAAATGTATCAGACTCAAAGCTAAATTCTGCTAAGGTCCTTAATAGTCCAATCTCATATCTAGATGAAATACACAAAAAAATGTGCTCCAGGGTCAAACTGGCAATTGACCCTACAGGGAAATTTTCCATTGGCCAATGCCCAGGGGGCTGCCCAAGTCCTCTTCAAGGCTGCTAGTCGGCTACATAGTGATCTAATGCTCTGAGCATCTGGTACTTAGGCACCTGGTGGCAGAAGAAAGTGCCCTCCTGCCTTCAACTGTATTGCCTTCCTCAGGACGGTGATATACTTGAATACTGCAGTGAGGATGGCAGTATTTTATCCTGCACTGTGCATTTGGTTCTTCCGGGGCTGGTATTTTGTGCTGCAATACAGCATTGCAGGCCCTGTCTACTTATATTGGTCCTGCCTATTACATGGGGCCACTGTTATTTTTTATTTTTATTTTTCAGGAACACTACTTTTAAGTTCCCAGTTCGCCACTGATATGCTCACCCGAACATCTCACCATTCTGCCGGGGTCTACCCAGAACGCAAAAAAGTGTGCATATCTTAAACCTGCAGCAAGTGTGGTGGGGGATTAAATCTATGGCAAAATCTGCATATGACCCATAGCAAAATATACCACGTGTTGTCATACCCTGAACGCCTTGACTTTTTGTCACTTTACATTTTTGGGGATTGCATTTGATTGTAGTTGTAATATTTAAGAACATCTCAAATAAATAATTGCAAGCTAGAAGTCACATATTTATATGGACAATGCAAGGGATTTCGTGTTCATAATTTTTTATACTAACGAAAGTTTAATAATGTTTAATTAATTTTCCAGGCCATTACAACTAGTCTCCTGGAAATCTGTGACTACTGCACATGTTCTTCCTGTTGCTGATCCATCATACACTTTCAAGGTCAACCCCTTAAATGCTGGACCATCGTTAACCCGAAAGTGATCTCTTTGAGCTGCCCACGTGCATGCTTGTGCTCTAAATAGGGAGAGGGGGGTATGCTGCTGCCAGACACCTCTGGCAAAGGTTTATCTCCCAGAGAACAAAAGGATTGGGCATTTTGAAAGGAAACTGCCCAATCCTTATCTTTCCTGACATCTGCTGTCAATGGACTGAATGGAAACCCCATACCCTTTACATGGAAAGTGGCTTCTGCTGAAATTAATGTGTCCGATCCATTTTATACTGGAAGTACGTGTTTTAAATAAAAATACATTTTTAGACTAAATGCACAAGTGAAATAAACCTCTGTTAAAAATGGATAAACTGTCCGTTTCTCAGAAAGGCATTTTTCACTGATGCTTTTCAGAGAAACGGAAGTTAAAAACTGACACATTCAATTGTATGGGGACAGTCGGTCAGTGCAAAACAGTCTATTATTCACTGGCCGTCAAAAAAATAGCTGTGCAAATAACCCCATAGACTACCATTGGTCTTAAAATAGACGTGTGATGGCTGTTAAAAAACATCTGTTACATGTCCGTGTTTCTCTGTCGTGTGCATGTAGCCTAACCCAATATTTTCCAGATTAAAATATGTATTCTCAAGTATGGAAATCAGATTGTGAGCTCCAATGGGGCTGACTTGGTGCTATATTAACAACGAGAAGTAGATACCAACCATACATTTCTAAGCTTTTGCCTTTCTTACACAAGCTTGTATACAGTAGACTAGGGAACAGTTTTTATACGAGTGTACGCTAAACCTTATAAATGTGAGATGTCTGACATCTATAGGCTCATAGACTGGCTTCACAATCAAAAAAACTGCAACATATCATGACAGAACTGAGGCAAGGCTCTATACACTACGTGCAGAATTATTAGGCAAATGAGTATTTTGACCACTTTATCCTCTTTATGCATGTTGTCTTACTCCAAGCTGTATAGGCTCGAAAGCCTACTACCAATTAAGCATATTAGGTGATGTGCATCTCTGTAATGAGAAGGGGTGTGGTCTAATGACATCAACACTCTATATCAGGTGTGCATAATTATTAGGCAACTTCCTTTCCTTTGGCAAAATGGGTCAAAAGAAGGACTTGACAGGCTCAGAAAAGTCAAAAATAGTGAGATATCTTGCAGAGGGATGCAGCACTCTTAAAATTGCAAAGCTTCTGAAGCGTGATCATCGAACAATCAAGCGTTTCATTCAAAATAGTCAACAGGGTCGCAAGAAGCGTGTGGAAAAACCAAGGCGCAAAATAACTGCCCATGAACTGAGAAAAGTCAAGCGTGCAGCTGCCAAGATGCCACTTGCCACCAGTTTGGCCATATTTCAGAGCTGCAACATCACTGGAGTGCCCAAAAGCACAAGGTGTGCAATACTCAGAGACATGGCCAAGGTAAGAAAGGCTGAAAGACGACCACCACTGAACAAGACACACAAGCTGAAACGTCAAGACTGGGCCAAGAAATATCTCAAGACTGATTTTTCTAAGGTTTTATGGACTGATGAAATGAGAGTGAGTCTTGATGGGCCAGATGGCTGGATTGGTAAAGGGCAGAGAGCTCCAGTCCGACTCAGACGCCAGCAAGGTGGAGGTGGAGTACTGGTTTGGGCTGGTATCATCAAAGATGAGCTTGTGGGGCCTTTTTGGGTTCAGGATGGAGTCAAGCTCAACTCCCAGTCCTACTGCCAGTTTCTGGAAGACACCGTCTTCAAGCAGTGGTACAGGAAGAAGTCTGCAAGGTAAGAAAAACATGATTTTCATGCAGGACTATGCTCCATCACACGCGTCCAAGTACTCCACAACGTGGCTGGCAAGAAAGGGTATAAAAGAAGAAAATCTAATGACATGGCCTCCTTGTTCACCTGATCTGAACCCCATTGAGAACCTGTGGTCCATCATCAAATGTGAGATTTACAAGGAGGGAAAACAGTACACCTCTCTGAACAGTGTCTGGGAGGCTGTGGTTGCTGCTGCACGCAATGTTGATGGTGAACAGATCAAAACACTGACAGAATCCATGGATGGCAGGCTTTTGAGTGTCCTTGCAAAGAAAGGTGGCTATATTGGTCACTGATTTGTTTTTGTTTTGTTTTTGAATGTCAGAAATGTATATTTGTGAATGTTGAGATGTTATATTGGTTTCACTGGTAAAAATAAATAATTGAAATGGGTATATATTTGTTTTTTGTTAAGTTGCCTAATAATTATGCACAGTAATAGTCACCTGCACGCACAGATATCCCCCTAAAATAGCTAAAACTAAAAACAAACTAAAAACTACTTCCAAAAATATTCAGCTTTGATATTAAAGAGTTTTTTTGGGTTCATTGAGAACATGGTTGTTGTTCAATAACAAAATTAATCCTCAAAAATACAACTTGCCTAATAATTCTGCACTCCCTGTACATTGGAAGCATACACCAAAGGATTCCCTGATATATACCTCCAGAGTATGCTACTGCATAGCCGTACAATTGTGTATTGACCATTGGTCACAATGTTGAAAGAAATAAAAGTATACCTCTTTTTTTTTGCAGTAGTCCACTATATAGGAAAGTGCGGTCTACTGTGCATTCCTATACAGTAAAATAAGCACGTCAGCACATACCCTCCCAATGGTATGGTCCACTGGGTTCCACCACAGTTTCCATCATGTCTACAGTAATAACAGTGTAACATACTATTCCAAAGTGCAGAGCTTAAATGTGAACAGAGCCCTTATCCAAAGCAGCCAGTACAATACATCTTACCATTGAGAAAGTCCTGTGGACCCTCTCTGGCTACTTTTGACAGAGGCCATAACATTAGCCAGGCTCTCCTCCCACAAAGCTGAGCGTCTGGTGTAGCTTCACAAAGCCTCATGGCAAACAGAATGAAAAGGCTTCTTCACACACATGGCATGAGTTAGCCAGGCTGCTCCCCCTGGGACCCTTCGGCTGGAGCTGAATTGGGAGCAATACACAAGCATGGAAATGCAATTCATATGCAAATTGTATAGATTCATATGCAAATAAGGGATATGTCTTGTCATTGTCACATGAGGAGATCTGGTCTTGCTTGGGGTCCCGTGAGGACACATTTTAATCCCTTCTTCCCTATTACTTACCTGCTTTGAGCAGATTATTCTTAAACAGTTATAAAACTGTTTGATTTACAAAAAAAATGCTTTTTATTCCACAACCGATAAAATGCTTATAAAGTTCCTTATGATACAAATATGCCTAATTTGTAATATCCTGCATGTTGCATCCTAACTGTCAATTCCCAGGTCATCTGGAATCTGCCATTTGCTTTGCATTCTTATATATAGAGAAATACAGTATGTGCATTGCTCTCATTGGCAATTATGCATTCTGTCAGAAAGTGTTTTTTCAGCACTGTCTACTTCTTTGTAATGAAATGAAGTGAAGACCTTCCTTGTTCGATTAAGTATTAATATGTTTTAAAGGGATTTTCCAGGACTAGAATATTGAAGACCTATACAACTATTAGATTGGGACCACCACCAATCACAAGGACAGGGACTCCGTGGAGCCCCCTGATATGAACGGAGTGGCTGCTAAGGCATGAGTACTGCTGCTCCATTCATTTATTTGGGAACGCTGATAGAAATAAATGGAGCGGCAGTGCACATGCCTGACTTGCCTCTCCATTCATTTTGGGCAGCTGTGCCTGGTAAGCAATGAAGGGACCTTCAATCAATTGGTGGGAGCGCCAGCAGGAGGACCATCACTCATGTGATATTAATGGCCTAAAGCAAGAAGATGCCTTCAGGATTCAAGTAATCCTGGAAAGGTTCTGCAGTCATTTCTCAACTACACAAAAAGTTGCTAATTTAAAAAGGAGCACTTAACACAAATCTAGAAATGAAATCTCATATAACATCCTTATTTTCTTACTCTTGCCTTTAAAGGGAACCCGTCACCGGGATTTTGGGTATAGAGATGAGGACATGGGTTGCTAGATGGCCACTAGGACATCCGCAATACCCAGCCCCCATAGCTCTGTGTGCTTTTATTGTGTATAAAAAACGATTTGATACATATGCAAATTACCCTGAGATGAGTCAGAGCTTGAAAATATGACTCTTCTCTGATCACACAAGTAAGATATGACTCTTTTATGCTAATTTGCATATGTATCAAAATCTTTTTTTTTTTTTTTTTACACAATAAAAGCACACAGAGCTATGGGGACTGGGTATTGCGGATGTGCTAGCGGCCATCTAGCAACCCATGTCCTCAGCTCTATACCCCAAATCCCGGTGACAGGTTCCCTTTAAGATATAAAATAAAAATAATAATAATAATAGAAAACAGAAAAAAAAAAAAAGTCAAATAGTGAGGTAGCCATGTTTTCTTCCCCCGTCTCATCCTTTAATGATGATGCATGTAAGCCAAGTAGTTTTGGGGAGGGGGTAAGAATGTAGACTGTACACCTTTTGCTTAAGCAACATAGTCATTTTGTTGTCAGGAGTCTTCTCCTTACCAGTAGTATTAACAACCCCAGTAGTAGCATAAATGGTGGCCCCAGCCAGCTGTACCTCACTGACATTCAGTAGAAGACATTACTGTAATTCTGAGGTACAAAAGCAAACATACTCTATACATTTGTCCCAATACTACATATAAACACATCAGGACAGCATTTGTTTCATGGACATTTGAGGCCCTCATTACAGTAATTTCCTTACTATATTACTGCATATTTAGGTAGATTTATCTTTCAGGAGCTTTGAAAGTCAATCAGGTATGCTGGAGACCCAATGGTGCAGGTATTAGACCCACTGTTGCCCTCACTGTATATATAGAGTAAATATTTTGTATTTACAGAATGTGGTTGTTCCCCGAGTTTTCTAGACTGCTGAACTTCAAATTTGCCTAGTTTAAGGTTTTCTGGCAAGATCATCAACATCTGATCAGTGGAGGTCCAACTTCCGGCACCCCTGCAGATCAGCTGCTTACAGAGGCTCTGGTGAACACTGTTGCCTTTTCCCTGGCCAGTGACGTCACTTTCATCAGTCATATGGCCTACGTGCAGCTCAACCCCATTCAAGGGATTGGTCCAGGGCTACAATACAAAGCACATCCTCTACACAATGGATGACACAGTGCTTGTCCTGTGAGGAAGCCGCTGTGCTTACTGGGTACAGTAGGGTTGGGTGATATACCGGTCTTGGTGATATACCGCAGTATTAAGAAACAGCGATATGGCATGCCAAACCCCTTTGCCACAATGAAAGTGCTTATTGCTCATGACCCTTTCGCTGCCCCTCTCTTGCCCCTACCTGGCACTGCCTGAGGCAATCGCCTCACCTGGCCTCATTGGTGGTGCACCACCATTATGTAGGGCAGTGCTGAGAAGAAGGCAGATAGGAGACTTAACAATCAAACAGATTTCTGTATTGTTGGGTAGAGAGCTCCATTTACATTTCTCTGCTCCAGAATACCGGAACTGACAATGAAGTGGAATGTTTTTCTGCACTGCATTCTCCATATAAATCACAATTCTGGAGCATCTATTCTTAGGACTCTATGTTGTGCCATTCCTCTGTTATTCCTGCTGGACGTTTATGAATAAAGGTACAACTGGGTGTTATCAGCTGGTAGTATGTCCCTGAGCAGTCTAAAAGGTACTTTTATAAGAAACAATGTTTTAGGCAATTATTGGGAACTAACCAAAACGTTCCTGATAACTGCCAGATGGTCAGAGGAGATCCACATGCAACAATTATCTCCTCTGTATGACAAGTGATCGTTACTCCAATTGTTTGGAGATTTATCAAACTGGTGTAAAATAGAACTGGCTTAGTTGCCCATAGCAACAAATAAGAGTCCACCTTTCATTTTTCACAGCTCCTTTTGAAAATGAAAGGTGGAATTGTTTGCTATCGGCAACACAAAGCCAGTTCTGCTTTACACCAAAATCAGGCAATCAAAATCGTTCAGCACGCTTAAAAATTCTCGTTTGCTGGCAGCAGACCACACTGTGTATTCACGATTTGCTGCTGGCAAACAACTAGACAGTATGGGGACGAGCGATGGCATTAGCGATCTCTCCTCCTCATGTAATAGCAGTGGTCTCCTCCTCTAACGAGCTGGAGATTGATGGTAAGGAACGCTTCCTCCCAACAATTGCCTGCTGGTTTGAGCAATGTAATACAGGCATAAGGGGGGAATTTATCATAAGGATAATATTTGAAGTCAGTTTTGCTTGAGTCTGCTTTGGTGTACTTTTTGCCACATTTATCAAATGTCTTATGTTGTTTGATGAATTTGTCTTATCTTTAAACACTTTTGTCTAGAAAACTATTCCAGTTTTCCTACTCCATCCTCCTACTGGAGTGAGACTCATTAACACAGCTAACCATGCCCACTTTCCCATCCATATTTCAAAACTGGAGTGAATGGTGCAAAACTGCAAAAAAGTAACAAAATATTTGCGCGAGTGCATAAATTCGCAAAAACCTTACTGGTAACACCTAGATAGACCTCTATTCATAATCCTCTAGCAGGAATAACAGCAGAATGTGAAAAAAAAGTCATTGGCTGCAGCAGAACAGGTGACCATGCCTGGCTGGAAGTAAAGAAGCAGGAGACCGGATGATGGACATGTGAGAGCCACTGCGCATGACCAAGGTGACGGGGGAGGGTAAATAAGAGCAAACGAGCTGAAGAATCCTTCTTCTAACACCAGCACCGTAAAGTCATATGTAATCATTTCCATTTGATTGAAACATTGCTCCATCTAAATCATGGATTATACAGTTCTTCATATAGAATGTAATCAGGTGGTTTTCACAAAATCACACCATATGGACCATAAATTGTGAGAAAGGAGCATTCCAATTCCATACGACATTATCACTAAGCAAAATGGAGATTAAAGTGCCTTCTCATCATAGTGGCCATTATTAAACAAGAGCACTGGGCTAATCCTGAAGATTACTTAACCAGATTAACAACTTTTACTTTCTTTCTTGTAAGGTCAGTTCAGAAGGATGTCACCTACATAAGAGGCCAAGAAGGCTAGCAGGTGAAGCTGAACACTCAAATACAGACTTTCTAGACTTTTTCCCCTTCAGTAGAACTTCTGTTTTCATAAAAGTGATTATTTTTCCAATGAGTCAGGAACTAAATTTTGTCTTCAAAAAATGCCTATAAAACGCATTGCTAAAGATTCTTCTCAAATATCTTAATTTTAACAAAAGGTATTAGAAAAAAAAAAACATAGAAATAAGCTAGACTAAATCTCCATTATAAAAAATGTGCTGTGGCTGAGACATTCGGCTGGAGCGAATCCACTTCTAAACTGCTGACTGTCCTAAGAGCAAAGTGTCCGTATATACTGTCCTAAGCATCATGTTAAAGGGGTTGTACAGTTTCTAAAAAAATAAAAATAAAAAAGCTAAAGTAACAAAAAAACTATATTCACCTTTATAATCCCGTGCCAATTAAACAGAGATCATACAGTGGTCCCCCCAGTCTTTGCTTACAAGTAGCCAGGATTTGTTATTTGCAGCCAACCAGTGGCCTCAGTAGTCACGTGCAGCACTACTGGCATAATGGCTCCCATCACTGAATAGTGATTTTGGTAGTACAGCATGTGAATGCTGAGGCCACGGATTGACCACAGCGATCACGTGCTGGTCATTAATAAACAAAGAAGGGTGGGGGGAGCCAGAGTTCCTGTGCTGCATTGTAGAGGCAAGTATTGTTTTGTATTTTTGTTTGTATGTTTTTTAAGAAACTGGATAACCCTTGTAACATGATAAGCATGTGTAGTCTCACAGTTCGGCAGCAAGACCTCAAAATTGTTAGATAGGGAATTCCCTTATAAAAAATAAAAATAAAAAATGCTCAAACGTTCTATGAGTGAAAAAACACTTTGGAGATATTGTAGGATAGTAGTGGTCTAGCACAACAGAGAGCTGAATAAGGGACGAACTGGCATACCAAATAGTTGTAAGAATGTTCTAAGACACGGAAGAGCTGGGCACGGGGCGACCCCAGACACGGGAGAGCCGGGCACGAGGCGACCCCAGACAAGGGAGAGCCGGGCACCAGGCGACCCCAGACACGGGAGAGCCGGGCACCAGGCGACCCCAGACACGGGAGAGCCGGGCACCAGGCGACCCCAGACACGGGAGAGCCGGGCACCAGGCGAGCCCAGACACGGGAGAGCCGGGCACCAGGCGACCCCAGACACGGGAGAGCCGGGCACCAGGCGAGCCCAGACACGGGAGAGCCGGGCACCAGGCGAGCCCAGACACGGGAGAGCCGGGCACCAGGCGAGCCCAGACACGGGAGAGCCGGGCACGAGGCGACCCCAGACACGGGAGAGCCGGGCACGAGGCGACCCCAGACACGGGAGAGCCGGGCACGAGGCGACCCCAGACACGGGAGAGCCGGGTATGAGGCGACCCCAGACACGGGAGAGCCGGGTATGAGGCGACCCCAGACACGGGAGAGCCGGGCACGAGGCGACCCCAGACACGGGAGAGTTGAGGTAAAGTGGTTTTGCAAAAAGGAAATCTTTGGCAAAGTTACGGAAAAAGAAGGATAACATTCTCTAGTAAACAAAAACTTTTGGGGAAAAAAATCTGCAACCCACAAATCATGTCCATAAATGAAGAACATTTACTATACTATATTTACAATTTTTTACTATGTTAACAAAATCCCCCCAAAAACTCTATTTTACACACTCTTTTTAGGAGCTACTGGAAAAGTGAAGGCTTTCAGAGAGTGTAGGATATATCAGCACTGTTGTGATTTTTTAAAATAATTCATTGATTGGAATACAGTCAAAAATATTTCACCTAAACATATGATGTACCTTTACTTATAGAATAAAGAGTCTATGATGTAAATGAAGTGAAGCTGCTGAGTTTAAAAATGGAGTTTGTTTTGCCAATCTTTACCTATTACCTATTAGAAGCTGGTAATCAACCCTGAAGATAAAAGAGGGTCAAACCGAATATCATCATTAGTAAAATGATTTGGTCATATCAAGCCATGCCTATAGATAAAAAATAAAAATAAATAAACTGTGCTGGCCAATTTAAGCAGCATATTATTCAGAAACCCCTAAGCACAACATCTACTGACCACCACTGAGGGGCGGTGTCTATCAGAATCCCCCCAACAGAAGACAGCTAGTTTATGACAAGCTGCCCAGCAGCTTACACGTTGGTTTACATGCTCATAGGAGGACACAAGGGTCAGCACTGCCCCCCCCCCAATTTACTTTTGCAGCAGCAGTATAGTGATGACTGCTGGAAATGTTTGACAACTTTGCATCGATGTACCCAGGTTGCAAGTAGTAGCTTTCCATTCCTTTTTGTCATACTGTAGACAATCTGTAGCTAATAGATCCTGGCACAAAACTTCACGCAGGAATTGTGCTTAGGTTACCACCTTTTTCAGAAGCTATCCATATACATTTCTACACAGTAAAAACTGTTTCTAAAATATGAATTTCTTGAGATCTGTGGGATTTGCTATATTATACAGTTTTTCAACCTTACTGAAAATCAAGACATTTAACAAACCTCTTCCTACGATGGTAAACGTTATAACATTAGAATAAAATTCAGATTTTTATGAGTGTGCTGAGTGTATGTGCTCAGGTTATACAGAGTCGAATGGGCAGTGGGATCATGCTGGTATCGGGATCACAGAGGAAGGTGTCCATGGGCTTCTGCTGTTCCCATGGACAGGATACATAGAGTGGCAGTGGGCACACAGACGTGGTGATGAACAGCTACGTAACAATATCATATAAGTTTGTCCAGTGTCTGCTGTGACACATACTGTACATACATTTCCCCCAAAACTTTTACAGCTGTGGTCACTGCACCCTAAAAGTCCTAAGAGAAGGCAAAAAAAGGAGCCTGCTGACAAATCATCACAAAATAGAACTACACAATGCCACAATACCCTATAGCAAACAGTATATGCTTCCATCACTGCATCGTATGGTCATGATCAGCTAGAACATACATGTGGGCATACAGGAACACATACAAATCTCTGCCATCTACACCATCAGCTGCGGGCACTCTTGGGAGAAATGATATGGAAATCCATATTCCTACAGGAATTATGGTCCTGAGCAAAAGGCGGCAGAGTGTCAGCTTTGTCTTGCCACAATGACAATCAAGTTAACCACTTCTTGCCCAGCATGGCTGAACCCTACTATAAGGATGCTGTGGGATCAATAGGGTTTTGGGATGCTGGCGTCCATACGTGGGGAGATAAGGGATAACAAGCCCGGGTAGGGGTCATTGTTCCAGCTGGCCCTGTGCGGGGCATCCCCGGCTGGGCTCTGTGCTGTTTGGAGGGAGGGGGGCACGCTGTAGCAGGGAGAAAGAAAGAAACTTATACAGAGGGGTTTTCTAAAAAAGCAGATGACAGACTTCTGCAAGGAGTGAACTTGCCAGAGTGGCTGGAGGGTCCCAGCCAAACATAAGGAGGGAATTTCAAGAGTGCATGTAACTTCATGCAAGAGGAAAACAAAGCAGCTGCCAGGCTGCAAACTTGTCATAGTAGTGCCCACATCAGCACAGGCATCACCCATCAGCTGTACCCAACCAGTACTCATACACCCAGCCATCTCTACATCATCATCACCACGGCAAAAAGTTTCCAAGAAAGTGCAGCGAGCAGTGCACGGCACATGGTCTGGCAGTGCCAGGAGCCCGTCATGCCAGCCACCACATACGAGCGCTCAGGAAAGTTGCATCCACATCCCATAGCCCGAGCTGGCGGAGCCCGTGCCCCCGCACCCGGCTCTGCTGACCCCGGGCTGCCCACAAACTTCCAGCCATGAAATACAGCAATGAATGGCACTTACTTCTCCCTCGCCTGGCTATCAGAAGGGACAGTGGATCCTTTCCCTTTGGCATACATGCTTGTTTGAGACTTTTCCTACTCAACACCTGTCAAAGGAAGCAGCCAGCAATGCTCTCTCTATCTCCATAGCTACCCTTCAGTTTTTTACATCCCAAAGCATTGGCCACAAATCAGGCACATTTTCTAATGGGGGATCTTGAAACAGCCAGAGCTTTTTTTTTCTTCTTTTTTTTTTTTTTTTTTTTTTTTCTTCAGCTGTTCCAGGAATCGCACACTCCCCCCGCCCCGATGAGCAGCAGCGTGTGTGTGATGGAGGAGAGCGTGTGCTCCCGGCTCTTAAAGGGGCAACGCCAGAGCCGCAGCCGAGCCGTCTGCTTTAAGGGGGCCGCGTGTGGGAGCCCCCGGAGCATCCCACTATTCATTGCAACTGGAGCTTTACTCGCATTCCACAGAATTGGGTTTAGTCAGTGGAAAAGAAACCAAATATCATATATATATAGACATGCTTGTACCAGACTTTCATTATATACTAGCAGGATGACCCAGTTTCACACGTTTGTAATGCTTGTGTGTGAGGTTAAAAGATATCCACAGTGTACCCCATAACAGTGACCTCTATACCACCCCTCCCCCTTAATAATGACCTCCACAACAACCCTCCCCCTTAATAACGACCTCCACAGTGTTCGCAATAACAGTGACCTCTGCTGCACCTTTCGACCTTAATAGTGACCTCCATAGCACCCCACCTCCCTAACAGTGACCTCAACAGCACCCCTCCCCCTTAATAGTGACCTCCACAGCACCGTTACCACTTAATAGTAACCTCCACACTGTTCCCCATAACAGTTACCTCTACAGCACCCCTCCCCCTTAACAGCGACCTCCACAGCACCGTTACCACTTAATAGTGACCTCCACACTGTTCCCCATAACAGTTACCTCTACAGCACCCCTCCCCCTTAACAGCGACCTCCACAGCACCGTTACCACTTAATAGTAACCTCCACACTGTTCCCCATAACAGTTACCTCTACAGCACCCCTCCCCCTTAATAGTGACCTCCACAGCACCGTTACCACTTAATAGTGACCTCCACACTGTTCCCCATAACAGTTACCTCTACAGCACCCCTCCCCCTTAACAGCGACCTCCACAGCACCGTTACCACTTAATAGTAACCTCCACACTGTTCCCCATAACAGTTACCTCTACAGCACCCCTCCCCCTTAATAGTGACCTCCACAGCACCGTTACCACTTAATAGTGACCTCCACACTGTTCCCCATAACAGTTACCTCTACAGCACCCCTCCCCCTTAACAGCGACCCCCACACAGTGCCCCACCCCCTTAAAATGTGACCTCCATAGTACCCCACCCTCCCCCTTAACAGCAACCAGTGGATAGGTTTAAAAAAGTGAACCTTATGAAAAACGGCGCTGCTGCAGAAAACAGGACTCAAGTAGATAAAATAAAGTGGGTCTTTATTTATATCTGTCTACGCGTTTCAGGGGCGGACTGCCCCCTTCATCAGGACAATATTGTCCTGATGAAGGAGGCAGTCCGCCCCTGAAACGCGTAGACCGATATAAATAAAGACCCACTTTACTTGAGTCCTGTTTTCTGCAGCAGCGCCGTTTTTCATAAGGTTCACTATTCTCCATACCCCGGATATCGTGCTCCACGAAAACGGGTAAGAACCTGGGCAGTAACAGCAGTCACCCCCGCAAGCTGGACGGGCTTTTGCCAGCACAAGCGATTCATAGGAGTTGTGACCCATCACAACCCAATACGGTAAGCACAATCAGTGCATTGTTTGTTTTTAATACAATCATACGGTTCTACACACGAGGCGCTGCCTCCTGTCTCTCTCCTTTTTTACACCTTAACAGCGACCCCCACACAGTGCCCCACCCCCTTAAAATGTGACCTCCATAGTACCCCACCCGCCCCTTAACAAAGACCTCCACAGCAGCCCACCCCCTTAACAGTAACCCACCATAGCGATCTACCCCTTCACAGGGTCCGGCCCCCTTAACAGTGACCCCCCCCCCCACAGTGCCCCACCTTATTAAAATGTGACCGTCACAGCACCTCACCCCCTTAACTGTGACCTCCACAGCAGCCCTCCACCTTTAACAGTAACCTCCACAAACCACCCCGCCCCTTAACAGTCGCAATCACAGCACCCCACCCCTTACTATTTACCTCAACAGTACACTGACCGGAGTGATCTCCACGGCACCCCACCCCTTAACAGTGACCTCCACCATGCCCTGCCCCCTTAAACGAGACCTCCACACAGGGGCGTACACAGAAATCATTGGGCCCCATAGCAAGAATTTAGATTGGGCCCCCATGCCCGTTCCTAGTCCCGCCGCTCCGTCCCCATTGACTATATGGTGCACGGCGAAAGTCGCCGGACTAAAAAGTCAGACATGCAGTACCTTTTAGTCCGGCGGGTTTCGCGTGCACCGCCATGCTGCGCCAGACCTCCGCCCCCGTTATAGTCAATGGGGACGGAGCGGCGGTCGCGCGAAATAGCCACAGGACGGATCCGACATGGTGAACAGCCTGTCGGATCCGTCCTGCCGCAAGTGTGAAAGTCGCCTTATAGAGAATGGGATCTGATAGGTCAGGTGTTCAGCATATATTGACAAGAATCTGGGGCGTTACATGATGTAATACCACCCAACTTTCCTGCTGTCCAGCATGGCACATGCACATGCGCATAGACATGAGAAAAGTTTGAGGAAGTGAGTACCCCCCTTCCCATATCCTCTGTGTCATGCAGGACAGCTGGGAGACACTGTCATTACTCGCTATCCTGCAGGACACATGTGCAGACAGGAGTCTCTGGGAAAGCTGGGTGAACCCCTCCCCCCTGCCTTTCCGTGTTCTTATCTGCATTTATGCCTTGCAGGATAGCAGGAAATCTGAGGGACATTGCATGATGTAATAGCATCCAGCTTTTCTGCTGTCCTGCAAGGCACATGTGGAGAGACATGAGAATAGTCTGAGAAAGCTGGGTGACACAACTCCCACCTACCCCCATATCTTCTCATGCCTCTGCACTTGTGCCATGCAGGACATCAGGAAAGCTGAACATTACATAATAGCACCCAGCTTTCCTCCTGTTCTGAATGACATATGTGCAGAGGAATAGCCTGGGAAAGCTGAGTGGTCACTTACTTCATTACTGGTGGGGTAGTGGCAATCCAGAGAGGAATCAGGCATAATGGAGCTAACAGGCGGGAGGCGGAGCTAGCCGACGGGAGGCGGGGCTAGCGGACGGGAGACAGGAAGATAGACGGGGGCGGGGCCTCTCCTCCACTGCGGGCCCCTCTTCCTCACGGGCCCCATAGCAGCTGCGTGGTCTGCCTATATGGTAGGTACGCCACTGCCTCCACATTAACCTGCCACCTTAACAGTAACTTTCACAGTGGCTTCTCTTTTAATAGTAACCTCCACAGTCCCCTGACCCTTTAACAGTAACCCTCACAGTGCATGCCCCTTTAACAGTGATCTCCACAGTACGACACCCCATTTACAGTTACCTCCACAGAATTCCGCCCTTTAACAGCGACCTCCACAGTACCCCGCCCCCTTAACCACCTCCAGACCGCCTAACGCACGGATGTGTCCGGAAGGTGGTTGATTTACTCCTCCTGGACGCATCCGTGCGTCATCCCGCGAGACGCGAGATTTCGGTCACAGCCGGCCCGCGCATGCGCATCGCGGGCCGGCAAAAGTTAAAGGAGTATTTCGTCAGCAACCTGCCAGCCAATGATCGCAGCTGGCAGGTTGCTGATTTTTAAAAAATCCAATCAGAAGCCACATAGCAGATCATATTAGTAAATATGATCTGTTATATGGCTGCCCTGCTCCTCTGCTGGTCCTTTTCGTCGGTTGGATCCAGCAGAGGAACAGGCTTCACAGTGAGTACACCAAACACCACACACTAGCCCCAGATCACCCCCCTGCACCCCAATTAACCCTTTGATCACCCCTTTGATTGCCCCTGTCAATCACTAGTGAAAGGAAAAAAGTGATCAGTGCAAACTGTCACTTTTTTTTTTCACTGGTATTGACTGTTAGGTTTTAGGATAGTTTAGGCCCCTTGGTTAGGTAGTTTAGGGATCAGTTAGCGCCCAGCCCACCGCACCGCAGTCCCTTATTCGCTGATTAGCGTATCGCTAATCAGCATTTGTACTTTTATAGTATCTGGAAGTGATCAAAACTGATCACGGTCAGATCTATAATAGTATTAGTGTCACTTTAGTTCGCCCTCCACCCAAAACGCAGTGACCAAAAATATATTTTTTTGATCACTGCACAATCACTTTACATGCGATGCGGCGATAAAAAAAATCAGTTTTGATATTTTTTATCAACCGCAGCGGCCTCCGGTACTTCGCTAGCCTCCCATTTGTAAGACAGGCTTGCTTTTTTTCTTGGGTAGTCTAAGGGAATACCCCTAAATTTAGTTGCCCAAATGTCAAACAGGGGGTATTCTTCTGAAGAGGCCTACAGGCTTCTAAGCCAGTTGGATGAGGAATGGGAACCCTCATTTGATGAATCTAGCGGGTCAGAATACGAACCTGTAGAAAGCAGTGGCTCTCTGACCCAACGTTCGGACGAGGAGGCTGAGGTCCCTGATAGCACCAGGCGTACCCGGCCCCGTGTCGCTAGACCGCAGGTTGCGCAGGATACGCTTCAAGAGCAGCAGAGTGGAGCTGGTGCTGTCGGATTACGTGGTGAGGCATACACCAGCAGCGCAGCCCTTCCTGGACCTAGTACCAGCACTGCCGTAGAACATGGTGAAGTAGCGAGCACCAGAAGGGAAGTTGAAGCTGGTACGGTGGCACGTGCAGTAGTTACCCCGTCGCAGCCACCGCAAAGACGTGCCCGTAGAGCCCCTAGAATCCCTGAGGTGCTGGCAAACCCTGATTGGCAGTCCCCAACTTCAGCCGCACCTGTAGTTCCCCCTTTCACCGCCCAGTCTGGAGTTCGGGTTGAGACAGCTCAGATCGGTTCGGCCCTGGGATTTTTTGAGCTGTTCTTGACTGCGGAGCTTTTAGACATAGTTGTGGCAGAAACAAATCGGTATGCCACACAATTTATAACCGCCAACCCGGGAAGCTTTTATGCCCAGCCTTTCCGGTGGAAACCAGTCCAAGTTTCCGAATTTTTTTTTTTTTTTGAGCCTTCTCCTCAACATGGGTCTAACTAAAAAGCATGAATTGCGGTCATATTGGTCCACGAACCCAATTCATCACATGCCCATGTTCTCTGCTGCTATGTCCAGGACACGATTTGAGACCATCCTGCGTTTCCTGCACTTTAGCGACAACACCGCCTCCCGTCCCAGAGGCCGCCCAGCTTTTGACCGGCTCCACAAAATTCGGCCCCTCATAGACCATTTCAACCAGAAATTTGCAGATTTGTATACCCCAGAGTAAAACATCTGCGTAGACGAGTCCCTAATACATTTTACCGGGCGCCTTGGCTTCAAAC
The DNA here is from genome assembly GCF_014858855.1 of Bufo gargarizans. Taxonomy (NCBI): domain Eukaryota; kingdom Metazoa; phylum Chordata; class Amphibia; order Anura; family Bufonidae; genus Bufo; species Bufo gargarizans. The sequence goes on from NC_058080.1 coordinate 372,665,239, forward strand.
AATACATCCCAAGCAAGCGCGCCCGGTATGGGGTCAAATTGTAGAAGCTCTGTGAAAGGGCCACAGGCTATACCCACAAATTTCGTGTCTATGAGGGAAAAGATCAGACCCTGGAGCCGGCCGGTTGCCCTGACTACCTGGGGAGCAGTGGGAAGATAGTCTGGGATTTGGTGTCACCCTTATTCGGCAAGGGGTACCATCTTTATGTGGACAATTTCTACACAAGTGTGGCCCTCTTTAGGCATTTGTTTCTAGAACGGATTGGCGCCTGTGGCACCGCGCGAACTAGTCACGCGGGCTTCCCCCAACGGCTCGTTAGCACCCGTCTTGCAAGGGGGCAGAGGGCTGCCTTGTGTAACGAAGAGCTGCTCGCGGTGAAATGGAGAGACAAGCGTGACGTTTACATGCTCTCCTCCATTCACGCAGACACGACAATACAAATTGAGCGAGCAACCCGTGTCATTGAAAAGCCCCTCTCAGTCCACGACTATAACCTTCACATGGGAGGGGTGGACTTCAATGACCAGATGTTGTCTCCGTATTTAGTTTCCCGCAGAACCAGATGCTGGTATAAGAAGGTGTCTGTATATTTGATTCAATTGGCTCTGTATAATAGTTTTGTTCTCTACAGTAAGGCCTCATGCACACGACAGTTTATTTTTACGGTCCGCAAAAACGGGGTCCGTAGGTCCGTGATCTGTGACCGTTTTTTCGTCCGTGGGTCTTCCTTGATTTTTGGAGGATCCACGGACATGAAAAAAAAGTCGTGTTGGTGTCCGCCTGGTCGTGCAGAGCCAAACGGATCCGTCCTGAATTACAATGCAAGTCAATGGGGACGGATCAGTTTGACGTTGACACAATATGGTGCCATTTCAAACGGATCCGTCCCCATTGACTTTCAATGTAAAGTCTGGAGTTCTTTTATACCATCGGATTGGAGTTTTCTCCAATCCGATGGTATATTTTAACTTGAAGCGTCCCCATCACCATGGGAACGCCTCTATGTTAGAATATACTGTCGGATATGAGCTACATCGTGAAACTCATATCCGACAGTATATTGTAACACAGAGGCGTTCCCATGGTGATGGGGACGCTTCTAGTTAGAATACACTACAAACTTTGTGCAAGACTGCCCCCTGCTGCCTGGCAGCACCCGATCTCTTACAGGGGAATATGATAGCACAATTAACCCCTTCAGGTGCCGGGCCACCAATGTTGTTACTGCTATAGAGGGAGGGGGGCCGTGCTATACCACCACGTGCTATACCCCACCACCCACAGCGTGCTATACCCCACCACCCACCATGTGCTATAACCCACCACGTGCTATTCCCCACCACCCAACGGCATCTTTACCTTGAGTGTCACAGGGGACGTAGGCTGCCCAAAACTACATAAAAAATAGTAGAGGATGGGGGGCGCACACTGTGCCACCAACGATTTATAACAATAGAGGGAGGAAGGGGGGGCCCGATGGGGGGCGCACACTGTGCCACCAACGATATTCAAACTGGGGAGGGGGGGGGGGTCTGCCCCCTGTTGCCTGGCAGCCCTGATCTCTTACAGGGGGATATGATAGTACAATTAACCCCTTCAGGTGCCGCACCTGAAGGGGTTAATTGTGCTATCATATCCCCCTGTAAGAGATCGGGTGCTGCCAGGCAGCAGGGGGCAGTCTTGTACAAAGTTTGTAGTGTATTCTAACTAGAAGCGACCCCATCACCATGGGAACGCCTCTGTGTTAGAATATACTGTCGGATATGAGTTTTCACAAAGTGAAAACTTAGATCTGAAAAAGCTTTTATGCAGACGGATCTTCGGATCCATCTGTATGAAAGCAACCTACGGCCACGGATCACGGACACGGATGCCAATCTTGTGTGCATCCGTGTTTTTTCACGGACCCATTGACTTGAATGGGTCCGTGAACCGTTGTCCGTCAAAAAAATAGGACAGGTCATATTTTTTTGACGGACAGGATACACGGATCACGGCCTCGGCTGCAAAACGGTGCATTTTCCGATTTTTCCATGGACCCATTTAAAGTCAATGGGTCCACGAAAAAAAACGGAAAACGGCACAACGGCCACGGATGCACACAACGATCGTGTGCATGAGGCCTAAGGCTGGGAGAACACGATCCTTCCTCAAATTTCAGGAAGAGATCATCGAGAACCTCCTGTACCCAGGAGGTTCCGTGGCCCCATCCACCAGTGTAGTTAGCCGTCTACACGAGCGACATTTCCCCAATGTCGTTGCTGGTACCTCAACCCAACCGTCACCCCGAAAAAGATGTTGTGTCTGTAGCAGGAGTGGAATAAGGCGTGACACCCGCTATTTCTGTCCTGACTGTCCTGACCACCCTGCCCTATGCTTAGGGGAGTGCTTCCGGAAGTACCACACACAGGTACACCTAGCATAGGGATCACATCTCACCAGGACAGGCACACAGGGCTATTAGGGCCCATTCACTCACAGCTGCTGCAAACGTCTCCTTTCACCTGGGACAAAGTGCATAACGCACTTTGCCACATCTTTGGGCGATTTGCGCTTTGCACATTGACCCATGGGGAAGGAGAGGTTTGTTCTATAAAGGTTAAAAAAAAACAAAAAAAAACACCAGTAAGCAAAAAGGTTAATGTTTAGTTCAAAAAGTTAAAGTTTATATGTTCTGTTCCAAAGTTAATAACATTATTGCGTTGCGGCCTGTTTTTTTTTTTGTTTTTTTTTTTACCTTCCAGGTGGACCAACCGATCGACTAGCTGCAGCACTGATGTGCATTCTGACAGAAGCATTGCGCTGCTGTCAGATTACACACAAGTCGGTGTATGCGGCGCTGCAAGACGAGATTTCTACTCTGCAGTTAAAGATACGTTAGCTGAGGAGGAGGCGGCGTTCCTATGCTTTGGCAAACACTTTGTATATAAAAAATAAAAATAAAAATTCCCGGCAATGATTTATTCATCCACATCGATTGATGTGAATGGAGAAATCTGGTTTGCCAGGGCATACGAGCTAAGCGGGTATGGATGTTGGGCGGAGCTCCTATGTCCTGGCAGACGCCTTTCCCCTCCTTTTTTTTTGGGCAGAGATTTTTTCATCCACATTGATCGATGCGAATGAAGAAATCTGTGCCGTTCATTTTTTTCTTTCAGCCCAGAGGCTGAACGGAAAAAAAAATCTCATTACCTGTATGCTCAATATAAGGAGAATAGCAGAAACTCCTAATGCTGGCCATACATGTAATGATTGCGGAGACCCTCAAATGCCAGGGCAGTACAAACACCCCACAACTGAACCCATTTCGGAAAGAAGACACCCCAAGGTATTCGCTGAGGAGCATATTGAGTCCATGAAAGATTTAAATTTTTGTCCCAAGTTAGCGGAAAGTGAGACTTTGTGAGAAAAAAATAAAATAAAATCAATTTCCACTAACTTATGCCCAAAAAAAAAATTTCTATGAACTCGCCAGGCGCCTCATTGAATACCTTGGGGTGTCTTCTTTCTAAAGTGGGGTCACATGTGGGGTATTTATACTGTCCTGGCTTTTTAGGGGCCCTAAAGCGTGAGAAGAAGTCTGGGATCCAAATGTCTAAAAATGGCCTCCTAAAAGGAATTTGGGCACCTTTGCGCATCTAGGCTGCAAAAAAGTGTCACACATGTGGTATCGCCGTACTCAGGAGAAGTTGGGGAATGTGTTTTGGGGTGTCATTTTACATATACCCATACTGGGTTAGAGAAATATCTTGGTAAAATGCCAACTTTGTATAAAAAAATGGGAAAAGTTGTCTTTTGCCAAGCTATTTCTCTCACCCAGCATGGGTATATGTAAAATGACACCCCAAAACACATTCCCCAACTTCTCCTGAGTACGGCGATGCCAGATGTGTGACACTTTATTGCAGCCTAGGGGGGCAAAGGGGCACATATTCCAAAGTGCACCTTTCGGATTTCGCAGGCCATTTTTTACACATTTTGATTGCAAAGTTCTTCTCACACATTTGGGCCCCTAAATTGCCAGGGCAGTATAACTACGCCACAAGTGACCCCATTTTGGAAAGAAGATACCCCAAGGTATTCCGTGAGGGGCATGGCGAGTTCCTAGAATTTTTTATTTTTTGTCGCAAGTTAGTGGAATATGAGACTTTGTAAGGAAAAAAATAAAATAATAAATCATCATTTTCCGCTAACTTGTGACAAAAAATAAAAAATTCTAGGAACTGTGTTTTGGGGTGTCATTTTACATATAACCATGCTGGGTGAGAGGTAGCAAGCCTTCAGCCAGACACAAGGCTCCCAGATCCCAACACAGACCTCGCTTCTGAGCCCAGCTGCCTATTTAAGGACAGCCAGGTGCTGCCAAAACCCTGACCAGCACTTAAAATCCGGTCTGGTATTTGACCTTACCTCGCGTTTCACTGTAACTTGCCCACCTTGTGTTCCACCGAAAACTTTAAGTTTTTTCGGGAGAAAAACCATCGGGTGAACCGGGCATTTCTGTCCTTGGCCTGGCTCATCTACTTAAGAGGGGAGTGGTCAGTGACCAGGCGGAATTTCTCCCCAATAAATAGTAGCGGAGAGCTTCTAGTGCCCACTTGATAGCCAGGCACTCTCTCTCCACTATACTATACCGGGTCTCGGCTGAGGAAGACAACGGGATGCTCCTCCCCGTTGACTTCCTGAGACAGTACAGCACAGAGGCCTACTTCAGAGGCATCGGTCTGTACTATAAACTCCCTTTTGAAGTCAGGCGTCACCAAAACCGGGGACCCGCACAGGGCCGACTTCAAAGCGGATAAAGCTCTGATCATCCCAGCAAACCATCATTGACTTGTGTCCCTTCAAGAGTCCTGTCAAGGGCATGGATAGAGTAGCAAAGTGGGGAACAAACCTCATGTAATAGCCCACCATTCCCAGGAATGACTTTATTTGTCTAGTGATGACACGTCAGGGCCAATTCCGTATCGCCTCTATTTTGTTCACTTGGGGTTTGATGACTCTGCTCCCAATGACATACCCCAGGTACTTAGTTTCTTCTAACCCTATCGCACATTTCTGGGGGTTAGTGGTTAGGCCAGCTTTCCAAAGGGAGTCCACTACAGCCTGCACTTTTGGTAGGTGACTTTCCCAGTCGGTATTGTGGATGACAATATCGTCCAGGTAATCCGAAACATACCGACGCTGTGGATGAAGCACGATGTCCATTAGTCGCTGAAAAGTGGCGGGGGGTGCCATGCAGACCAAAGGGTAAGACCTTATATTGATACAGCCCCTCAGGCGTAATGAAGGCAGTTTTCTCTTTGGCAGCCTCCTTTAAGAGCACCTGCCAGTACCCTGGCTCATCCACCCGAGGGATACGCATCGAATTTGGAAACCTTGTTTAGTTTTAGAAAGTCGTTACAAAACCGCAACGTCCCGTCTGGCTTGGGTATCAATACTATAGGACTGGCCCATTCACTTTTTGACTCCACAATGACATCTAACTGCAACATTAGCTTCACCTCCTCCGATATGACTTGTTGCCGAACCTCGGGTACCCGGTATGGTTTTATCTGACTTTTGCCGGAGGCTCAGTGACAACGTCATGCTGGATTATGGAAGTGAGTCCAAGGAGGTCCAAGAACACTAGTGTTGAGTGCGAATATTCATATTATGAATTTTTATCGCAAATATTGGCACCTTGAGAATTTGCTAAGATTTAGAATATAGTGCTATATATTCGTAATGATGAATATATTGTTTTGTTGTTGTTTTTTTTTAGCACAGTACACATCAGGTGATCATCCCTCCCTTCTTCTAGCTTGTGGGCCAATGAGAACCCGATCATCCGGGTTAAAGATCCGGACCTGAGCCTGCCGATTATATACCCGACTCTGGGCTCGCTGAGCTGCCTCCATATGCATCTGCCTATGTACTCAATGACACTTATTTGGAGTGGGTTGTTGTTCCCACCCCTGTTTGGCCACGTCCAGGAGACCGCGAGGGTGTCTGCCATATAGCAGTTCGAAGGGTGAGAACCCAGTAGAGGCCTGCTGTACCTCTCGCACTGTGAACATGAGATAGGGCAGAAGGAGGTCCCAGTCCTTCCCATCTTTAGCCACCACCCTTTTCAACATATTTTTTAATGTTTGGTTAAACCTTTCTACCAGACCATCTGTTTGCGGATGGTAAACAGACGTCCGTAGTTGTTTTATGCAAAGCAACTTCTCTCATCACCTTGGACATAAAAGGGGTCCCTTGGTCGGTCAGAACCTCTTTAGGTAGTCCTACTCTGGAAAACATCTCCATTAACTCCTTAGCTATGAGTTTGCCCGAGGTATGTCGCAATGGCACCGCCTCCGGGTACCGAGTGGCATAGTCTAGAATGACTAAGATGTGTTGATATCGTGTATGGTTCCAATAATAAACTTATTGTCGATGCGTTTCAGAGGTGAATGACCCCCTTCCTCAGGACAGTGATACATGTATATACAACAGTTAACAGCAAAATATCGAGTCTCTAAATGGGCAAGTTGCAACACTTAGAGGCATTGACAATTTGCAAAAGAGTTTGCTTCTCACCGAGCAAGAACTCTTTGGGGTAGATGAGGGGGATGGTGACAGAGAGAAGGCTGAGGAAAGTGAGGTAGCTAGCTGGGTAACAGTTAGAAAGTGGGGTAGAGGGAAGAGTGCCAGGGAGGCTAGCCCTGATCTGACACACCCCAACAAGTTTGCACGTTTGGCAGATGAGGAGGATGTCAGTCCAGGGATGGCACTGCCGCAGCCGGACACTTCCTCTGCCAGTCAGGGGAATGTCAGCTCCAGTAAGCAGGGGACCAGGAGAGCAGGGCAGGCCAGGGAGGTGCTGGTAGTGGGAGACTCAATTATTAGGGGAAGAGATAGGGAAATCTGTCACAAAAACCGTGATCGCTGAACAGTGTGCTGTCTTCCTGGCGCTAGAGTTCGACACATCGCGGATCGGGTTGACAGATTACTGGGAGGGGCTGGAGAAGATGCAGCGGTCATGGTCCATATCGGAACCAATGACAAAGTTAGGGGTAGGTTGAGAGTCCTTAAAAATGATTTCAGGGATTTAGGTCAAAAGCTTAGGGCAAGGACCTCAAAGGTAGTATTTTCTGAAATACTACCTGTACCACGAGCCACACAAGAAAGGCAGCGGGAGATTAGGGAGATTAAAAAGTGGCTCAAGAACTGGTGTAGGAAGGAGGGGTTTGGGTTCCTGGAGAACTGGGCCGACTTCTCTGTCAGCTACAGGCTCTATCTAAGGGACGGGCTGCACCTCAATGGGGAAGGGGCAGCTGTGCTGGGGAGAAAGATGGCTAGAAGGTTGGAGGAGTGTTTAAACTAGGGACTGGAGGGGAGGGAAATTACATTATAGGAGGGGAAGATAGTGCAGATAGAGACCGGGGACAAGGTAGTGGGACTGGGGGAGGAATGGAAGGAGGGACTAGAACAGTTCAGAAGGAAAGGTGAAGTGTAAAAAATATACATAAACCTCTCAAATGTATGTATACTAATGCCAGAAGCCTGGCTAATAAAACTGGTGAACTGGAATTAGTGATGTGTGAGGAGGACGATGACATAGTGGGAATAACTGAGACATGGCTGGATGATAGCTATGACTGGGCAGTTAATGTACAGGGTTACAGTCTGTTTAGAAAGGATCGTCAAAACCGGAGAGGGGGAGGGGTCTGCCTTTATGTAAAGTCCTGTCTAAAGCCCACACTCTGTGAAGATATAAGTGAGGGACATGAACATGTGGAGTCACTGTGGGTAGAGATACATGGAGCTAAAAACAATAATAAATTACTAATAGGAGTTTACTATTAACCACCTAATATACCAGAGTCCACAGAAAATCTACTATTAAATGAGATAGACAAGGCGGCAAATCATAATGAGGTTGTAAGATCCTCACCTGCTTTGCACTCCAGGGGAACCAAGAGGGGTCCTCGTGGAGTTGCGGGACAGGTTATGCGTGTCTCTGATGCACCAGCGCTGACCCCTTTGCGAGCCAGTGCGGAGATGCGTTCGCGTGGACATCGGAGGGGAGGACCGTCGGAGTCCCGGGGACAGAGTGGCCAGGCGAGTGACAAGACGCCGCGGCCAGGGTTGTCTCCGGTGTCTCCTGCGACTTCCGTTTCCGCATCTGGGTCCACGCGCTCGCATACTCGCGCTGAGTCAATCATGCGTCCGTGCGTACGCACAAGGGCAGGTTCGCAAAGGGATACACGGTCGCGAGTACGCGCTTCTTATGCACTTTGTCGACCAGTGGCGCATATTATACTGACTCACAAGAGCAAAGTGGATTAGGGAGCCAGCCATGGGTTAATCAACTTGTGATTGCCTTAGGCCTTGTACTCAGGTGCAGGGCAATTTGTTCACCTATGGTAGTGGACACTTGGCACCCTGGGATTGGTCAGCAGGCATTTAAAAGGAGGTCTCTCAGGGTGATCAGTGCCCACTGTTATTTTCCCTCAACCAGGTATAGGTCACAACTCCTAGTGACTGAAGACTGCCAGGAACTTTGTCCTTTACAGCGGACCCAAGATCTGGAGTGACTCGACTGCCAAGTGCACAGCATCATTCAGCACTGGTTGGGACTATTCCTGGAATCTCCTTGCCTGGTTTTTTGTTATTATTCCTTGTTACCAGCAAGTGTCCTGGACGTTTATGTTTCTGGTGAATAAACACCTTTTTGCTTTCATCACTGATCTGTTTGTTGGTGCCTTGCATTACAGAGGTGGTTATTATGGGGAACTTAACTACCCAGATATAGACTGGGAAACTGAAACTTGTATATCTCATAAAGGAAACAGGTTCTTGGCAATAACCAAAGACAATTACCTCTCCCAACTGGTTCAGGACCCGACTAGAGGGACGGCCATACTGGACTTAGTATTAACCAATAGACCTGACAGAACAACAGACGTGCAGGTTGGGGGACACCTGGGAAATAGTAACCATAAAGTAATAACCTTCCAATTATCATTCAAAAGAGCGTTTCTACAGGGAGGAACAAAAATACCAAACTTCAAAAAAGCTAAATTTAGCCAACTAAGAGAGGCCATAGGCCTAACTAAATGGGATAAAGTCACAAAATGGGATATCTTTAAAAGCGTCCTAAAATCTCATTGTGAGAGGTACATACCGTATGGGAATAAAAGGTTAAGGAACAAAAAGAAACCAATGTGGATAAACAGAACTGTAAAGAAAGCAATAAATGACAAAAATAAAGCATATAAAACACTAAAACAGGAGGGTAGCATGGAAGCACTGAAAAACTATAAGGAGAAAAATAGAACATGTAAAAAACAAATAAAAGCGGCCAAACTAGAGACCGAGAGATTAATTGCCAAAGAGAGTAAAACTAACCCTAAAATGTACAGAGATCTATCCCATCATCTGTTTATCCCCAGGACTGTGACTGTGATGAGGGGACATCCTCTGCATCTGGAGGAAAGAAGGTTTGTACACAAACATAGAAAAGGATTCTTTACGGTAAGAGCAGTGAGACTATGGAACTCTCTGCCTGAGGAGGTGGTGATGGTGAGTACAATAAAGGAATTCAAGAGGGGCCTGGATGTATTTCTGGAGCGTAATAATATTACAGGATATAGCTACTAGAGAGGGGTCATTGATCCAGGGAGTTATTCTGATTGCCTGATTGGAGTCGGGAAGCAAGTGAGGAAAATTGGCTTCTACCTCACAGTTTTTTTTTGCCTTCCTCTGGATCAACTTGCAGGATGACAGGCCGAACTGGATGGACAAATGTCTTTTTTCGGCCTTATGTACTATGTTACTATATATAGGGTGTTTAGGTGTATTTTGGCACCCAAAAACGGGGGGGGGTGGGGGGGTATCAACGGGTGGACCATATGCAGAGTGACAGCACCATCATGGTCCTGATCGGCACTTTTTTTTTTCACATTTAAACTACTGATGTCTTAGGGCAGAACGCTCTGTAAGGCAAGGGGCATGGCTAATAGCTCAGCTTTTGCTGTTGTACAGCGCAATAGGACACGCTCACTTCGCTGGTGCTGTGGCAGGCACACCCCTGTCAGATAGATCGACACATCGTGCTGGGCTCAAAGGGGTTGGGGGCTACCTATCGGTCAGGCCCCTCGTGTTAGACCTCATGATAGGCCGAGCTTCTTTCTGAGGGACCAGAGTCAGCCTGCCCCAGTTAGAACTTCAGTACACACTGTGCTGGTAAGCAGAGCAGGCTGGTAGGGGGAGAATGTGCGCAGGCAGGCACTGGAGCGCATTATGAAAGCGCTCATCAGGGTAGAAGAAAAAACTAAAGCGCACATCAAAGTATCAGTGATACTAAGGCACAATGGAGAGGAGCTCATCAGGTGGCAGGGGCACCCGAGCGCAATGTAGAAGCGCTCATTACAGGGGCAGGAAATCTCGAGCGCGATGTAGGAGCGCTCATCACATTGACAGGCATTGTATTATGTACATTATTCACATTATAGAAAAATAGCTAACAGTCCACATTCTATATTGGCATATTCTACAGTGGTATGCGCCTTAGTGAGTGCTATTTTCTCATAGCCGGATAGGAGTTGGGGCAGTATTATTATAAACTCCCTCATAGTTCATATTGATCCATAGTATTGGATAAAATAATTAGCTTAGTCGAGCGCTATAGTCTCATTATAAATAACATATAGAGAGACACACTGTGGCAGTTAAAATGTATACAAACTGTATCCTAGAATAATAACTTATGTCATAGTATTATATGGCTTGAAGCCAAAGAACAAGGTTAAAAGAAAAATTATGTATAATAAAAAGAGTGGTTAAAAACAAATAATACGCCTAGGGGACTCTCATGCCCATCTGGCATATCAACTAAGATGGTATTTTTCTTGTAGAGGTGGTCACCATAAATATAGAATACAAGTGTTTATAATAATAGTAACAGCAATGCCACATGGCCGTATGTTGGCTCAGTGAGTGGTGTCAATCATATATGGACATGTTGCAGCATACAGTACTGGATTGTTATCAACAAGTTTGGACAAATCAATAAAACTTTCATATGGTCAATACCTATATGGTCACTGAATGCTCATGAGAATTATATTTGGCAGAGACCGCAAAGGGTGAGTTGCTCACCGTCAGAGGACCCGTAGTTATTAGTAGTGGGCCGACACATGTTGATATAATAGCGCAATATTTATATTATATTAGGAAGAAGCATGCGGCCAATTTTATAACACTTTTCTGGCCACATTTAGTTTTCCCGTCATGTAGGTGCTGAAGCGTGTGTTCTATAGTATTGTTTCATTCATCTCGTTCAGCCCATGGGGGGCAAGTGTATCAAGTTGGTAGATCCAGTATACTTCTCTTTTTTGAAGGTTGTCGAATCTATTGAAGGGGTTTTCCGGTATCTGTTCAATGGGTGTTAGTTTGAAGGGATGATTTTCCTTTTTCTATCGTGGATGCGCAGTGTCTGAATAAGCTGTGTTTTAGATACTGTCTTTGTATATTATAGCAGTGTTGATTGATACGGCATTGTAGAGCCTGTGTCGTGCGTCCTACATATTGTAGGCCACATCCACATTCAATGAGATAGATTATATAACTCGCTTGGCATGTCATACGCTGTTTTATGGGGAATGTTATGCCATTATGTTTGGATGTAAAGGTGATTTGGTTGTGGGTGATCATCTTGCAGCACCGGTTAACCCACATTTAAAACTTCCCTGTTTTAGGGATTTGCTTATTATTGGTTTCCCCATGTCTTGCCTTTTTGCATGTTGTTTGGGTTTGCTGGGTGCGAGAATGCTCCTAAAGTACGGGTCCTGAGCAATATATGCCAGTGTTTTTTTTAGAGTATTTTGAATATACTGTATTTGAGGTACTATACTGGGTGATAAAGTGGTTGAGGTGGTTCCTTTTGTGTATGTGTTATACATTTACCCAGTGCGTTTTTTGATCAATTGTTTGGGATATCCTTTATCTGAAATTTCTTTTCTTAAGTATTTTTGCTTGTTTCATAAAGTCATCATTGTTGTTACAGTTTCGCCTGATTCTTTTGTGTTTGTTGTAAGGGATATTTTTCAACAATTTCTTGTGGTGAAAACTGGAAAAATTGATATAGCGATTAGTGTCGACAGATTTGAAGTATGTTTTAGTGAGTAGGGTATTAATGGAGTTTGTGACGGTGATATCTAGGAATTCTATTTCAGTTTTATTGAAATTTGGGGTAAAAGAGATACCCCAATCAATCTTATTAAGGGATTCGCTAAATGCTTTTGCCGACACTTCGTCACTATCCCAAATGATAAAGATGCCGTCTATGTATCTGTTAAAATATTTTATTTGGTCTTTGTATATCGGATGGTTTGTGATATACATTTTTTAAAATTCACCCATAAATAGGTTTGCTAAGGATGGCGCTACGCGTGTCCCCGTAGCGGTCCCTTTACATTGATGATATATGGTGATGTTGTATATAAAGTAATTATTTTCAAGTATGAATCGTAAACTTTCTAATAGGAAGTGATTTTGTGGCGATTTTAGTGTAATCTCCTGTTCCAAAATTGTTCTGATGCAATTGATTCCTAGTTCATGCGGGATAATTGAGTATAATTACAAAAAAAGAGTAGAATATGGCGGCACTGCTAATTATCAGGTGAATAAAATCGGCTCCGTTTTACTGACTAGATGTCAGCAACGCAGTGAATGTATTCTTCGTATGTGGTGCTCAGCATTAGAAGGAAAGGCAGGATCAATTTCAACAATGTAGATTAAAATCACTGAAAGAATATGCGACACTCACCGAAGTAACAAAAGTGTTTCTCTTTATTGTTCCTTCATTCAGAACAGAATAGATGGGGTGCTGGGGCAGACAAGCTCCTGCAGATGATTAGCGGCTACGGCCGTTTCGTGCGGTCTGTCGCGCTTCTTCTGGCCGCTTACTGTGACGTCTAGGGTGAGGAAAGCATAGGTGTCCTGCCCCTCAGTTGTGAATAATTCCTGGATCAATTGTCTAGAATCATGAAGATAACTGGGGAGTTCTTTTACGTATGGTTGTAGGAAATGATCAACGTAGCACATTTGTATTTGAAATGATTGGTCTGCCCAGTGAATTCACTAAACTCTTGTGTATTTTTGGGAGGGGATAAAAATACGGATTGCAGGGGATTCGAGGTAAAAGGAATTTGTATTTTGTTTATATATTGATTTTCATAGGCAGTCTTGATTAGATTATTCAGCTTTTTATTTACTTCGTGGAATGGATTGTCTGAGACTTTGGTGTAGTAGGATGCATCGATCAGGATCTTCTGGGCCTTCATTTCGTAATCGGTATAGTCTTGGATTATGATACCCCCCTTTGTCCGCAGGACGGATAATTAATTTATCATTCTTTTTTAGGTCTAGAAGGGATTTTTGTTCTTGTTTTGAGAGATTACCTTTATAGTGCAAAGCATTAGGTTCATTGGCTACTTTTTTTAGGTCGGTAGTTATAAGGTCACAGAAGGTGGGAATACAGTGGCCCTGACTTTGGAGCGTGAAGAAGTTCGACTTGGGGCGGATGTCCTGATGTTTATACTCTCCATTGTCTGTGGGTTAATGGTTCAGGGTACTGCTACATTCTAGATCAAAATGCCTCTTTATTGTTAGGTACCGTCTAAATTTCTGGATATCGTCAAACAGCTCCGTTAGCAGCAACATATATAGGGTGGGTGTATTTTGGTGCCCAAAAACAGGGGGGGTGTATTAACAGGTGGACCATATGCAGAGTGACAGCACCATTACTTTTTTTTTCCTTTTAAACTACTGATGTCTTAGCGCAGAGTGCCCTTGAAGGCAGGGGGCACTCTGAATATGGTCCACCCGTTGATTCCCCTCTTCGTTTTTGGGTGCCAAAATACACCCAAACACCCTATATATGTTGCTATTAACTGTTGTATATACATTTTTTACTGTCCTGACGAAGGGGGTCATTCACCCCTGAAACGCATCGACAATAAAGTTATTATTGGAACCATACGCCATATCTTGATGTGATCCTTGCAGCGCCCACAGAACAGGTTCATCTGGTTTTCACCATTTTGTCTGAGCTCAATTCTAGCACCCGTCTTTTGGGCGCAGGCAGGAACCCAAGCTGCAGCCAAGACCCCGTATGCTGGATGGAATATATATACCAGCGAGGTCTTCAAAGTTGTTGTGACTTCCTAGAAACACGCTTTGGTAAAATTTTCTTTTATATAAGATTTGTTGATGCCCTCTGTAAGACTTTAGTACTGGGCCTAAGGTCCATAGCTATTCGGTCAAACGGTACTTTGATCATTGGGAGAGGTACTAAGGGACTAAGGAAATGTGGCGGGGGGCTAGTTATCTGGCAGGTCGGGCAAGACTTACAAAACTCTTCCACTTCTTTGAATCTGCTGGGCCAGTAAAACCGCTGTAGAATACGATCCAGAGTTTTCTGCAGCCCCAGGTGACCCTCGAGAACGTGTTGGTGGGCTAGATCTAATACAAGTTTGCGATAAGCCTTGGGGACCACAAACTGTTCAATAGGCTCACCCCGTAGTTGGTTTACCCGATATAACATATCTTGATGTACCATAAAACAGGTAAACACTGACTCTGCCCTAGGTTGTTATGGTTCATAGTGAAGGACGAACATCTGCCAGGATGGTTCGCAAATGCGATCAAATGTTCGCAAACCCCAAGTTCGAAGCGGGTACCATTCATTTTAATGGCAGGCGAACCTGAAAAACCTTCAGCTCATATTTGCAGCCAATAAATAATTACTAGAAGTGCACAAATAGTCCCACAACATGGACAGTGACATACCAGATGCATTATTCAAATTTGCAATCTCCATTTATAATTTTTCAGCAATAACATTTTCGTGTGCGCGCATTATCGCTGCAGAACCGCTCACCACTGCACAATACAAATCGACTATAATATGCTTTCTATGTTAGTGTATTACACCCCTCTGTACTGCACACCTATCAATAGTACCCCTATACCAGTCCTTAAAAGGACATTTGTGGACCTATTTGATAGAGTTTTTGTCCCTAACAGTCTGTCCCTGCTCCACACAGCAACCTTTCCCTAGACTGACAAAAGACTGAATGTAAAATGGCAGCCAGATCAGGTCTATTTATAAGGTAGGGGGTATGTCCATGGGCTGAAACGTCTCAATTGGCTGTCCTGTACCACCTGATGGATGTGTCATGGGTTCTTCACAATGTAAAAAAATATGGCACACGCGAATATCTCCATATGTTCGCATGTTCGGCGAATCGCGAATGGGCAAAATTAACCGCGAACCGCAAGGCCATCTCTAGTGGTTCACCATCTACTGTTAACACATTTTCCCCGGAGACATTGAGGTCTGCCAATTCAGGACCCGGGGGCAAGTCCTCCACATCTCCCACCACCACACTTAGTGGGGTTGTCTCCCCCTCTTCCATCGAAGTGGCGGTCACCCCTACCGCTGGCCCTTCGGTCTCAGGTTCCCAGGGTTCTGGTCTCCCCGTGAGCCGGGCCACTCTGCTAGGGTTACCCCTGTCTCATGGGTATCAGTCACTCTCATAGCAGGCCACAGTGCCGGGAAGTCTTTCCCTATTATGAGTTCATAATATAGATTTGTGGTGACAGCCACCTCGTGGGTCCATCTACCGGCCACCGTAGTTAGAGACACCAGTGTGGTGGAGTAGTCTTTTAAGTCTCCGTGGATGCACATCACCGCGACTTTATGGCCAATATACTCAGTGGACCGCACCAGGGTAGCCCTTACTAGCGTCACCAGACTCCCTGAGTCCAGCAGATCCTCTGCCGGAGTGTCTCCTACTTCCACCTGGCACAAATGATCTAGAGACTCTGGGGTACCTGTTGCACATAGCATATAGCAACTGATGGTAGCCATAGTTCGTGTCCATGGGCTCAACCCGATGGGGACAGTCAGCCCTTACATGGCCAGGCTCCTGACACCGACAGCAGACTATCGGAGCCAGGTCTGCCGTGGGTACATCCTGGGCGGGTTTTATCAGCTCAAATCTCCGGGCCAGGGGTGGAAATTTCCGGGGTTTGCCGACCCCCCTCCTGACAGAACCCTCCTTTAAATTCCTGCTAGCTTCATAGCGTTCCACCAGGTCCACCATCTCAAGGGCATTGAAAGGAGACACCTGGCCGATCCAGTGCTGGAGAGGCTATGGCAAAGCCCTCCAGAACATATCGGCTAACATACGATCCAGCATAGCAGTGGGACTCGGCACGACAGGCTGTAGCCGTTTTTGCAAGAGGTGAAGTAAGTTATAATACCGGTGTCTTGCAGGCTCAGCCGGGTTGAACCCCCACTGAGGAACCTGCTGGGCCTGGACCAACATATTCACCCCCAGTCTTGCCAGAATCTCACTATTGACTTTCTGGTAGATCGTCCGGCAAGTGGGGATTCACTCTGGCAAACAGGATTAGCAGACGCAGTATAGAGGCAACAACAAGTTCTTTGGATCAAACAGTTCAGTGTTTTATTCACACTTTAGGCAAGTGACAAAACAAGCAGTCATAATCAAACAAAAAGTCACCTTGCGGTGTTGGTGTTAATTCACACCATGCGACAATTCTGCCTCAAAGAGTCCTTGACTATAGCAGCACCAACCTGTTTTCATGCCAAACAGGTAGCAAGCTTTCATCCAGACACAAGGCTCCCAGATCCCAACACAGAGACCTCGTTTCTGAGTCCAGCTGCCAAAATCCGGACCGGCACTTAAAATCTGTTCCGGTATTTGACCTCACCTGGCTATAAATCAGCCCAGCAGCACATGCTGGGAGGAAAATACCTTTTCCCAGACAAAACCTCTCACTGTGTCACACTATGTCAAGACTAAAGGACCTATGAGCTTCTATTGGCTGATAAGGGTCATGGGATTGTGTGTATGGCAGTTGGGATGTAAGTGAACGACCTGCAGGCTTCTAATGGCTAATGCAGGTCATGTGATGGTGCCACATTTGCATTTTATGGGAATATCTCAGGAACGGTACGTCCTAGTCTAAAACTTTCCAGGACACCTGGTGTACCTGTGTGCCAAATTTGGTGCAGATCGGCCCAGTAGCTTGTCTGTCTGTCTGTTCTTTATGCACAGCCAGACAGACAACAGACAGAAATTTATATATATATATATATATATATATATTTATATATCTCTATCTATAATAAAGTTATATGAACTACTACTACTAGAACATGGTCGATAACCAATTAATTACACAAGCTGTATAGTAATGGTTGGTTCTAGTTTACTGGCTGTGGGGGAGATTTATCCAAACTGGTGTAAAGGAAAATTGGTTTAGTTGCCCATTACAACCAACAAGATTCCACCTTTCATTTTTCACAGCTCCTTTGGGAAATGAAAGTTGCAATCTCACTGGTTGCTGTGGGCTATTCCCCTTGAGTATTACCGGTGTTACATGTAGGGTGGCCACTCAGGCCACCCTCAAAAGACGGACTTATAAACCCCACCCCACTGTCCCGCTAAGCCACACCCCCAATCTGGTTAGGCCATGTCCCTCCCACTCCGCAGTCGATAGAAATTCAAAAAATTAAGCTAAAATCAACTTTGTCTCAGCTGCAGGGGTGGGAGGGAGACTGACTTTCTCCCTGCAGCTCACGTTCAGACAGCACAGTCTGAGCGTTGGCTGTTCAAAAGGACACCCCTGCATCTGTCCAAGCCCTGCACCGGATGGAGGACAGGGAGTCTGAAAATCGGACTGTCCGGCCTAAAACCGGACCTCTTGCCACCCTAGTTACATGGCAAGAGGTGAAATCTGAAGTACAAAGCCACAACCTAAGGCCTCTTTCACACGAATGTATTGGTTCTGTTCCGTGCATTGGGGACCGCAATTTGCGGTTTGCAATGCACAGGCAATATCCGTGATCCGTCCGTTCCGCAAAAAAGATAGAACAAGTTCTATTTTTTTGCGGAACGGAAGCACGGAACAGAACCTCACGGAAGCACTCCGTAGTGCTTCTGTGGGGTTTCGTTCCGTGCTTCCATTCCGCACCGCACCGCATCTCCAAATTTGCGGACTCATTCAAGTAAATGGCCGGTGCCCTGTGTATTGTGGAACCGCCGTATGCGACCCGCAATATGGCTACAGGAGCACTACGGCCGTGTCAAAGAGACGTAACTGACATATTGAGGCTTTGGAAATCTGCCACACACTCAGCATTTTGCATGGAAAACATCCACGGGACGTAGGTGACACTTGTAAAATCCCATCAACTTGACTTATACTGTAATCTGCTGCAGATTTTACTGGTGTGGACCTGGTTCCAAAATTAAGCCAGCGGCCGTATGGTGTCTGCCTCCCATTGTTTTCAATGGGAGGCAGCACTGCAGTTCATCAGGCATACAGCAATCTTACAGGGCCCCATAGCAAAACTTAGCATGAGTTCCCTGGCCCACCCAGTTTCCTAGTACACATGCATCAATCTCTGCCATGCAATGCAGAAAGCAAAGTGCAAGGTCCCAGACCTCTGATGATGTTACTTTTCCAGGTATCTGATGATACTTTTTTTTTTATAAAGTGGAAGAAATTTTAGTTTTAATAAAATTTAATAGAAAGGTCACACCTGGTGTTACCCACTTTATTCATCTTCTAAGTTACAAAAAGTGGAAGAGGTGTTTCATAACTATAGATCTCATTCTGATAAGCATATTTCTCAATGTGTTCACAATACCCCACATCCATAAATACATTGTTAAATGTCCCGCTTCCATTCTATTACAAGGCGAGCTGCCTGCATTACCACTAGGGGGAGCACGGGTCATAGGAATTGATGTAGTTCCAATTGCCTGAAATGGAAGCTGTAACAATCTGCATGCACTGAGCTCCATCTAGTAGTGGCTGCAACTGTAAAGCGCTGTGGAATATGTTGGCGCTATATAAATAAAGATTATTATTATTATTACCACTTCTGTTTTGGACCCACTCTTGGTTTTGGCACTACACAATGACCTTAGGCCTCTTTCACGCAAACGATATGGATTAGATGCGGATGCGTTCAGGGTGCGTTCAGTGAAACTCGCAACATTTTGCAAGCAAGTTCAGTCAGTTTTGTCTGCGTTCAATTGTTCAGTTTTTAGTTTTTTGTTTTAAACTGAAGGTTTACAAAAAACATCTCTTAGCAGCCATCAGTGAAAAATGCATTGCATCCGGTCAGTGGATAACAATTTTACTGTAGGCCAGTACAGGCCCCAGAAATTAGGCATTCACCGGACAGAAAAGAACAAGTGATTATGTGGCTGGGGGTACATTAAGCGGTAAGTGAATAACAATTTTACTGTAGGCCAGTGGAATACAGGCCCCAAAAATTAGGCATTCACCTGACAGAAAAGAACAAGTGATTATGTGGCTGGAGGTACATTAGGTGGTCACTGAATAACAATTTTACTGTAGGCCAGTGGAGCATAGGCCCCAAAAATTAGGCATTCCCCTGGCAGAAAAGAACAATTGATTATGTGCCTTGTGAAACCTCTGACCGATATGACTAAGAAGGGCGCTGATGTCTGTGTCTGGTCGGATGAGGCATTGCAGGCCTTTTCTGCTATTAAGGAATGTTTTGCGTCTGCTCCCATTCTGGTGCAGCCCGATGTGTCTCAGCCATTCGTGGTGGAGGTTCATGCATCAGAGGTGGGGGTTGGATCAGTGCTGTCGCAGGGTTCATCTCCTGGCAAATGGGTTCCGTGTGCTTTTTTTCCCAAGAAGCTCTCGGTCGCCGAGAGGAATTATGATGTAGGAAATAGGGAATTGCTGGCCATCAAATTGGCCTTTGAGGAATGGCGTCACTGGTTGGAGGAGGCGTCTCATCCCGTTACAGTATATACAGATCATAAGAATTTGGCTTACCTGCAATCTGCCAAGCATCCGAATCCTAGACAGGCCAGATGGTCACTGTTCTTTGCCAGGTTCAATTTTGTGGTTACTTTTCGCCCGTGGGTTAAAAACATCAAGGCTGATGCGTTGTCTCGCAGTTTTCCTTGGGGATGTGATTCAGAGGATCCTGCTCCGATTTTGGCTGATGGGGTGGTGGTCTCCGCTCTGTATCCCGAATTGGAGATGGAGGTGTTGGGAACCCAGGAGTGGGCTCCTGGTTCTTGTCCCCCAGGGAGGTTGTTTGTTCCTGATGGACTGCGATACAAGGTATTCAAGGAACATCACGATACTGTCCTTGCTGGACATCCTGGTGGTAAGTCCACCTTTGATCTTGTGTCCCGGAGGTTCTGGGGGCCCAGGTTACGTAAGAGTGTTGAGGATTACATAGCAGCTTGTGAAACCTGTGCACGGTCAAAGGTTGCTCATACTTCTTCCTTTGTCTATTCCGTCTCATCCTTGGACACACTTGTAAATGGACTTTATTACGGATCTGCCGAGTTCCTCCGGGAAAACAGTAATTTTGGTGGTTGTTGACCGTTTTAGTAAAATGGCTCACTTTGTATTGTTAGCCAGTCTGCCCAATGCCAAGACTCTTGCTCGGATTTTTGTTGATAATATCGTGAAATTGCATGGCATTCCCTCAGATGTGGTTTCTGATAGGGGCATGCAGTTTGTCTCCAGGTTTTGGAGGGCGTTCTGCTCTCGGCTTGGCATTCAACTTTTGTTCTCTTCGGCTTTTCATCCGCAGTTGAATGGGCAGACAGAGCGTACTAATCAAAACCTGGAGACCTACTTGAGGTGCTTTGCGGCTGAGAATCAGGAGGACTGGTCCTTATTCTTGTCCCTAGCAAAGTTTGCTCTGAATAACCGTAGGCAGGAGTCCACGGGTAAGTTGCCATTTTTTGGCGCATACGGTTTTCATCCGCAGTTTGGTACCTTTTCTGGGACTAGTTCCTCTGGGATGCCAGAGGAGGAGAGATTTTCTTCTGCCTTGTCTTTTATCTGGCGGAGGATCCAGATGAATTTGGAGAAGATGGGTGAGAGGTATAAGCGAATGGCTGACAAGAGACGTATGACTGGTCCGGACCTGTGTGTGGGTGATCTGGTGTGGTTATCTACTAAAAATATTAAACTGAGAGTACAATCTTGGAAACTGGGTCCAAGATTTATTGGACCTTACAAAATATCTGCGGGGGTCAATCCAGTAGCATTTTGTCTGGATCTTCCGCAGACTTGGAGGATCCATGATGTGTTCCACAAGTAGAGTTGAGCGAACACCTGGATGTTCGGGTTCGAGAAGTTCGGCCGAACTTCCCGGAAATGTTCGGGTTCGGGATCCGAACCCGACCCGAACTTCGTCCCGAACCCGAACCCCATTGAAGTCAATGGGGACCTAAACTTTTCGGCACTAAAAAGGCTGTAAAACAGCCCAGGAAAGAGCTAGAGGGCTGCAAAAGGCAGCAACATGTAGGCAAATCCCCTGCAAACAAATGTGGATAGGGAAATTAATAAAAATAAAATAAATAAAAATTAACCAATATCAATTGGAGAGAGGTCCCATAGCAGAGAATCTGGCTTCACGTCACCCACCACTGTAACAGTCCATTGTCAGATATTTAGTCCCAGGCACCGGAGAGAGGTCTCTTAACAGAGAATCTGGCTTCATGTCAGCCACCACTGTAACAGTCCATTGTCATATATTTAGGCCCAGGCACCCAGGCAGAGGTGAGAGGTCCTGTAACAGAGAATCTGGCTTCATGTCAGCAGAGAATCAGTCTGCATGTCATAGCAGAGAATCAGGCTTCACGTCAGCCACCACTGTAACAGTCCATTGTCATATATTTAGGCCCAGGCAGAGGAGAGAGGTCCCGTAACAGAGAATCTGGCTTCATGTCAGCAGAGAATCAGTCTGCATGTCATAGCAGAGAATCAGTGTCAGGATTCGAACCCATGACCGGCCGGAACTCTTTGATCTACCTTGTTCCAGCCTTGCCTTGTTAATCTCTGTGATTCCTTGCACCTGCTACTTCCTCTTTATAAGCCCAGCCTCTTGCACCAGATCCCTGCTGGTTATTGTTCTTCTGGACTTGATCCTGCTGCATCTACTGCTGTTCCTCTGTTGCTACTGCTACCAACTCGACTGCTGCCGACCACGGAATTGTCCCCGACTACTCTTCTGCTTGTCCCTACCAACTGAACTGCTACTACCATACCCGATCCGGATTGTCTAACCACGCTCACTGCCGCCTGCCCTGACCCACCGCCTGCCAACTGATTACGCCTCTGCCTGACTTCCTGCAACTACAACCTGCCTGCGGTCCTTGCCACTGGGCTCCCACCTCCAGCCAGCTGTCCTCTGACTCAGGTGAGCCTGTAGGATTGTAACAGAATAACCAGCCTAAAATGGAGTCCGCGATGGCCACCCTGCGCAAACAAGTCTCCAAACTTCAGGAGTTTGGCACCTCTGCCCAAAAAGAAATGGCTCAACTTCAAGGCGCAATCCAGAGCCAACAGAGGGAAATTATTGACTTGCAGCGTCAACTACTGGACGTACGCGGCGCAGTCACAGACACAGACACCCGCGTGCCTCTCCCGTCAAAGTTTAACGGCGATCGGCGCCAGTTTCGGGGGTTCCTCAACCAGTGCCGTATCTACTTTCAGATGCAGCCAGGCTCCTTTTCCTCAGACAGAAAGAAGATCCTGTTCATCATTAACCTTCTAACTGACGAGGCCCTGGCATGGGCATCCCCATATGTGGAATCCCACAGTCCCTTATTAAATAACCTAGACAACTTCACCGCAGCCATGAGCCAAGTCTTCGACGACCCTAACCGCTGCGCGACTGCCGAGGCTAGGCTGCACAGTCTACGGCAGGGAAGACGCTCTGTAGCCGAGTATACCTCCGAGTTCCGCCGCTGGGTCACGGATACCACCTGGAACCCCGCTGCTCAGAAAAGTCAATTTCGCCGCGGACTCTCCGAACTTATAAAGGATGAGCTCGCCAGGGTAGACGCCCCAGACGATCTGGATGACTTCGTCAAACTGTGCATCCGAATTGACCGGAGACTTGCGGAAAGAAGGAGAGAAAGACTCTGGTCCTTAGATAACAGGCCCGCATACCCTTTCACTCCAACGACTCAGCCGGCTCACCAACCCTCCACCGAACCGATGCAGGTCGACACACTGCGCAAGACTCTATCAGCTGCTGAAAAGGAGAGACGACTTTACTGTGGCGAGCCAGGGCACTTCGCTATTAAGTGCCCCAATAAGACTCGCCGAACCATCGCTGTCACTAAATTACGGGAATTACAACAAGCCACAATCTCACCCTTGGCCTCTGAAACCATGGACATTACAGGTACCGGGTACCACTTCATTGTACCCATCCTTATCATCATTGGGGAACGACAGCTTCCCTGCTCTGCAATGCTTGACTCGGGGGCCGGCGGAAATTTAATGGACTTGACCTTCGCCCATGAGAACAACATATCACTGGTAACCAGGGAAGCCCCCATCGATCTGGAAACCGTTGATGGGACCCCACTCTCTTCTGGGCCGGTTACGCACCAAACCGCTGATCTTCAACTCCTCGTCAAACCCGATTATCAGGAAACCATTCACTTCTCCCTGATCACCTCCCCTAAGTTTCCGGTGATCCTAGGCATCCCTTGGTTGGAAACCCACAACCCCTTGGTGGACTGGGACGCCCGCTGCATACGGTTTCGCTCGGACTTTTGTTCTCAGAACTGTTTACGTGAATCCGTCCCTCCCCCGCCCGAAGAACCTACCATATTCGGACTATCCACCAAGGAGCTTTTACCCCCTCAATATCGGGAGTTCCAGGATGTCTGTGACAAAAGAAATGCAGACAAACTGCCCCCGCATCGGCCTTATGACTGCCCGATTGAGCTGCTACCTGGAGCCGAAATACCCTTCGGCAGTATATACTCCCTCTCCGAGCCGGAACTCAAGGCCCTGAAGGAGTACCTTGACGAAAATCTAAAAAAAGGTTTTATCCGACCTTCCACATCTCCTGCAGGGGCCCCTTTCTTCTTCGTGGAGAAAAAAGACTCTTCTCTACGCCCTTGCATAGATTATCGAAAGCTCAACAATGTTACTGTGAAGAACCGGTACCCTCTCCCCCTGATTTCTGAACTCCTTGAGAGACTTCGGGCGGCAAAAGTCTTCACTAAGCTCGATCTCCGAGGAGCCTACAACCTGGTCCGAATTCGCTTGGGGGACGAGTGGAAAACCGCCTTCCGAACCCGCTACGGTCACTTCGAGTATCTGGTCATGCCTTTCGGCCTCTGCAATGCCCCTGCTACCTTCCAACATTTTATCAACGACGTCCTCAGGGACATGCTTGACCAATTTGTGGTAGCATATCTGGACGATATTTTGATTTTCTCAGAAGACCCTGAACAACATCGTGGGCATGTCCGCGGGGTTCTACAGAAACTCTGTGAACAGTCTCTCTATATTAAACTAGAGAAGTGTGAGTTTGAACAGACTTCCACCCAATTCCTCTGCTATATTATTTCCCCGGAGGGCTTAAGTATGGATCCCCAGAAGATCCAGGCCGTGACTGAGTGGCCCGCCCTGAAGAACGAAAAGGAGGTCCAGAGATTTATAGGTTTCGCAAACTTTTATCGGAAATTCATCAGGAACTTTTCGAAAATCATCGCCCCAATCACTCAACTAACAAAAAAGACTGTCCCCTTCATGTGGACTCCGGAGGCACAGGAGGCCTTTGCTAAACTGAAGTCCCTCTTCACCTCTGCCCCGATCCTGGCCCACCCAAACCCTGAGTTACCATTTACGGTCGAGGTGGACGCCTCCGACACTGCGGTGGGCGCAATTCTGTCTCAACGTTCAGGGGAAAAGATGCTCCTACACCCTTGCGCTTTCTTCTCCCGCCAGATGTCCCCCGCTGAACGGAATTACGACATCGGGAAAAAGGAACTGCTGGCAATCAAGGACGCTTTCACCAAGTGGAGACACTTGCTGGAGGGGGCCCACAATCCCATCTCTGTATACACCGACCACCAGAACCTAGAGTTTATCCGCAGCACCAAGAGACTCACCGTCAGACAGGCCAGGTGGAGTCTGTTTTTCTCCAGATTCAATTTTATTATCTCCTATCGCGCTGGGTCGAAGAACGGCAAAGCGGATGCTCTCTCAAGGATGTTCTCTGAACCCTCTCAGATCAATGAGGCTCCGGCCGGTATGCTTCCCGACAGAAGCATCCTAGGAGCCACCTACTTGAGGGAACTCCTGGGTTCCCTCAAGGAAGGGTATGAGAACGATCACCTCCTCACCTACCCACCTGGAGCTGTAAACCTTACTCTCAAGGGTGGCTACTGGTTGTACCGGGATCAGCAGTTGTACGTACCAGAATCTGCACGACTTGACGTACTTAAACTCAACCACGATTCCAAACCGGCCGGCCATCTGGGTATCAGAAGGACCCAGGAGCTCCTCTCCCGTTTCTTCTGGTGGCCAACTTACAGAAAAGATACCGAGAGGTTTGTCTCCTCATGCACGACGTGTGCACGCAACAAGACCCCCCGCTCCTCCCCCGTGGGCTTGCTATGTCCACTCCCAGTTCCCTCCCGCCCCTGGGGTTCAATCTCCATGGACTTTATTGTGGACCTTCCTCCCTCCAAGGGTATGAACACCATTCTGGTCGTCGTCGACCGTCTCACCAAAATGGCCCACTTCATCCCCTGCAAGGGCCTACCTACTGCCAAACAGACGGCCGATCTGGTACTCCGAGAGGTTTTTAGGCTACATGGGGCCCCGGACGATGTAGTTTCGGATCGGGGAGTACAGTTCACTTCCAGGTTCTGGAGAAACTTCTGTCAAGTCCTTGGGATCAAGGTGAACCTGTCTTCTGCGTTCCACCCCCAATCCAATGGGCAGACCGAGAGAACAAATCAAATCCTCGAGCAGTATTTGCGCTGTTTTGTCACCCATCTGCAGGACGACTGGCTGGACCACCTCTCCACGGCCGAGTTCGCCTATAACAATGCGGGGCACAGTTCTACCCAATACAGCCCATTCTACGCTAACACCGGCCTACACCCAACCTTCATCCCTCATTTGCCCATTTCCACCACAGTCCCAGCTGTGGCTGAACGTCTTGCAAGTCTACAACAGGCACAGGAAAATATTCGGGACAATTTACAACGAGCCCAGAGCCGCTTCAAGCAGGCAGCGGATAAACACCGCAAACCCGCTCCGGAATTCCAGGTAGGAGACAAGGTGTGGCTCTCCACCAGAAAGCTAAGCCCAAAGGTTCCCTCCCGGAAGTTGGGCCAAAAATACATGGGTCCTTTCCAGATCACGGCTCGAAGCAACAAAGTCACCTTCCGACTCGAACTTCCCGACTCCATCTGAGTTCACCCGGTTTTCCACTGCTCTCTCCTGAACCCACATGTTGAGAACACTTTCCCAGGCCGCCACCCCCCTCCTCCTCCTCCTCCGGTAAGAGTACAAGACCAATAGGAATACATTGTGGCCAAGATCCTTGACTCCAGACTCCACCATGGAAGGCTGCAGTATCTAGTTGGGTGGAAGGGCTATTCCCCCGAGCATAACTCCTGGGAGCCGGAGGAAAATGTCCATGCCCCCAGACTGGTAAAAGCTTTCCACCAAAGACATCCTGATAAACCATCGTCTGCGGTGCCCAGAGGTCACCTTGGAGGGGGGGAGTACTGTCAGGATTTGAACCCATGACCGGCCATGTCCCAGGCAGTAGCTCTAGCCACTAGACTACAAACCCTTCTGGACCTTTCCTTCTACTGAACTCTTTGATCTACCTTGTTCCAGCCTTGCCTTGTTAATCTCTGTGATTCCTTGCACCTGCTACTTCCTCTTTATAAGCCCAGCCTCTTGCACCAGATCCCTGCTGGTTATTGTTCTTCTGGACTTGATCCTGCTGCATCTACTGCTGTTCCTCTGTTGCTACTGCTACCAACTCGACTGCTGCCGACCACGGAATTGTCCCCGACTACTCTTCTGCTTGTCCCTACCAACTGAACTGCTACTACCGTACCCGATCCGGATTGTCTGACCACGCTCACTGCCGCCTGCCCTGCCCCACCGCCTGCCAACCGATTACGCCTCTGCCTGACTTCCTGCAACTACAACCTGCCTGTGGTCCTTGCCACTAGGCTCCCACCTCCAGCCAGCTGTCCTCTGACTCAGGTGAGCATGTAGGATTGTAACAATCAGGCTTCACGTCAGCCACCACTGTAACAGTCCATTGTCATATATTTAGGCCCAGGCACCCAGGCAGAGGAGAGAGGTCCCGTAACAGAGAATCTGGCTTCATGTCAGCAGAGAATCAGTCTGCATGTCATAGCAGAGAATCATGCTTCACGTCACCCAACATTGGAACAGTCCATTGTCATATATTTAGGCCCCGGCACCCAGACAGAGGAGAGGTTCATTCAACTTTGGGTTGCCCCGCAATATAATGGTAAAATGAAAATAAAAATAGGATTGAATGAGGAAGTGCCCTGGAGTACAATAATATATGGTTAAGGGGAGGTAGTTAATGTCTAATCTGCACAAGGGATGGACAGGTCCTGTGGGATCCATGCCTGGTTCATTTTTATGAACGTCAGCTTGTCCACATTGGCTGTAGACAGGCGGCTGCATTTGTCTGTAATGACGCCCCCTTGCCGTGCTGAATACACGTTCAGACAAAACGCTGGTCGCCGGGCAGGCCAGCACCTCCAAGGCATAAAAGGCTAGCTCTGGCCACGTGGACAATTTAGAGACCCAGAAGTTGAATGGGGCCGAACCATCAGTCAGTACGTGGAGGGGTGTGCACACGTACTGTTCCACCATGTTAGTGAAATGTTGCCTCCTGCTAACACGTTGCGTATCAGGTGGTGGTGCAGTTAGCTGTGGCGTGTTGACAAAACTTTTCCACATCTCTGCCATGCTTACCCTGCCCTCAGAGGAGCTGGCTGTGACACAGCTGCCTTGGTGACCTCTTGCTCCTCCTCTGCCTTGGCCTTGGGCTTCCACTTGTTCCCCTGTGACATTTGGGAATGCTCTCAGTAGCGCGTCTACCAACGTGCGCTTGTACTCGCGCATCTTCCTATCACGCTCCAGTGCAGGAAGTAAGGTGGGCACATTGTCTTTGTACCGTGGATCCAGCAGGGTGGCAACCCAGTAGTCCGCACACATTAAAATGTTGGCAACTCTGCTGTCGTTGCGCAGGCACTGCAGCATGTAGTCGCTCATGTGTGCCAGGCTGCCCAGGGGTAAGGACAAGCTGTCCTCTGTGGGAGGTGTATCGTCATCGTCCTGAGTTTCCCCCCCCAGCCACGCACCAGTGATGGGCCCGAGCTGCGTTGGGTGCCACCCCGCTGTGACCATGCTTCATCCTCATCCACCTCCTCCTCATCCTCGTCCTCCAGTAGTGGGCCCTGGCTGGCCACATTTGTACCTGGCCTCTGCTGTTGCAAAAAACCTCCCTCTGAGTCACTTCGAAGAGACTGGCCTGAAAGTGCTAAAAATGACCCCTCTTCCTCCTCATCCTCCTCCTGGGCCACCTCCTCTTCCATCATCGCCCTAAGTGTTTTCTCAAGGAGACATAGAAGTGGTGTTGTAACGCTGATAACGGCGTCATCGCCACTGGCCATGTTGGTGGAGTACTTGAAACAGGGCACACAGGTCTCGCATGGAGGCCCAGTCATTGGTGGTGAAGTGGTGCTGTTCCGCAGTGTGACTGACCCGTGCGTGCTGCAGCTGAAACTCCACTATGGCCTGCTGCTGCTCGCACAGTCTGTCCAGCATGTGCAAGGTGGAGTTCCACCTGGTGGGCACGTCGCATATGAGGCGGTGAGCGGGAAGGCCGAAGTTGCACAGACAGGCAAGCAACGGCAGGATGTGAATGCCGGAAGCGCGAACAGACGGCCCGCACTTTATGCAGCAGCTCTGACATGTCGGGGTAGTTGTGAATGAACTTCTGCACCACCAAATTCAGCACATGCGCCAAGCAAGGGATGTGCGTCAAACCTGCTAGTCCCAGAGCTGCAACGAGATTTCGCCCATTATCGCACACCACCAGGCCGGGCTTGAGGCTCACCGGCAGCAACCACTCATCGGTCTGTTGTTCTATATCCCGCCACAACTCCTGTGCGATGTGGGGCCTGTCCCCCAAACATATGAGTTTCAGAATGGCCTGCTGACGTTTACCCCGGGCTGTGCTGAAGTTGGTGGTGAAGGTGTGTGGCTGACTGGATGAGCAGGTGGAAGAAGAGGAGGAGGAGGAGGAAGCTGAGTAGGAGGAGGTGGCAACAGGAGACAAAGAATGTTGCCCTGCGATCCTTGGCGGTGGAAGGACGTGCGCCAAATAGCTCTCCGCCTGGGGCCCAGCTGCCACTACATTTACCCAGTGTGCAGTTAGGGAGATATAGCGTCCCTGGCCGTGCTTACTGGTCCACGTATCTGTGGTTAGGTGGACCTTGCCACAGATGGCGTTGCGCAGTGCACACTTGATTTTATCGGATACTTAGTTGTGCAGGGAAGGCACGGCTCTCTTGGAGAAGTAGTGCCGGCTGGGAACAACATACTGTGGTACAGCAAGTGACATGAGCTGTTTGAAGCTGTCTGTGTCCACCAGCCTAAATGACAGCATTTCATAGGCCAGTAGTTTAGAAATGCTGGCATTCAGGGCCAGGGATTGAGGGTGGCTAGGTGGGAATTTACGCTTTCTCTCAAATGTTTGTGAGATGGAGAGCTGAACGCTGCCGTGTGACATGTTTGAGATGCTTGGTGACAGAGGTGGTGGTGTTGGTGGTACATCCCCATGTTTGCTGGGCGGCAGGTGCCAACATTCCTCCAGAGGCGGAGGAAGAGGCCTAGGCGGCAGCAGCAGAAGAGGCCTAGGCGGCAGCAGCAGAAGAGGCCTAGGCGGCAGCAGCAGAAGAGGCCTAGGCGGCAGCAGCAGAAGAGGCCTAGGCGGCAGCAGCAGAAGAGGCCTAGGCGGCAGCAGCAGAAGAGGTAGCAGGGGGAGCCTGAGTGACTTCCTTGTTTTTAAGGTGTTTACTCCACTGCAGTTCATGCTTTGCATGCAGATGCCTGGTCATGCAGGTTGTGCTAAGGTTCAGAACGTTAATGCCTCGCTTCAGGCTCTGATGGCACAGCGTGCAAACCACTCGGGTCTTGTCGTCAGCACATTGTTTGAAGAAGTGCCATGCCAGGGAACTCCTTGAAGCTGCCTTTGGGGTGCTCGGTCCCAGATGGCGGCGGTCAGTAGCAGGTGGAGTCTCTTGGCGGCGGGTGTTCTGCTTTTGCCCACTGCTCCCTCTTTTGCTAAGCTGTTGGCTCGGTCTCACCACTGCCTCTTCCTCCGAACTCTGAAAGTCAGTGGCACGACCTTCATTCCATGTGGGGTCTAGGACCTCATCGTCCCCTGCATCGTCTTCCACCCAGTCTTGATCCCTGACCTCCTGTTCAGTCTGCACACTGCAGAAAGACGCAGCAGTTGGCACCTGTGTTTCGTCATCATCAGAGACATGCTGAGGTGGTATTCCCATGTCCTCATCATCAGGAAACTTAAGTGGTTGTGCGTCAGTGCATTCTATGTCTTCCATCGCTGGGGAAGGGCTAGGTGGATGCCCTTGGGAAACCCTGCCAGCGGAGTCTTCAAACAGCATAAGAGACTGCTGCATAACTTGAGGCTCAGACAGTTTCCCTGGTATGCATGGGGGTGATGTGACAGACTGATGGGCTTGGTTTTCAGGCGCCATCTGTGCGCTTTCTGCAGAAGACTGGGTGGGAGATAATGTGAACGTGCTGGATCCACTGTCGGACACCCAATTGACTAATGCCTGTACCTGCTCAGGCCTTACCATCCTTAGAACGGCATTGGGCCCCACCAAATATCGCTGTAAATTATGGCGGCTACTGGGACCTGAGGTAGTTGGTACACTAGGACGTGTGGCTGTGGCAGAACAGCCACGTCCTCTCCCAGCACCAGAGGGTCCACTAACACCACCACGACCATGTCCGCGTCCTTTACTAGATGTTTTCCTCATTGTTATCGTTCACCACAACAACAAAAATATTATTTGGCCCAATGTATTGAATTCAAATTCAGGCCTTTTTTTACAGACACCTAACACTATCTGACTATGTATTTAGGTACCGTATTACACTAATACAGGCACAGCAGTAACCACAGATTTAGCTGACTATAAATTTGAGGCCTATTATTTAGGCGCTGGGTGACAGGTATATGTTTACAGACAGAATTAGACTGGGATATGCACAGTAGCGTGTGTGTGAAGTTATTGAGAATGACCCTATGTGCACCTTGAATCTAATATACCCTTTTAGGGATAAATTTAAAGTAGGCCTGATACAGCAGAAACCACTAACTTAGAGAATTGCTAAATTGGGAATTTTATTTCAACCCAGAACAAAAACTGTGCTTTGACGGTCACTAAATAACTTGCCCAGCTACAGCAATAACCACAGATTTAGCTGACTGTAAATTTGAGGCCTATTATTTAGGCGCTGGGTGACAGGTATACGTTTACAGACAGAATTAGACTGGGATATGGCCAAAAAATAACCACACTTTTGATGGTTAAATGCACTTGGTGTGACAGCTTGACCCTGATGTAGGATATAGCCAAAAAATAACCACACTATTGATGGTTAAATGCACTTGGTGTGACAGCTTCACCCTGATGTAGGATATAGCCAAAAAACAACCACACTATTGAGGGTTAAATGCACTTGGTGACAGGCTTAGCTTGCCCCTGATGTAGTATATGGCCAAAAAATAACCACACTATTGATGGTTAAATGCACTTGGTGTGACAGCTTCACCCTTATGTAGGATATAGCCAAAAAATAACCACACTATTGAGGGTTAAAAGTACTTGGTGGCAGCTTGTGCTGGCGCACCACAAGACACAAAATGGCCACTGATCACCCCAGAAAAAAGTGAATGAAAAACGCTCTGGGCAGCCTAAAAACAGTGAGCAATTGAATAGCAGCAGTTCAATCATCCACAGCTGCAGATAGATCTCTTAATGAAGTCTTTTGGAGGAGTTAATCACTGCCTAATCTCGCCCTAACGTCGCAGCTGCAACCTCTCCCTACACTGATCAGAGCTTAAATAGAGGCTGGGTCACATGCTGCACTGGCCAATCACAGCCATGCCAATAGTAGGCATGGCTGTGACGGCCTCTTGGGGCAAGTAGTATGACGCTTGTTGATTGGCTGCTTTGCAGCCTTTCAAAAAGCGCCAAGAAAGCGACGAACACCGAACCCGGACTTTTACGAAAATGTTCGGGTCCGTGTCACGGACACCCCAAAATTCGGTACGAACCCGAACTGTACAGTTCGGGTTCGCTCATCCCTAGCTAGCAGACATAAAGATGGAGGTACATCAAATGGGGGCCCGAGTCTAATCACTCAAAGCCTCCCAGTTAGCTATCACTGAACACAGCAGAGGGCTGCACACTCAAATGAAGTCGCTACGCTCGCAGCTGAATAATGCCTACCTTAGCCTGGAAGATAAGAAGAATAGGGGACGGCGGAAAAATGTCAGAATTAGGGGGATCCCTGAATCCATACCTGCTGAAGAGCTATCGGACTGCATACGCCGAATCTTCTCAACACTAGTGGGGCAGGCGCATGCAGAAGCCATTATTATCAAGCATGCACACAGGGCCCTGAGACCCAAGCCAGCAGACGGAGACCCGCCGAGAGACACTTGTAGAGAAGAAATGGCACCGGCAGCATCTCACATCTTTTATTGCGACCCCCAGACAAGTAAAAACAGCAACGTTTCGGCTGAATCCCAGCCTTTGTCAAGCCTGAGAGACACTGTCTGCGCACTCCTGAATTGCCTAGACACGGCGGAGATCCTCAAAAAGGCGAGAGATAAAGAGGAAATTTTGTTGGATACTTACAAAATTCAGATCTTCCAAGACCTGGCAGCTAACACGCTTGCTAAACGGCGAGCCTTACGTCCGCTGATGGCGGAGTTGAGGGCAAGGAAATTGCCCATGAGATGGCTCTTCCCCTTTGGCCTGAGCACCCCCATTTCAGGCCGTCAGTACACAGTGCGTCACCCGGATGACCTGCCAAAGATTTGGGAAGCCCTGGAGATATCACCTATGGACATCCCATCGTGACTGCCTGTGTCTGCAGCAGAAGATCTCCCTCGTCTGCCCTCATCTGAGCCTTGGGCACTTTCATCTAAGTCCAGGTCGGCAAGAAGGAATCAGACCTCCGTGGACTGAAGGCTACCTTTGTGAGGGGTAAAAAGCCACCAGATGTAGCGTTAAAGTCTCCTTCTTGGGCTTATGACCCATGTATTTGTGAACCGCTGAGTTCCTGTTAGCATAGCTGTAAGTGGATTTGCTTTACCTGGACAGATATCATGGGAACGTGGGTATGGAACACAGAACCGAACATGGACATAGATTGCTGGGTGTGGGGGAGAGTTTGTTAAGCCAGACTAGATCCTCCGATTAGTCCTCTTTAACCATCGTGCGGCGGTACTCTCCCTCAGACCCTGCAATAGTCTAGACATTTGTCCTCCTGTGTTTCTGTATGATTTCATATGCGTTTTCACGTGTTTTTCCATGTGTTATGTATGTTTTCTTATGTTCTCTGAATCGAGTAGGCCTGGAAAGGCCCTTATACTGGCCGGAGGAGTGCGGAGTCCCTGGTCCTGTTGGGCTCTTCCACTGATGTTCCTCCCCCCGGCCTTATATTATTTAACAGTCTTTGCACTATTGTGCAGCGTTGCGCTGTTAGAGCCTAAGAGCTCTTTTTTCTCTTCTGTTTATACTACTATTCCCCGCCCCCCCCCATGTCGACCTACAGGATGATATCACTGAGGTGGTTATGATAGATATTGAGTGTTCAAAAGAAATATGGCTGAAATAACTGTTTGCACACTTAATGTTAATGGAATGAATGTACCCCAGAAAAGAAGCCAGGTATATCACACTCTTAAAAGAGAAAACGCTGACATACTCTTTTTGCAGGAGACTCACTTCCGGCATCAACATGTTCCAAATATGAACAGCAGAAGCTTCCCTGTCTGGTACCATTCTACCTATTCCTTGGCTGCACGTGGTGTCTCTATTGTTATAAGCAAAAATTTACCTTTCACCCTGACGGCTAAGATGTAGGACCCTCTTGGGAGGTATTTGTTTGTTAAGGGGAAAGTCCTTAATAGTAGCATCACTATGGCGAATGTCTGCGCACCAAATGCTAAGCAGGTTCCGTGGTTCATGCAGATATTGGCCACTCTCGGGGAGTTTATGGAAGGCTTATTAATCTTAGGGGGTGACTTAAACTGACTTTAGATCACAATATAGACTCCTCAAAATCCCCATCTCTAAGAAACACGTTTTTCTCACAGGTACATGGTACCTACCAGAGGCTGTACTACATCCTTATGTCTAACAGCTCACTTACCTCTTTAAAAAAAGCGGAAATTGGTAATTCCACTGTCTCTGATCATGCTTTGGTCAAAGTTAAGTGGAAATTGACAGACCTACCCCCAAAAGTATGGACGTGGCGGCTTAACACCACACTCTTTGAGGATGAAGCTAATAAGACCCAGATAGAGAAGAAGATCCAAAATTATTTCAATATAAATGACAGTCCCCAAACCCCCATGCCCATGATTTGGGAGGCTCATTAGGAGGTTATTAGAGGGGAACTGATTAGCGTAGGCTCCAGAGTAAAGAAACATAGATCCCAACAGTTAAACTCTCTGCTGACGCAGATTTCTACCCTGGAAACCCTAGATAAAGCCAGACAGTCAGACAAAGTGCAATCCGCGCTTAGGGCGCTGCGCTACCAGGTTAAAGATCTATTAAACATTAAAACAGCCAAAATATTGCAATCACTACGATTTAAATATGTTTGTCATGGAGATAAGGGATCTAAGGTTATGACTAGAGTTGAGCGAACACCTGGATGTTCGAGAAGTTCGGTCGAACTTCCCAGAAATGTTCGGGTTCGGGATTCGAACTCGACCCGAACTTCGCTCCGAACCCGAACCCCATTGAAGTCAATGGGGACCCGAACTTTTCGGCACTAAAAAGGCTGTAAAACAGCCCAGGAAAGGGCTAGAGGGCTGCAAAAGGCAGCAAAATGTAGGTAAATCCCCTGCAAACAAATGTGGATATGGAAATGAATCGAAATAAAAATAAAATAAATACAAATTAACCAATATCAATTGGAGAGAGGTCCCATAGCAGAGAATCAGGCTTCATGTCATAGCAGAGAACCAGGCTTCATGTCATAGCAGAGAACCAGGCTTCATGTCATAGCAGAGAATCAGGCTTCACGTCACCCACCACTGGAACAGGCCATTGTCAGATATTTAGGCCCCGGCACCCAGACAGAGGAGAGAGGTCCCATTGCAGAGAATCGGGCTTCATGTCATAGCAGAGAATTAGGCTTCACGTCACCCACCACTGGAACAGGCCATTGTCAGATATTTAGGCCCCGGCACCCAGACAGAAGAGAGAGGTCCCATAGCAGAGAATCAGGCTTCATGTCATAGCAGAGAATCAGGCTTCATGTCACCCAACACTGGAACAGGCCACTGTCAGATATTTTTAGGCCCCGGCACCCAGACAGAGAAGACTTCATTCAACTTTGGGTTGCCCCGCAATATAATGGTAAAATGAAAATAAAAAGAGGATTGAATGAGGAAGTGCCCTGGAGTACAATAATATATGGTTAAGGGGAGGTAGTTTTAAATGTATAATCTGCACAAGGGATGGACAGGTCCTGTGGGATCCATGCCTGGTTCATTTTTAGTCCGCACACATTAAAATGTGGGCAACTCTGCTGTCGTTGCGCAGGCACTGCAGAATGTAGTCGCTTATGTGTGCCAGGCTGCCCAGAGGTAAGGACAAGCTGTCCTCTCTGGGAGGCGTATCGTCATCGTCATGCATTTCCCCCCAGCCACGCACCAGGGCCCGAGCTGCGTTGGGTGCCACCCCGCTGTGAACATGCTTCATCCTCATCCTCCTCCACCTCCTCCTCATCCTCGTCCTCCCCATCCTCCAGTAGAGGGCCCTGGCTGGCCACATTTGTACCTGGCCTCTGCTGTTGCAAAAAGCCTCCCTCTGAGTCACTTCGAAGAGACTGGCCTGAAAGTGCTAAAAATGACCCCTCTTCCTCCTCCTGGGCCACCTCCTCTTCCATCATCGCCCTAAGTGTTTTCTCAAGGAGACATAGAAGTGGCATTGTAACGCTGATAACGGCGTCATCGCCACTGGCCATGTTGGTGGAGTACTCGAAACAGGGCACACAGGTCTCGCATGGAGGCCCAGTCATTGGTGGTGAAGTGGTGCTGTTCCGCAGTGTGACTGACACGTGCGTGCTGCAGCTGAAACTCCACTATGGCCTGCTGCTGCTCGCACAGTCTGTCCAGCATGTGCAAGGTGGAGTTCCACCTGGTGGGCACGTCGCATATGAGGCGGTGAGCGGGAAGGCCGAAGTTACGCTGTAGCGCAGACAGGCGAGCAGCAGCAGGATGTGAACGCCGGAAGCGCGCACAGACGGCCCGCACTTTATGCAGCAGTTCTGACAAGTCGGGGTAGTTGTGAATGAACTTCTGCACCACCAAATTCGGCACATGCGCCAGGCAAGGGATGTGCGTCAAACCGGCTAGTCCCAGAGCTGCAACGAGATTTCGCCCATTATCGCACACAACCAGGCCGGGCTTGAGGCTCACCGGCAGCAACCACTCGTCGGTCTGTTGTTCTATACCCCGCCACAACTCCTGTGCGGTGTGGGGCCTGTCCCCCAAACATATGAGTTTCAGAATGGCCTGCTGACGTTTACCCCGGGCTGTGCTGAAGTTGGTGGTGAAGGTGTGTGGCTGACTGGATGAGCAGGTGAAAGAAGTGGAGGAGGAAGCCGAGTAGGAGGAGGAGGCAACAGGAGGCAAAGAATGTTGCCCTGCGATCCTTGGCGGCGGAAGGACGTGCGCCAAACAGCTCTCTGCCTGGGGCCCAGCCGCCACTACATTTACCCAGTGTGCAGTTAGGGAGATATAGCGTCCCTGGCCATGCTTACTGGTCCACGTATCTGTGGTTAGGTGGACCTTGCCACAGATGGCGTTGCACAATGCACACTTGATTTTATCGGATACTTGGTTGTGCAGGGAAGGCACGGCTCTCTTGGAGATGTAGTGGCGGCTGGGAACAACATACTGTGGGACAGCAAGCGACATGAGCTGTTTGTAGCTGTCTGTGTCCACCAGCCTGAATTACAGCATTTCATAGGCCAGTAGTTTAGAAATGCTGGCATTCAGGGCCAGGGATCGAGGGTGGCTAGGTGGGAATTTACGCTTTCTCTCACATGTTTGTGAGATGGAGAGCTGAACGCTGCCGTGTGACATGGTTGGGATACTTGGTGACGGAGGTGGTGGTACATCCTCTGTTTTCTGGGCGGCAGGTGCCAACGTTCCTCCAGAGGCGGAGGAAGAGGCCGAGGCGGCAGCAGCAGAAGAGGTAGAAGGGGGAGCCTGAGTGAGTTCCTTGTTTTTAAGGTGTTTACTCAACTGCAGTTCATGCTTTGCATGCAGATGCCTGGTCATGCAGGTTGTGCTAAGGTTCAGAACGTTAATGCCTCGCTTCAGGTTCTGATGGCACAGCGTGCAAACCACTCTGGTCTTGTCATCAGCACATTGTTTCAAGAACTGCCACGCCAGGGTACTCCTTGAAGCTGCCTTTGGGGTGCTCGGTCCCAGATGGCGGTGGCCAGTAGCAGACGGACTCTCTTGGCGGCGGGTGTTCTGCTTTTGCCCACTGTTCCCTCTTTTGCTACGCTGTTGGCTCGGTCTCACCACTGCATCTTCCGCCGAACTCTGAAAGTCAGTGGCAGGACCTCATTGTCCCCTGCATCGTCTTCCACCCAGTCTTCCTCCCTGACCTCCTGTTCAGACTGCACACTGCAGAAAGACGCAGCAGTTTGCACCTGTGTTTCGTCATCATCCGAGATGTGCTGAGGTGGTATTCCCATGTCCTCATCATCAGGAAACATAAGTGGTTGTGCGTCAGTGCATTCTATGTCTTCCACCGCTGGGGAAGGGCTAGGTGGATGCCCTTGGGAAACCCTGCCAGCAGAGTCTTCAAACAGCATAAGAGATTGCTGCATAACTTGACGCTCAGACAGTTTCCCTGATATGCATGGGGGTGATGTGACAGACTGATGGGCTTGGTTTTCAGGCGCCATCTGTGCGCTTTCTGCAGAAGACTGGGTGGGAGATAATGTGAACATGCTGGATCCACTGTCGGCCACCCAATTGACTAATGCCTGTACCTGCTTAGGCCTTACCATCCTTAGAATGGCATTGGGCCCCACCAAATATCGCTGTAAATTCTGGCGGCTACTGGGACCTGAGGTAGTTGGTTCACTAAGACGTGTGGCTGTGGCAGAACAGCCACGTCCTCTTCCAGCACCAGAGGGTCCACTAACACCACCACGACCATGTCCGCGTCCGCGTCCCTTACTAGATGTTTTCCTCATTGTTACCGTTCACCACAATAAGAAAAAATTATTTGGCCCAATGTATTGAATTCAAATTCAGGCCTTTTTTTACAGGCACCTAACAATATCTGGCTATCTATTTAGGTACCGTATTACACTAATACAGGCACAGCAGTAAGGACAGATTTAGCTGAATATAAATTGTAGGCCTTGTATTTAGGCCCTGGATGACAGGTATCCCTTTTACGGACAGAATTAGACTTGGAAATGCACGGTAGCGTGTGAAGTTATTGAGGATGACCCTATCCGCACCTGCAATCTAATATACTCTTTTATGGATAGATTTAAACTTGGCCTGATACAGCAGAAACCACAGATTTAGGGAATTGCTAAGTTGGGAATTGTATTTCAACCCAGAACAAAACTATATCCTTTGCCAGACAGCAGACAGTATTACAAATGGCTAGCCACAGCTGAAACACCAGATTTAGGGTACTGCTATTTTGGTAATTGTATTTCACCCCTCAATAAAATAGCAAGCACAGCCAAGCACCTGATGTAGGATATAGGAAAAAAAAAAAAAAACACACTATTGATGGTTAAAAGTATTTGGTGGCAGCTTGTGCTGGCGCACCACAAGACACAGAATGGCCGCCGATCACCCCAGTAAAAAGTGACAGAAAAACGCTCTGGGCAGCCTAAAAACAGTGAGCAATTAAATAGCAGAGGTTGAATGATTTACAGCTGTAGATCGATCACTTCATTAAGTGTTTTAGAAGAGTAAATCCCTGCCTAATCTCGCCCTAACAGCAGCAGCTGCATCCTCTCCCTACACTGATCAGAGCAGAGTGACGTGCGGCGCTACGTGACTCCAGCTTAAATAGAGGCTGGGTCACATGCTGCACTGGCAAATCACAGCCATGCCAATAGTAGTCATGGCTGTGATGGCCTCTTGGGGCAAGTAGTATGACGCTTGTTGATTGGCTGCTTTGCAGCCTTTCAAAAAGCGCCAAGAAAGCGCCGAACACTGAAGCCGAACCCAGACTTTTACGAAAAAATGTTCGGGTCCGTGTCACGGACACCCCAAAATTCGGTACGAACCTGAACTATACAGTTCGGGTTCGCTCATCCCTAGTTATGACTAACCTTATGACTAACCTCTTAAGAGCTCAAAGGAGTAAAACTTTTATACAGGCTATTAAAAATAAGGAGCGGAAAAGGGTGACCTCAACTCCTGACATAGCTTGGGAATTTTGTAGTTTCTACTCATCACTGTATAACATTGAACAAGAGAAACGGGCAGCAGAGTCTGATCAGAGCCTCTTAAGAGGACACATCGATTCCTTCCTTGAATCCATCTCAGTTCCCACTTTATCAGAGGAAGACAGATCTGCACTGCTGAGCCCCGTTACCGCTGAGGAGACTGATAAAATCCTGGGGTCTATACCTACAGGTAAGAGCCCGGGTCCGGATGGATATCCCATCTATTATTATAAGAAATTTAAACATATCTTGTCCCCATACTTTGTGAGACTCTGTAATTACCTGCTACGGGGCTCCACCCTCCCTGCTCAAGCACAAGAAGCACATATTACCATCATCCATAAGGAAGGGAAAGATCAGGAGCTGTGTGGTAGCTACAGACCCATATTTCTCTTGAACACTGATCTGAAGTGGTGGGCCAAGCTTTTAAGCAACAGAATTGCCTCCCTGCTTCCTAGCCTGATTGGTGAGGAACAGATGGGATTTGTGTTGGGCAGGCAGGGTAGACACAATGTTAGTAGAGTCGTAAATGCGGTTGCCCATGCTCACTCTAAAAAATTACCCTTAGTTCTCCTGGGGACAGATGCGGAGAAAGCATTCGACAGAGTTAACTGGATGTTTATACAGAAAACTTTAGGAGTTTATACAGACGATATTTGCAATGTACTCCTCTCCCTCGGCATGTATATTGGTAAACAACACACTATCGGACTCCTTTGGCATTGGAAATGGTACCAGACAGGGTTGCCCCCTTCGCTCTTCATTTTGGCTATGGAAACGCTACTGCTTAAATTTAGACAGACCCCTGATATCCGAGGTCTGGGAATAAACAAAACTGAACACAAGATGGCGGCGTTTGCCGATGATTTGTTGATGTTTATCTTGAACCCAGAAGAAGCCATGCCATGTCATGTCATGAATATTTTCGAGGCATTTGGAAAGGCGTCTGATTTTAAGATTAACTTTTATCAAGTCAGAAGCTTTAGGCATCTCTATCTCTCCTCTCCAATTGAGCAGAATTAGAGATATGATTCCCTTTAAATGGCCCACCAAGGCCATTAAGTATCTAGGGATCATGATACCTGCCAACATGAACTTGCTATACCAACTTAACTATGTCCCCTTACTAGCTAAAATACAATTTACCTTAGCAGGTTTCTCAAAGAAAATGCTCTCTTGGCTAGGTAGGAAGAATGCATTGGTCACATTTATCCTTCCGCAGCTGTTGTACTTATTTAGATCCCTTCCGATCTCAATCCCTGGTGCATTTCAAACTAAACTGAATTCTGTCTTTGGTAAGTTTTTATGGGATGGAAAAAAGGCAAGACTTCTCTATTCACTCCTTACTAGAAAAAGAAAACGGGGCGGGGGGGGGGGGGTTACATCTCTTTGCCAGATGTTAACTCGTACCTACAGGCCATACACTTGGAGAGATGGTTAACCTTGACGTAA
This sequence comes from Bufo gargarizans, assembly GCF_014858855.1. NCBI lineage: Eukaryota > Metazoa > Chordata > Amphibia > Anura > Bufonidae > Bufo > Bufo gargarizans. The sequence goes on from NC_058080.1 coordinate 372,706,384, forward strand.
CCTGACCCACTCCCTATTCATATTGACATGGAAAAATCCCTACTGGGGGGACATAGGGAATTCTTGCTTCGGTATAAAGCTCCATTACCAAATAAACAGGATTTACCATATGACCTAATCAGAAGTACAATCCGTAGATGACAAAACTCTGATGAGCTCAATATGGGAAAGGATAAATTTAGACATCTGTGGCTCACCTTCGACTAGGTGACCTAAGTCGTTCAAAGGCTAATAGAGGTTTCTACATTGATATCACAGGCAGTAGTGACATACCTGGGGATATACTGCAAATATGGGACTTTGAGAAATCTTGTGGCAGATTTAAGAAATCCAATCATTTACCTCTGCCAGACCCCACGTGGCTAGAGAATTATACAATGCTCCCTACTCTGCCAGCCAAATGCTTATCTATGGTATACAGAGAGCTATCCAGTAATAGGAGCCCTCAGGACCCCATCTACCTAAATAACTGTGAACGAGAGTTGAATATAAAATTAGATGACAGTAGCAGAGCAAGTATTTTGACCAGCTCTCATGGGTTCTCCACCTGTATCAGAGTTCAGGAGAATTCCTATAAAATTCTATCAAGGTGGTATAGAACTCCGGATTTCCTTCACCGAATAAACATATCCCCCTCAGACAAATGTTGGAGATGCTCATCAGGTGTTGGTAACATCTCGCACATTTGGTGGTTTTGTCCCAAAATGAGAGAGTTCTGGTCAGGAATTGAGGACATAATCAACAAAGTATGCCTGAGACTCCTGAGAGGGTAAAGCTTACGGCCTCACTAATACTGCTTTGGCTACCAGAGGGGAGTTTTAGACCAAGTAAAGCGAATCTAGCCACACATATGATTACTGCAGCTAAACTATTGATTCTGCTAAGGTGGAAGGATGAAAGTCCCTCGTCACTAGCAATGTGGTATGAAAAGATGATGTATTTGTGCCGTATGGAAGAAATGATGGGTTGGGAGAACAAAACCAGAAAAAAAATTCTTCAAGTGTGGCAACCATGGTTAACGCATGTGAAAAGGAGAATGGAGCTGGATGCAAGGGATTAAGTCAAGTGATGAATTAGGGGTATTCAAAAATTCAAGGATTCATTTGTTTTTCTAGAAATCAATACCTCAGGTTAGAACGTGCTCTTGCCCCCCCCCCCCCCCTCTTTAATGTTTCACTATTATTTCCTGTTCTTATAAGGTCTGATTATTCGGATGTCCAGCATATTCGTATGTGTTTTGTCAAGATGGCGTGTACTGCATGCCTCCTGTGTTGTCAGGCATATAGCCTCTGAAGCTATGGTTTTCTTTGCTTATTCCTTGCATGGAACTGGATTTTTTATTCTATGATGCTTCACTGCCATTTACCTCATGTTCATTTCTGGACAGACTGTATAATGTAAGTGTATGCTTATTATTATCACAAACACTCCAATAAAAATAGATTTGTTTAAAAAAAAAAGTTATTTTAAGCACTTTATGATCTCTCTGAGAGGTATACCTATGGTCTAACTAATAGTTCACTTGCTGAATTTGGTCGCAATTTGCAATATGCAGTTAGCAGTAACTATTTGCAGATTGGTTGAGTATGATTGTATGCAATTTGGATTGCAATATGGAATTTGAATGGTTGCAATTGTGAACTTTGTAGTTTGCAATTAGTGGAACTGTAAGTAAACACATATATAACTAGTTCAGTATACAGTTCTAATCACTATATTAACAGTAGGAACATTATATAACAGTTTTAGGCTTTCTGTTGTTTCTGCTGTGTCATTGAGCTTACTTCACAATTATATAATTAATCTTAAAGGCATATTATCTTTTCTGCTTCTGTGAACACAATATACACTGCCTGTCCCAAAAGAAAAAAGTTGCCACCTGGATTTAGCTAAGCAAATAGTTATGAGCCTCCTATTGGATAATTACTGCATGGGCGATTATCTTTCAGCTGGAAATAAGTTATTTAAACCCAACTGGTGCAATGAGTTGCTTCTCATTTCTTAAACAATGTCGTGGTCGCGGAAAAGATGTTAGTCTGTTTGGGAAGGGTCAAATCATTGGCATGCATCAAGCAGAGAAAACATCTAAGGAGATTGCAGAAACTACTAAAATTGGGTTAAGAACTGTCCAACACATTATCAAAAACTGGAAGGATAGTGGGGACCCATTGTATTCGAGGAAGAAATGTGGCGGGAAAGAAAATCCTGAATGATCGTGATCGGAGATCACTTAAACGTTTGGTGAAATCGAAGAAAAACAACAGTAGAACTCAGGGCTATGTTTAATAGTGAAAGTAAGAGCACGATGCGAATGGAACTCAATGGATTTGGACTCAACAACTGTGTAGCTATAAGAAAACCACTAATCAGTGAGGCAAACCAGAAATTTGCTAAGAAGCATAAAGATTAGACTCTGGAGCAATGGAAGACAGCAATGGAAGACGGTCATGTGGTCTCATGAGTCCAGATTTACCCTGTTCCAGAGTTATGGGCGCATCAGGGTAAGAAGAGAGACAGATGAAGTGATGCACCCATTATGCCTAGTGCCTACTGTACAAGCCTGTGGGGGCAGTGCTATGATCTGGGGTTGCTGCAGTTGGTCAGGTCTAGGTTCAGCAACAGTATGTGCTTTTAAGAATGAGGTCAACTGATTTTTTTCTTCCTTGATGGCACAAGCATATTCCAAGATGACAATGCCAGGATTCATCGGGCTCAAATTGCGAAAGAGTGGTTCAGGGAGCATGAGACATAATTTTCACACAAGGATTGGCCACCACAGAGTCCAGACCTTAACCCCATTGAGAATCTTTGGGATGTGCTGGAGAAGGCTTTGCGCAGCAGTCAGACTCTACCATCATCAATGCAAGATCTTGGTGAAAAATGTATGCAACACTGGATGGAAATAAATCTTGTGACATTGCAGAAGGTTATCAAAACGATGCCGCAGCGAATGCATAATAAAAGCTAAAGGTAAAGAGAGGAAGAAGTTCTGCATCGGCGCAAATCCACCAGTATAATCAGTCTTAATAGATTATTTTTGTTTTTAATTGCAAACAACGCGTTTCGGGGATAAAACACTCCCCTTCATCAGGTTACCTGGTAACCTGATGAAGGGGAGTGTTTCATCCCCGAAACGCGTTGTTTGCAATTAAAAACAAAAATAATCTATTAAGACTGATTATACTGGTGGATTTGCGCAGATGCAGAACTTCTTCCTCTCTTTACCTTCGAATTCTTTTGGAGGGACTGGACATCCCAGCCAAAAGATCCCAAAAATCTGCGGCTGCAACCCTGGTTCAAATGGTCTTATTTTTATCAAGTTTACAGTAGCGTTGTGCCTGCCGGAGCACAACCATATAAGGTGAGTTTGGATATTTCTCACTCTGATATCCCTATCTGGTGCTTTGAACATACTACCCTATTGTGCGCTCCTTTTTCTCTTTTTTCCCTTGTTTCCGAGGGAAATTTAGATTTGTCCGTGCTTCATAATAAAAGCTAAAGGCAGTCCAACAAAATATTAGAGTGTGTGACCTTTAGTTTTGGTGGCGACTTTTTTTTGGGACAGGCAGTGCATATAACAGTTATATGACATCCAAACATGAAGTCACTGTAAATAACTCTGCATTTGTCTTTAACACACAAACATAGGAACTGTATTAAGGTTATCGGCAGGTCTAGCTGTAAAAACATATAAGCTATATTAGCAACCTAGGACAGGTTTTATTTGGCCAGCTACAGTTATGCTGTTCTACAACAGCTGAGGTGTATGTTGGGAGGTTCTGCAGCAATTAAGGTGTGTATTTGGAGGTACTGCAGCAGCTGAGATGTGTATTATGAGGTTCAGCAGCAGCTCAGGTGTGTGTTATGATGTTCTGCAGTGGCTGAGGTGTGTATTATGATGTTCTGCAGCAGCTGAGGTATCTGTTATAATTTTCTGCCACAGCTGTTAGTTTTCTGTGTCTGCACTTTGTAAAATGTCTCCATACTGTTCCTCTGTCTGCACGCGTCGCACTGTAACCGGAATGACCAGTCCGGACCTGACCTGATCCAGCAGCGTCACCAGTCTAGACTCCAGTTCAGCTCCACGAAGTTCTGCCCCGGGCCCTGACTGCACTCTGCCAGAAGCACAAACAGTAAGTCAGTATTGGGGAGGATGTGAAGCAGGAGCAGGCACAGTCCATGGGTTAGGATGACACACTATATAAGAAGTAGCAGCAGCAGGAACAGTCCATGGGGGAAGGATGACACCCTATATAAAAAGTAGCGGGCACAGTTTATGGGGTAAGGCTAGGTAATCATTTGTGATCAGATTTAGGTATTCTGTTACAGCATACCAGCAGAATACCAGAATCCAGCATATGCCAAACACTGCCAGCACCTGCTGGATCCTATTCACAATAATGGGGTCAGTCGAGGGGCATGCAGCGGTATTTTGCCCTTTGTTTTTGCCAGAATTTGCAACAGAGGCTTCTGCCGGAACCTCTGCAGCAGATGTGCACATACCCTAAGGGGTGCTATGGGTCACTCACAGTGGTGCCCAATTCAGATTTTTGCCATGCACCCCAGTGGCATCTATGTATGCCCCTGCTGTGAGGGGCACAGCTGGGTATATTACTGTGAGGGTGCACAGTCCTGAGCATATTACTGTAAGGGGGCACAGTCCTGGGCATGTTACTGTGAGGGGGCACAGTCATGGGCATCGTTACTGTGAGGGGACACAGTCATGGGCATCAGTACTGTGAGGGAGTACATATCTGGGCATAACTAGTGTGAGGCGGCACATAGCTGAGCATAACTACTGTGAGGGGGCACATCTGGGCATAATCTGTGAAGGGGCACAATGCTGGCATAACTATGTGGGGGCATGAAGGGGGAATAATTACAATGTGGGGGCATTTAGAGGACTGGGTAGGATTAGGTGTTTAGTTATATTTTAGGCAGAGTCTCCCTCTTCCTCCTTTTCTAAAGTTGGAAGGTATGTGGTTCACCAATATTTTCTGCTGGTGGTATTTTGAAATGTGAAGAATTACTGGTTATAGTGTCCATCTCACCTTTCTTGGCCCTGTATTTAGCTGGGTCATAAACTGTAGAGCCTTATGGTTGAGCATGCCACCTCTTTTCTGCATACTGTTTAATTTTCTTTTTATTATTTGAGTCTGTTTTGTTATTTGAGTCAGGATTTCTAATATACAGTAGTTGAGCAGAAGCAGCATTGGTTAATAAATGTGGCCTACTTCTGTAGTTGCGCAGGAATTAGTAGAGTGCTTGTTTCAGTGATATGTGCACAAAATAAGCAGTTTTAAAGGGGGCATTGATGGCATGTTGCTGGGACCCACTCCTATCTCCAGAATGAGTCTCCTGAAGCAAACAGCGCAACTACGCATGTGCAGCCAGCCTTCGTTCACCTCTGTTGGAGTTCCAAATATGGCCGATGGCTGGCTTGGCTATTTTCAACAATGAATAGAGAGACCGCTGAGCTTGCATGGTGGGCTTTCCATTAATCACTATGGGACTTCTGAAAAAAGTTAAAGGATAACTGTCACATTTAGACCCTAATTTCAATTTTCATATATGTAGTTACTAATAACATGATATTCCAGAATCCGTTACTATTAGACTGACTTACCCCATATTTAATAAGATTCAGCCCTTAGCAACCAGTCTGCATAAAACTGCAATTTCACTATTCAGTTAAGATGGCCGCCACTGCCCTCACCCTGAGGCTAATCCCCCCCCTGCCCTGACTAGCCAGTAACAATAGACCCCCAAAAGTGTCAGTAACCAGAGCCCTACCCCCTAAAGGGTTAATCTCCTACAGCACAAAGGGGTCCACATGTTGCTTCCATTTATACACTGAGCAGATGGCAGATCTCCCTTCCCTGTTGTGCGCTGCTTCAACTCTGCATTCTCCAGCTCTGCTGAGTGAGGGAGCGTCTGCCAAGCGCAGGGACAGGGAGAAGTGCACACAGCCCAGGCACTGTTATCAGCTGCTGGGGAGGACCTGGCTTTAATAATTTACTGGCTGTCAGTAATGTGACCTTGCACGCAGCATGCTTCATGCCTAGCAACCCTATTTTAAGCATTGGTAAAAGTAGGCAGTACAGGGAACAAAAATGTGAAATTAAGGGGTAATTGAATACACAGTGAAATAGCACCCCTGAGACCAAGCCTGCCAGCACCCCTGAGACCAAGCCAGCCAGCACCACCAAGGTGATATTAATCACCACAATCCAATACTCCCAAAAAAAAAAATATATACCACAGTTATCCTTTAAGCATGCTTGCTGTGGTATTTGGTTCTGCTGGGGCAGTGTTTTGTGATGCAAAGTGGTATATGTTCGGAAGGTATGTAATTTTGCACTCTGTTATTTGATGCTGCTGGGAATTCATTTTGTTCTGAATTGTGGTATTTCGTTCTGCTGGGATAATATTTAGTGCTGCACTGGGGTTTTGGGCACTGTTGAGAAGATATGTTGTTTTGCACTCTGGTATTTGGCACTGTTAGTGAGGTATGCTGTTTTGTACGCTGGTATTTAGCGCTGCTGGAAAGGCATTTTGTGCTGCAGTCTGGTATTTGGCACTGGTGGGAAGGCATTTTGTGCTGTGCTCTGATATTTGGCACTGGTTGGGAGGTATGTTGTTTTGCACTATGGAATTTAGCACTGGTAGTGAGGTATTTGGTTTTCCACTCTGGTATTTGGCGCTGCTGGAAAGGCATTTTGTGCTGCAGTCTGGTATTTGGCACTGGCGGAGAGGTATGATGTTTTGCACTCTGGTATTTGGCACTGGTGGGAAGGCATTTTGTGCTGTGCTCTGATATTTGGCACTGGTTGGGAGGTATGTTGTTTTGCACTATGGAATTTAGCACTGGTAGTGAGGTATTTGGTTTTCCACTCTGGTATTTGGCGCTGCTGGAAAGGCATTTTGTGCTGCACTCTGGTATTTGGCACTGTTAGGGAGGTATGCTTTTTCGTACTCTGGTATTAGCGCTGCTAGAAAGGCATTTTGTGCTCTGCTCTAGTATTTGGCACTGGTGGTGAAGCATGTTGTTTTGTACTCTGGTATTTGGCACTGCTGGAAAGCAGTTTTGTGCTGTGCTCTGGTATTTGGAGCTGCTGGGAAGGCATTTTGTGCTGTGCTCTAGTATTTGGCACTGGTGGGGAGGTATGCTGCTTTGCACTGTGGTATTTGGCGCTGGTGGGAAGGAATTTTGTGTTGCACTGTGGTATTTGGAACTGTTAGGAAGCTATGGTGTTTTGCACTCTGGTATTTGGCACTGGTGGGAAGGCATTTTGTGCTGCACTGTGGTATTTGGCGCTGCTGGGAAGGCATTTTGTGCTGTACTCTGGTATTTGGCACTGGTGGGGAGGTATGATGTTTTGCACTCTGGTATTTAGTGCTGCTCGGAAAGCATTTTGTGCTCTGCTTGGGTATTTGGCACTGGTGGGGAGGTATGTTGTTTTGCACTCTGGTATTTGGTGATGCTGTGAAGGCATTTTGTGCTGTCCTCTGGTATTTGTTAGTGATGAGCGGGAGGTTCCATATTCGATTTCGCGATATTTCGCAAATATTCGAATGAATATTCGTGTTATATTCGTTGAAATCGAATATTCGTAATTATTCCAATTATCGCGAATAATATGCAATTTAATTAATCGCGTATTGCGATTTTTTTTCTTTTGATAGTATAAGGCAACGTTCCTATGCCAATTGACTTTGGCTAGGCTAATATGTGTATTTTACGAAATTTCGTAATATTGCTCTAACTTCGTCTTTTAGAATATTCGTAATATTCTAAAAGACAAAGTTAGCGCAATATTACGAAATTTCGTAAAATACACGTATAGATTGTAATTTAGCTAATATAGTGCTATAATCCTTTTTCTCTAATTGCTTTTGCCTCTTCTGAACCTAAGTTTTGTAAAATATGTACACTATTAAAAAAATTACTATAGCAGTATATTAGCTAAATTACAATCTATGTGTATTTTACGAAATTTCGTAATATTGCTCTAACTTCGTCTTTTAGAATATTGCGAATATTCTAAAAGACGAAGTTAGAGCAATATTAATATACGTAAAAAGTTGAAATCGCAATGCGATTAATATAACTCGAAGTAATCGCATGGCGATTTCAACTTAGCACTGCTATTTTCCATATTAGGCTAGAATTAACGAATATGGAATATAGCAGTGTTAAGTTGAAATCGCAATTTGATTATTATAACTTGAATTAATTGGATTGCGATTTCAACTTAACACTGCTATATTCCATATTCGTAAATTCTAGCCTAATATCGAATATAGCAGTGCTAAGTTGAAATCGCCATGCGATTACTTCGAGTTATATTAATCGCATTGCGATTTCAACTTTTTACGTATATTCTTAATATTGCTCTAGCTTCGTCTTTTAGAATATTCGTAATATTCTAAAAGACGAAGTTAGAGCAATATAACGAATATTCTAAAAGACGAAGTTAGAGCAATATTACGAATATTCTAAAAGACGAAGTTAGAGCAATATTACGAAATTTCGGAAAATACCCATATAGATTGTAATTTAGCTAATATGGAATATAGCAGTGCTAAGTTAAAATCGCAATCCGATTAATTCAAGTTATAATAATCGAATTGAGATTTCAACTTAACACTGCTATATTCCATATTCGTTAATTCTAGCCTAATAGTTAGAGCAATATTAGCCTTAGGCCTCATGCACACAACCGTTGTGCCGTTTTCCGTTTTTTTTCGCGGACCCATTGACTTTCAATGGGTCCGTGGAAAAAATCGGAAAATGCACCGTGTTGCAGCCAAGACCGTGATCCGTGTTTCCTGTCCGTCAAAAAAATATGACCTGTCCTATTTTTTTGACGGACAACGGTTCACGGACCCATTCAAGTCAATGGGTCCGTGAAAGAACACGGATGCACACAAGATTGGCATCCGTGTCCGTGATCCGTGGCCGTAGGTTACTTTCATACAGACGGATCCGAAGATCCGTCTGCATAAAAGCTTTGTCAGAGGTGAGTTTTCACTTCGTGAAAACTCAGATCCGACAGTATATTCTAACACAGAGGCGTTCCCATGGTGATGGGGACGCTTCAGGTTAGAATATACTGAAAAACTGTGTACATGACTGCCCCCTGCTGCCTGGCAATGCGCCGCACAGACCTTTCACTTACCAGTAGGAGGAGCTCCCGGCCGGTCACAGACATCGCAGCTCGCAGGTAAGTATGAAGCTTCTACAAATTGCTAAGCACCCATGGCAACCGGGACTGCAGTAGCGTCCCGGTTGCCATGGTTACCTATCGGAGCCCCAGCGATTACACTGGGACTCCGATCGGTACTCTCCACTGCCACCAATGATAGGGGGGGGCGATTTTAATTAGGAGGGGGAGGGAGGGGAGAGGGCTCACTGGCCACCAACGAGTTATCTACAGCGGAGGGAGGGGGGGCCTACTGGACACCAATGAGTTAACTACAGGGGAGGGAGGGGGGCCCACTGGACACCAATGAGTTAACTACAGGGGAGGGAGGGGGGGCGACCGCACTGGCCACCAATGAATTAAAAACAGGGGCGGGGGGGTCTGCCCCCTGCTGCCTGGCAGCACCTGCCAGGCAGCAGGGGGCAGTCATGTACACAGTTTTTCAGTATATTCTAACCTGAAGCGTCCCCATCACCATGGGAACGCCTCTGTGTTAGAATATACTGTCGGATCTGAGTTTCACGATCTAGCTCATATCCGACAGTATATTCTAACATAGAGGCGTTCCCATGGTGATGGGGACGCTTTAAGTTAAAATGTTCGGGTGTCCACTTGTGAGCTCCGTTTGAAGGGGCTCACAAACGGACCCGAACGCTTCCGTCCAGCCCTAATGCATTCTGAGTGGACGCGGATCCGCTCAGAATGCATCAGTCTGGCAGCGTTCAGCCTCTGCTCCGCTCAGCAGGCGGACACCTGAACGCTGCTTGAAGCGTTCGGGTGTCCGCCTGGCCGTGCGGAGGCGTGCGGATCCGTCCAGACTTACAATGTAAGTCAATGGGGACGGATCCGTTTGAAGATGACACACTATGGCTCAATCTTCAAACGGATCCGTCCCCCATTGACTTTACATTGAAAGTCTGGACGGATCCGTCTGAGGCTACTTTCACACTTAGAAATATTTTAACAATATAATGCAGACGGATCTGTACTGAACGGAGCCACCGTCTGCATTATATGAGCGGATCCGTCTGAGACTCCTGACTTTACATTGAAAGTCAATGGGGACGGATCCGTTTGCAATTGCACCATATTGTGTCAATGTCAAACGGATCCGTCCCCATTGACTTGCATTGTAATTCAGGACGGATCCGTTTGGCTCCGCACGGCCAGGCGGACACCAAAACGACTTTTTTTCATGTCTGTGGATCCTCCAAAAATCAAGGAAGACCCACGGACGAAAAAACGGTCACGGATCACGGACCTACGGACCCCGTTTTTGCGGACTGTGAAAAAATACTGTCGTGTGCATGAGGCCTAATAGTTAGAGCAATATTACGAAATTTCGGAAAATACCCATATAGATTGTAATTTAGCTAATATGGAATATAGCAGTGCTAAGTTGAAATCGCAATTCGATTATTATAACTTGAATTAATCGAATTGCGATTTCAACGTAATTCTCAAATCCGACAGTACATTCTAGTATATGGAGACGTTACCATGGTGACGGGGACGCTCCATGAGCACGGAAGTCGGCAGAAGCGGCAACCGCCACTGACTGGAGCAGCTAAGAAGCCAGGAATCCAAAGGACAGGTAAGAACAACTTTAGGGAAGTGGGAAAGAAAAAAAATATAACAATAAAAAATTAAAAAAATTAAAAATTAATATTCGATTTTGTGAATATATAGAACCATATTATATTCGCGAAATCTCGAAATTGCGATATTCGAGAAAAAATTCTCAATTCGAATATTCGCGCTCAACACTAGTATTTGTCACTGGTGGGGAGGTATGTTGTTTTGCACTCTGGTATTTGGCACTGGTGGGGAGGCATTTTGTGCTGTATTGTGGTATTTGGCACTGCTGGGAAGGTATGTTGTTTTGCACTCTGGCATTTGGCACTTATAGGAAGGAATTTTGCTATTTGGAGGAGCTGCTGGGAAGGCAATTTGTGCTGTGCTCTGGTATTTGGCACTGGTGGGAAGGCATTTTGTGCTGCACTGTGGTATTCAGCACTATTAGGAAGGTATGTCGTTTTGCACTTTGATATTTGGTGCTGCTGGGAAGGTATTTTGTGCTGTGGTATGTGTAGATGGTGGGAAGGCATTTTTTGCTGCACTGTGGTATTTGGCACTGTTGGGAAGGTATATTGTTTTGAACTCTGGTATTTGGGACTGTTGGGGAAGTATGCTTTGCACTCTGGTATTTAGAGCTGCTCGGCAGGCATTTTGTGATGCACTGTAGTACAGTATTTGGCACTGTTGGGAGTTATGTTGTTTTGCACTGTGGTATTTGGTATTGTTGGGAAGGCATTTTGTGCTGGACTGTGGTATTTGGCACTGTTTGAGAGGTATGTGGTTTTGCACTCTGGTATTTGGCGCTGCTGGGAAGGTATTTTGTGCTGTGGTATGTGTAGATGGTGGGAAGGCATTTTTTGCTGCACTATGGTATTTGGCACTGTTGGGAAGGTATGTTGTTTTGAACCTTGGTATTTGGTGCTGCAAGGTGGTATTTGGCATTATTGGGAAGGCATTTTGTGCTGCACTGTGGTATTTGGCACTGTTGGGGAGGTATATTGTTTTGAACTCTGGTATTTGGGACTGTTGGGGAAGTATGTGGTTTTGCACTCTGGTATTTGGTGCTGCTGGAAATGCATTTTGTGCTGCACTGTAGTACAGTATTTGGCACTGTTGGGAGTTATGTTGTTTTATACTGTGGTATTTGGCACTGTTGGGCAGCCATTTTGTGCTGCACTGTGGTATTTGGTATTGTTGGGAAGGCATTTTGTGCTGCTCTGTGGTATTTGGTATTGTTGGGAAGGAATGCTGTTTTGCACTCTGGTGGGTAAGCACTTTGTGCTGCACTGTGGTATTTGGCGCTGTGGTATTTGGAACTTTTGGAGAGGTGTGCTGCTTTGCACTCTGGTATTTGTTGCTGCTGGGAAGGCATTTTGTGCTGCACTCTGGTATTTAGCGCTGGTTGGAAGGCATTTAGTGCTGCATTGTGGTATTTGGCACTATTAGGAAGGTTTATTGTAGGAAGGTTTTGCACTCTGGTATTTGGTGGTGCTGACCAGGCATTTTGTGCTGAACTGTGGTATTTGGCACTGTTGGGGAGGTATGTTGTTTAGCACTCTGGTATTTGGCAATGTTGGGCAGGCATTTTGTGCTGCAGTGTAGTATTTGGCACTGTTGGGCAGGCATTATGTGCTGCACTCTGGTATTTGGCACTGCTGGGAAGGCATGTTGTGCTGTGCTCTGTTATTAGGCACTGTTGGAGAGTTATGTTGTGTTGCACTGTGGTATTTGGCACTGTTTGGGAAGTACGTTGTTTTGCGCTCTGGTATTTGGCACTGTTGGGGAGGTCTGTTGTTTTGCGCTCTGGTATTTGGCACTGGTGGGAAGGCATTTTGTGCTGCGCTCTGGTATTTGGCACTGGTGGGAAGGCATTTTGTTCTGCGCTCTGGTATTTGGCACTGGTGGGAATGCGTTTTGTGCTGCACTATGATATTTGCCACTGTTGAGTAGGTATGTGGTTTTGCATTTTGGCATTTGCCACTGCTGGAAAAGCATTTTGTGCTGCACTGTAGTATTTGGCACTGTTGGGGAGGCATTTTGTGCTGCACTGTGGTATTTGACACTGTTGGAATGGAATGCTGTTTTGCACTCTGGTATTTCGCGCTGCTGGCAAGGCATTTTGTGCTGTGCTCTGGTATTTGCCACTGTTAGAGAGGTATGTTGAGTTGCACTGTGGTATTTGGCACTGTTGGGCAGGCATTTTATGCTGCACTGTGGAATTTGGCGCTGGTGGGAAGGCATTTTGTGCTGTACTGTGGTACTGTATTTGGCACTGTTGGGGAGGTATGTTGTTTTGCACACTGGTATTTGGCGCTGCTGGAAAAGCATTTCGTGCTTCACAATAGTACAGTATTTTGGCACTGTTAGGGAGGTATGTTGTTTTGCACTCTGGTATTTGGCACTGTTGGGCAGGCATATGCAGCGTCCTACTAGCTTATGTGGGAACTGCAAATGCTTTTTGTCATCATATGTATATCATGTACATCATCTGTATATCATGCTGTATTGTGTTATCTTGTGATATTCCTATTTACCAGGCTGTCAGGTGCACTACATACTTCCACCACTAGATGGGGGTAGCACCACAGTATAAATAGTGTAGTTCAGGCCTAGTTGAGGGGTTAAGTCAGTTGAGAGGAGAAGTGGTAATTAAAGGAGTGAGAGTGCAGTTGTAGCTGTGTTAAATGCAAGGCAATTCAAGAGAAATGGAGTGGAGGTAAACCCAAAGGACAACAGACATTTATTCAGGCTTCAAGGGCCTTTGGATTCAAGGTGAAGGACTTACTAGCTTCGGGCAGCTTCACCATTAAAGAGCAGGAGAAAGAGAACCAGAATAAGGAACTGAATATCAGTGAGTACATAACTTATCAGCACAGCCTGTTACTAGGATTTATCACATCTTACTTGCATGTTTATCAGAGACAGTTTTATTGCTGGAAGTGAACTGTTACCAAGAAACTGGTTAAAGTAAAGTTTACTGTTGAATTCAAACCTACCTCATTCTTCCAATTCCAAACCACCATTACCCTCCACCTCTTGCACCATAAAGGTGCTGGTGACACAACATTATTTAAACCAGGGGCTCAGCCGCCCAGGCACTCAACGACCATCCACCATCAAGGGAACCTCAATCACCACCTGGCCGGTGTCCCCTGTAACCGAGTGTGCCCCAGAGAATCCAGTGCCGTTCTCCCCTTCACTGCACTGTTGGCCCAGGGAGGCGACTGATAAACTGTGGGAAACCGATGAACTGTATGTACATTTTGGCCCACCGTGCACCTCATGTGTTCTCTCCCTATGGACTGACACTCTGCATAAAAATTGGCATCACAAACTGTTACATATGCTCTGTGCCTTATGTGAATGAGCCCCAATTGTTTAACTGTTTTTATTGGGCTAAATAACTATATAAATTGCTTACAACTGCAAGGATATACTGTACGAAGTGACTGCTTTAAAATCTCACTGTTGAAATTGAGAAAATTGCATATTTTTTGTGTCACTAGAACTGCTTGCTGTGATTGAATTGACTTTGACCATGAACCTAATATGGCCACTAGAGGCCTTCTTGTCTGATTTTTGGCTTCATCACTCTACGAAACGCCCTGCTTGGCGGGAAAATTTTGTGCCACCCCTATATGCAAAATAACTTGGACAGCCCACTATACCTTGATAGCAGTGATTCGGGAAGGCCAGCCCTGTATGCAAAATTTTGCACAACCTCTTCTGTCTGTCAGACACACTGGAGGAAGGAGCCGCGCGCAAGAGGGGAGCGTGAAATGCGTCCTCACACCCAAGTTTACACAAGACTTTGCATGTAAGTGACGGGAGGAGAAAGTATGTGCGATCACCAGCTGTCCTCTATGGAACAATTACATGTTAGTGCTCCGATACCCCTGCAATCTGAGGACTCTCCAAAAATAACAGAGAGCGTTAAATTAAATACGAACTGCTTAAACCTTACATTCAGCTGGCACCGCAATTCTTAAAGGGCCATACCCCCCACAAAATTAAGGTGGCCCATCGCAATGCAGTATAAAAAGTGTGTGCAACTAGATTTCACCTGCCATTACCATGTCTGTGCAGGAAGATAATATGCAGCCTGACCTCAATAGGTCCCCTGCAGTAGCCGCAGCTAGTTCCAATGCATCGCTGGCCGCCGCAGCAAGTATGATGCCTCTAACGATGCCTTACTACTTAGGGGCACCCTGGTTCCCAAGATACTCTGGGGAAGCTCATACTTTAAGGGACTTTAAAGAAAAGATTCTAGCTATATTCAGGTTGTATCCTGTAACAGTAGAGCAACAAATGGAAATTCTGCTTGGAAGGCGCTGCCCTCAGAGAAGTGAAGTCCTGGCCAAGCTCAGAGAGGAAAACGCTGGAGCAGATATTTGAACAGCTCAACACCACCTTTGAAACCAAGACTGTGTCAGAGATCAAGATGAGGTTCTTCAGCAAGAAACATTTATTGAAGGTGTTAGCACAGACGCCTTAAAAAGTCAGTTGAGGATGCTAGCGGCTCAGCATCCAAGTTCCACTGGACTTCAAAGAGTTAGCCATCAGTATTATGGGGACAAACACACCATCAAAGCCTATTAGGCCTGCCGAAATACCTATGGATGCGCCAGTTGCATCTCCAAAATGTTGTTCTATAGCCAGTCAAGCAACTCCAGCCCCGGATCCTGATGCCGATGCCGCCTTGACAGAGAGAGTCAATTTTCTGACCAAAAGTCTGGAGAAAGTGTGCAAAAAAACTAGAGAAGTAGGAAAAGCCCTTGCTGCGGGAGGATGAAACGGTGTTATACAGGAGATTCTTCCCTCCGGATTATAAAGAGACATATCCCAGGCAATACTACAGACTATCCGTGTGATAAGTGTGCAACAGAAGATTTGCTGTGCCCACATCCGATGTAACCAGCCAGTAATCCTTAAACCAAATACCGAAACACTCCTGTGGTGCCGAGCTGCTCTTGGGATCCAAGACTAAGACTACCAGTGTCACGGCCTATGGTATGTTGTGTGACACTTTCCTTCACTTGGTTGCCGGTGGCAACGTGTGGTGTTGTTGTGCGTGTGGTGGCAGTGTCCCAGCCCTGTGGCTGATCCCCAGGACATGATTGCCACACATGCCGTTGCCCACGGCAACAGGTGAAGTGTGTGGTTTATGTATGTATTCCCCTTTAAGTGGCCGTCTTCCCTTGCCTTGTGTGTGAAGGGTTAATTCCCTTCTGTGTGTGTGTGTGAACACTGGGTGTGTTTGTTGGGTGTGGCTACTTGGGCCTATAAAGCCTCAGTGTTTAGCACGTGTCTGAGGGGGTGCTTCAGCCATGCTTTGCTGGAGACACTCTCCTGGTATTTCCATCTCCCAGTGGGGGCCACCCTTGTGGTCATAAACTAACTGTGACTCTTAGGTTTTTACTGATGTTCACCTGATGTTTTCCTTTCTTATCTGTTATTGCAACTATGGATGTCCTGGTTACCTGTGTGATGTGTGCTGTGTCCCTGAGTGTTTTGTGGACATTGGTTGTCATGCATGGGTTCCAGTCAGCGTGGCTGTGACAGGTACGTTTGGAACTACTTTAGTTTGCCTGTCATATCTGTATGTTGTATGTGTTCCCCCCCATTCCTTGCAGCTTGGCCAGTGAGACTCCTGTTCCTCCATGTCCAGAAGGAACAGGTCGTCTTACCCTACTCCTAGTTCAGGGACCGGTCGGAGGGTGAGTAGGGATCCGAGATTCCTGAGCATGGGCCCTCCTACCTTTAAGGTCGGCCCATGCAGCTAGGAGTTAGGGACGGATTAGGGATGTATTAGGAGGTGACCTGCTCCCTAATTCTCTCGTCCTGGCCGAGCAGCCATTAACATCTTCTGGCATCGCACGGCTGAGGGTTTTCCCCATCCTCAGCCGTGACAACCAGGCCCTAGTAGAGCCCATCACTCTAGAAGATCATCCTTTAGTCTGTGCTGCAAGGAGCTTAGTGACTGTATCTCAAGGTAAAGTGCCTATTCCTCTTCTGAATTTAAGTGATCGCAGTATATCGTTGAACAAGCACTACCCTGTGGCCCAACTACTTCAAGTCACTTCCCAAGATGTTCTCAGCGTGCCTTCAGCCATCAATGAACAATCTGCTCAGAAACTACATCCATAGAAATATCCTTCAGACACATTATGGTGGAAGGAACTCAATGTAGGGGATGTGTCTACCCCTGAGGACAAAATTGAGGGAGTCTTAAAAGTTGTGCAAGAGCATCATAGTAAAAACCCTACAGTAAACACCCTACAGATTATGGTGAAGTCAGTGTAATCAAGCACACCATCTCTACCTGTTCAAATCCTCCAATCAAGGAAAGGTACCGGCCTATACCACCGACAATGTACCAATCTGTGAAACAAATGATCCAGGAAGTGAAAGATTCCAAGACAGCCATAGTCCATGGGCTGCACCGCTAGTCCTTGTCCGAAAGAAAGATGGTAACGTACGATTCTGTGTGCACTATAGAAAAATATATCAAATCACCCACACTCACCCAATTACCAAAAAACAAGGAGTCTCTGACAGCATTAGGGTCCTCAGCTTACTTCTTTACCCTGGACTTAACCAGTGGGTACTGGCAGGTACCTATGGCCCCTGAAGACCGTGAAAAAGCAGCATTTACTACCCCTATAGGCCTATTTGAATTTAACTACATGCCTTTTGGACTTTGCAATGCCCCTTGAACTTTCCAAAGACTAATGGAGAAATGCTTAGGCCACAAAAACTTTTAAACTGTCCTACTATATCTGGATGACATAATCATCTATTCAAAATCTTATGAAGATCACTTAAAACATCTTGCAGAAGTCTTCCAAGTCCTCATCAAGCATGGACTCAAGATCAAGCCATCTAAGTGCTATCTACTAAAGTCAGAAGTTATGTACCTGGGACATGTAGTTGGTGCTGAAGGTGTCAAGCCAGACCCAGAAAAGACAGCGGCAGTCCGGAATTGGCCTACTCCTACCACAGTAAAAGAGGTGAGAAGTTTTCTTAGTTTTGCAGGATACTACAGATGTTTCATCCCTCACTTCGCTCAGATTGCTGAACCGATACAAGAACTCCTAAGAGGACATCCAAAAAAGTACCAGAAATCCCAGATATCGGTTGAATGGAATGAAGAAAGGGAAAACGCTTTTCAACTCCTGAAGATTAAGTTGACAGAACCCCCTATCTTGGGCTATCCGGATTATCAACAGCCATTCCATCTCTACACTGATACTCAGAGGGGCCTGGAATCTGTCATGTCTCAAGTGCAAGAAGGTAAAGAAAGAGTAATTGCTTATGCTAGCACATCTCTTAGAGGTGCTGATAAAAATGACCATAATTACAGTTCCTTCAAGTTAGAGTTCCTAGCACTTGTCTGGGCCATCACTGAAAAATGTAAAGACTATCTTGCAGAAACCCCATCTGTTGCCTATACTGATAACAACCCACTGGCGCATCTCAACACAGCCAAGTTAGGAGCCTTAGAACAAAGATGGGCCTCACGTCTTGCCAACTAGAACTTCACCGTCAAGTACCGAACAGGCAAGTCAAATGAGAATGCAGATGCTTTATCTCGCCTGCCCACCAAGGAAGATCCTACTGAACAGATAGATGTATGGGAAGACGTGGAGATTACTGCTTTTTACCAACATTTTGCCTAATACATCATCACCGCCAGAGGTAACAAAGTTTTCCAATTCCAACAACAGGCAGATCCAAAATCCCAAGTTAAAAAATAAGATTGGATCAAGTTACAATCAGAAAGCAGAGTATGCTGTTTTGCACTCTGGTATTTAGTGCTGCTGGGTAGGTATTTTGTGCTGAACTGTGGTATTTCACACTGTTGGGGAGGTATGGTTGTTTAGCTCTCTGGTATTTGGCACTGTTTGGCAGGCATTAGGTACTGCACTCTGGTATTTGGCTCTGCTGTGCTCTGGTATTTGGCACTGTTGGAGAGGTACGTTGTTTTGCACTCTGGTATTTGGCACTGTTTGGGAGGTATGTTGTTTTGCACTCTGGTATTTGGCATTGGTGGGAAGGTATGCTGTTTTGCACTCTGGTATTTGGGGCTGCTGGGCAGGCATTTTGTGCTGCACTGTGGTATATTTGGCACTGTTGAGGAGGTACTATGTTTGCACTGTGGTATTTGGCGCTGCCGGAAAAGCATTTTGTAGTGCACTGTAGTATTTGTCAATTTTGGGTAGGTATGCTGTTTTGCACTCTGGTATTTGGCGCTGCTGGGAAGGCATATTGTGCTGTGCTCTGGTATTTGGCACTGTTGGAGAGGTATGTTGTGCTGCAGTGTGGTATTTGGCACTGTTGGGGAGGTTTGTTGTTTTGCACTCTGGTGTTTGGCATTGGTGGGAAGGTATGCTGTTTTGCACTCTGGTATTTGGGGCTGCTGGACAAGCATTTTGTGCTGCACTGTGGTATTGTCACGACTTGCCCTATGAATGTGCAGAGGTCTGTCAGACTGGCTGCACATGTCTGACTTCTCTGTTTGTTTTGATTTGGGTTTGAGCTGGATCCACCTTCCCTCAGGTGTACTGGGTTTCATTGTTAGTGAGGCTATTTATCCCTCCTTCCTCCAGTGGCGTGTGCTGGTTATAGTTCTTTCCTGGGAGCTCTTGATTTGTGGTAGATCATCGGATCCAGCTCTGCTCAAGATAAGTGTGACGGTCGCATACACTACACACAGGGGGGAGGATAGTGACCACTGCACTCCACCCTCACCCCTGGTTCTGCCTACTTGCCTCGCAAGTCCTAATGACAGGGGACAACTAGACGGCAGTCCCTAACTTAGGATACGTGCTGGGAAGATAGACAAGACAAATAACGGAATGTGAACGGACCGGGTCAATACCTAGAGAGCTACACAGTACTAAGGAATGAGCAGAGAATAGTCAGGAAAAGCCGAGGTCAAATACCAGGAGAGAAACTAAGTATAACAGGAGTCCGCAAAGAATCGTCAGGTGGAAGTCAGGGTCAGGATACCAGGAGAGATGCGCAGTAGAGGAGGAGCAGGCAAAGGATTGTCAGGGAACAGGATCAGGTGAATATTCAGTAGTCCAACAAATAGCCAGGAACCTAGAATTAACAAGCAACCTGTTGCCAGCAGGCTGCCTGTATTTATAGTGGGGTCTGAGGGTCATGTGATGTGGCCAGCATCACATGTTCGACAGACAGACAGGTTGAGCACCAAGTGATCAGCTCGGCGCTCAAGGCAGATCTAGGAGCAGAGAGTCTCCCAGCTAGCAAAGCCGCCCTGGGAATGAGGCAAACACAGATCCTTGCTCCCGAAGCTAAGCAGCAGATCTGTGGCTGATGGGAGACCGAGTACGCCTTTGGCACCCCGTAACAATAAGTCTTCTCCTTTATTTCCTTTTGTGTGTTTTTCTAGGCCTCAAGGGAGACACTTGCTTCCTCCTGGTTTGAAGAAGCAGGATATCTCTTCCTTTTTCCCTGCTGTTTAGGGTTTTCCCAGAGTGTTTAGGTTTAGGCACGAGAGCATGTGCATATCCACCATTAGGGTATGCACATGGGCACAGCAGTTTAGGGAAAGCTTTTAGGGATTGCTAGGAGGTGACCCATTTCTCCCTAGCTTTTGGGCCTAGTCGTTTGTTCTGTTTGTTTTCCCGTGTTTGGTTATTTCCCCGCTTACCTACCTATCAGTGAAGTAAGCCATCATTAGGCTGAAAAAACAAACCCATCAGAGAGATAGCAAAAACATTAGGCGTGGCCAAAACAACTGTTTGGAACATTCTTAAAAAGAAGGAACGCATCAGTGAGCTCAGCAACACCAAAAGACCCAGAAGACCACGGAAAACAACTGTGGTGGATGACCAAAGAATTCTTCCCCTGGTGAAGAAAACACCCTTCACAACAGTTGGCCAGATCAAGAAACTCTCCAGGAGGGAGGTGTATGTGTGTCAAAGTCAACAATCAAGAGAAGACTTCACCAGAGTGAATACAGAGGGTTCACCAAAAGATGTAAACCATTGGTGAGCCTCAAAAATAGGAAGGGTAGATTAGAGTTTGCCAAACGACATCTAAAAAAGCTTTCACAGTTCTGGAACAACATCCTATGGACAGATGAGACCAAGATCAACTTGAACCAGAGTGATGGGAAGAGAAGAGTATGGAGAAGGAAAGGAACTGCTCATGATCCTAAGCCCCACCTCATCAGTAGGTGTTGCGAACATAAAATTTTCCGTTCACGAACGTGAATTTCTGCAAATGTTCGCGAACCGGGCGAACCGCCATTGACTTCAATAGGCAGGCGAATTTTAAAATCCACAGGGACTCTTTCTAGCCACAGTAGTGATGGAAAAGTTGTTTCAAGGGGACTAACACCTGGACTGTGGCATGCCGGAGGGGGATCCATAGCAAAACTCCCATGGAAAATTACATAGTTGACGCAGAGTTGGATTTTAATCCATAAAGGGCATAAATCACCTAAGAATCCTAATTTTTTTTGAACAACATGGTTTAAAACATCCAGTGTGTGTATACGATCAGGTATGATGTTGTATCGATCAGGTAGTGTAAGGGATACGCCCGCTTCACAGACATTGACAGACCAAACTCCCCTTTTAATGCACCGCAAACAACCACAAACAGTTCATTTGCCCAACCGCAAACTTCCCATTTGCACAAGGTTGGATACCAAGCTAGCCATGTCCCGTTGATGTCAATTAAGGTTTCTTCCTCCACCCAGCCACGTACAACACCAAGGGTCCCCAAAAGGTGAATTTAATTGATTTTTCGAATGGGGAGATGGTTAAAAAAAACGCTGGCTCCCTCCCCTTTGTTTGAATCCAGGCCACGGTCACTGCGTCTGCGCCGTGCAATTTACTGTCACACCCGATATGAGTGGTATTTTCTGTAGTACTATTTTCATCAGTTTAATCCTTGTTACGTGACGTCCCCAATCTGGGGTCCATTTATTAAATAGATTTTTCAAACGGCGAGATGGTTAAAAAAAATGCTGGCTCCCTCCCCTTTGTTTGAATCCACGCCACGGTCACTGCGTCTGCGCCGTGCAATTTACTGTCACACCCGATATGAGTGGAATTTTCTGTAGTACTATTCTCATCAGTTTAATCCCTGTTACGTCCCCTATCCGGGGACGTGTGTCGAATTGATTAATCATTGTCGAATTAACGACATCCTGAAATTATTTTGTTCTGAGCTCTGTATTTATCCAGCCGATCGCTTTTAGTTTGATCATAATGAAGCAACGGCCTTATCTGGGGTGTGGCAACATTGCCAACACACTCATAGAGGTGATGATCGCTTCATTGTGATACGCAAGCCCCTTCACCACAACAAGGTACCGATCACGAAGGGGAATTGACACATGTATGTGCCTTTTTTTTGTTTTGTTTTTGCAGCCACAGTGCAGCACTAGAGGCCAGGAAAATTAGGCATGTACACATGCCTGAAAAATTAGGTATTGTTGCAGCCGCTGCAAAAAGATGCATGAGCCTACAGGCATTGCGCATGAGCGTCCAGTAACGTGGCAAAAAAATTCCCAGCTCCGCAGAGGCTGTCCTAGCACCCCAGTCATACAAATACTCGTTGACGGCTTTTTCTTGTTGGAGCAGGCGGTCGAACATTAGGAGTGTTGAATTCCAACGTGTCGGGCTGCTGCAAATCAAGCGCCTCACTGGCATGTTGTTTCGGCCCTGAATGTCTGAAAAGTGCGCCATGGCCGTGTAGGAATGCCTGAAATGGCCACACACCTTCCTGGCCTACTTGAGGACGTCCTGTAAGCCTGAGTACTTAGACACAAACCGTTGTACGACGATATTCAACACATGTGCCATGCATGGCACATGTGACAACTTGCCCAAATTCAATGCCGCCAACAAATTGCTTCCATTGTCACACACCACTTTGCCGATCTCCATTTGGTGCGGGGTCAGCCACTGATCCACCTGTGCATTCAGGGCGGACAGGAGTGCTGGTCCGGTGTGGCTCTCTGCTTTCAGGCAAGTCAACCCCAAGACAGCGCGACACTGTCGTATCCGGGATGTGGAATAGCCCCTGGGGAGCTGGGGGGATTCAGTTGATGTGCAGCAGAAGAGGACTCAAGGTTATGGAAGAGGATGGAGTAGGAGGAGTAGAGGAGGTGGCAGTAGGCCTGCCTGAAAGTCGTGGCAGTGTCACCAACTCCGCTGCAGAGCCACGCATTCCATGCTTGGCAGCCGTCAGCAGGTTGACCCAATGTGCAGTGTAGGTGATATACCTGTCCTGACCGTGCTTTGCAGACCAGGTATCAGTGGTCAGATGGACCCTTGCCCCAACTCTGTATGCCAGAGATCAGAGATGCCATGACTTCCTTTTCAATCACTGAGTACAGGTTTGGGATTGCCTTATTTGAAAAAAAAAATTGTCCGGCTACCTTCCACTGTGGTGTCCCAATAGCAACAAATTTTTGGAAGGCCTCAGACTCCACCAGCTGGTATGGTAAAAGCTGGCGGGCTAAGAGTTCCGCCAAGCCAGCTGTCAGACGCCGGGAAAGGGGGTGACTCTGTGACATTGGCTTCTTACACTCAAACATTTCTTTTACAGACACCTGACTGTGGGCAGATGAGATGGAACTGCTGAAGGTGAGTGGCGGGTGGTTGAGAGGGGGCAAGGAGGACAGCAGTGGTTGACGTGGCTGAAGATGTTGGACCAGGAGGAGGATGGTGGCTTTGAGCTTGTGTGCTGCTTCTACTCGTCATCATGTGTTGATCCCATAGGTGTTTGTGATGTGCGATCATGTGCCTTCGCAAAGCAGTTGTACCTAGGTGGGTGTTGGATTTCCCACAACTCAGTTTCTTTTGGCACAGGTTGCAAATGGCATCGCTGTTGTCAGAGGCAGACACACACAAAAATGCCACACTGCTGAGCTTTGCAATGACGGCATTCTGGTGGTAGCAACAGCATGCGTTGATTGGCGTGCTGTCTGGCTGACCCTGGGTGCCGATACATGCTGTCTGACTGTGCCACTAGCTCCTTGTGACGACCTCCCCCTGCTTCCAACTCGTCTCCTCCTTCTCTCTGTCTCCCCTTCTGAACTTTCCCCCTCTTCTTCTTCTCTTCGAGCAGGCACCCACGTGGCATCCACGGACACATCGTCATCATCAACCACTTCACTTTTATCTGACACCTCAGCAAAGGAAGCAGCAGCGGGTACAACATCATCATCATCATCACACTGTACGTCCATGTGTGTAATGCTGCCTGACTGAGATATATCCCTGTTATCTACATCCCCTGGCATTAATGGTTGCGCATCACTAATTTCATCCAAGTGATGTGCAAATAACTCCTCTGAGGGATCAAGTGAAGCGGCTGTGGTGGTAGTGCTGGTGGTGGCGGGCGGGAGAGTGGTAACTTGAGAGCAGGTGACCAAAGCTGAGCTAGAGGAGGATGGAGCATCAAGGTTCTTAGTGGAAGCTGTTGAAGATTGGGTGTCCTGTGTAAGCCAGTCTACTATTTTCTCTGAATTTTTGGGGTTCAGAGTACGTGGCCTCTGAACTCTGGGCATTATTCCAGGGCCAGTAGAAATCACAGCACCACGACCATGACGGCCCCTGCGGAGTGGCCTGCCTCTGCCTGTCATTTTTTTTTATGTGAAGTGGTACTATGCGTGCAAGGTACTGTGCCAACCTATATAAGTGGTTGGCAGTGGGCACAGTACAGTCTGTGTAGGCCTGACACACACGGGCTTGCAAATGTGATTATATCACAGAAAATGTTTAAATATATATTTTTTATTTGCAAGGTATTTGAGTAAATGACACCCTGTAACGGTATGAGTGGAGGCCTAGCCAGTGGCCACAATACAGTCTGTGTGGGCCTGACACAAACGGGCTTGCAATTTGCAAATGTGATATCACAGAAAATGTTTAAATATATATTTTTTATTTGCAAGGTATTTGAGTGAATGACACCCTGTAACGGTATGAGTGGAGGCCTAGTTACTAGCCAGTGGCCACAATACAGTCTGTGTGGGCCTGACACACACGGGCTTGCAAATGTGATTATATCACAGAAAAATATTAAATATAATTATTTTTTATCTGCAAGGTATTTTCTGTCACACCCTGTATGAATGGTGTGCACGTGCTGTCTGTGACTGAGCCTGCAGCCTCTCACACACGGGCAGCCAGGCAACTGCAATATATATAATATATATATATATATATATAAATAACAAAAAAGAAAAAGCAGACTGATGTACCAGCCCTGAAAAGGGCTTTTTGGGGTGCTGTCAGGATGCTGTCCTAACAGCAGATGAGTCTGTGGACACAGAACACTGCCCTAGCTAACGCTTTCCCTATTGATTCAGCATTAGCAGCACTGTCCCTCCTCTCACTGTGAATGCAGTTTCCAAATGAATCTAAAATGGATGCTGTCCAGGAGGTGGGAGGGTCTGGGAGGGAGGGTCTGCTGATGATTGGCTGGAATGTGTCTGCTGACTGTGAGGTACAGGGTCAAAGTTTACTCAATGATGATGTATAGGGGGCGGACCGAACATCGCATATGTTCGCCCGCAGCGGCGAACGCGAACAAGCTATGTTCGCTGGGAACTATTCGCCGGCGAATAGTTCGGGACATCACTACTCATCAGTAAAGCATGGTGGTGGTAGTGTCATGGCGTGGGCATGTATGGCTGCCAATGGAACTGGTTCTATTGTATTTATTGATGATGTGACTGCTGACAAAAGCAGAAGGATGAATTCTGAAGGCAATATTATCTGCTCGTATTTAGCCAAATGCTTCAGAACTCATTGGACGCCGCTTCACAGTGCAGATGGAAAATGAGCCAAAGTATACTGCAAAGGTAAGTTTATATAGATATAGTTTGTAGTGGCTCTCCCTCCTCTGCAAAATTGCTAAGGGTGCTTTGTAGTGTGTGACTCACCCTGTCACAAAATTTTTAATAGATAAAAGTAAAAAGCAATACAAGCACTCACCATCTGGGACCAATAGTAGAATAAAGGACAATAATTTTATTATACACTGCTCCAAAAAATAAAGGGGACACAAAAATAACACATCCTAGATCTGAATTAGTTAAATATTCTTCTGAAATACTTTGTTCTTTACATAGTTGAATGTGCTGAAAAAATCACACAAAAAAAATAATAATATGGAATTTGGAGTCACACTCAAAATTAAAGTGGAAAAACACACTACAGGCTGATCCAACTTTGATGTAATGTCCTTAAAACAAGTCAAAATGAGGCTCAGTAGTGTGTGTGGCCTCCACGTGCCTGTATGACCTCCCTACAACGCCTGTGCATGCTCCTGATGAGGTGGCGGACGGTCTCCTGAGGGATCTCCTCCCAGACCTGGACTAAAGCATCTGCCAACTCCTGGACAGTCTGTGGTGCAACATGACGTTGGTGGATAGAGCGAGACATGATGTCCCAAATGTGCTCAATTGGATTCAGGTCTGGGGAACGGGCAGGCCAGTCCATAGCATCAATGCCTTCGTCTTGCAGGAACTGCTGACACACTCCAGCCACATGAGGTCTAGCATTGTCTTGCATTAGGAGGAACCCAGGGCCAACTGCACCAGCATATGGTCTCACAAGGCGTCTGAGGATCTCATCTCGGTACCTAATGGCAGTCAGGCTACCTCTGGCGAGCACATGGAGGGCTGTGTGGCCCTCCAAAGAAATGCCACCCCACACCATTACTGACCCAATGCCAAACCAGTCATGCTGGAGGATGTTGCAGGCAGCAGAACATTCTCCACGGCGTCTCCAGACTCTATCACGTCTGTCATGTGCTCAGTGTGTACCTGCTTTCATCTGTGAAGAGCACAGGGCACCAGTGGTGAATTTGCCAATCTTGCTGTTCTCTGGCAAATGCCAAACGTCCTGCACGGTGTTGGGCTGTAAGTAGAGTTGAGCGGACACCTGGATGTTCGGGTTCGAGAAGTTCGGACGAACTTCCCGGAAATGTTTGGGTTCGGGATCCGAACCCAACCCGAACTTCGTCCCGAACCCGAACCCCATTGAAGTCAATGGGGACCCGAACTTTTCAGCACTAAAAAGGCTGTAAAACAGCCCAGGAAAAGGCTAGAGGGCTGCAAAAGGCAGCCACATGTAGGTAAATCCCCTGCAAACAAATGTGGATAGGGAAATGAATAAAAATAGAATAAATAAAAATTAACCAATATCAATTGGAGAGAGGTCCCATAGCAGAGAATCTGGCTTCACGTCACCCACCACTGGAACAGTCCATTCTCAGATATTTAGGCCCAGCACCCAGGCAGAGAAGAGAGGTCCCATAACAGAGAATCTGGCTTCATGTCAGCAGAGAATCAGTCTACCATGTCATAGCAGAGAATCAGGCTT
Organism: Bufo gargarizans; assembly: GCF_014858855.1. NCBI lineage: Eukaryota > Metazoa > Chordata > Amphibia > Anura > Bufonidae > Bufo > Bufo gargarizans. Next base: position 372,733,550 of record NC_058080.1, read on the forward strand.
CACGTCACCCAACATTGGAACAGTCCATTGGCATATATTTAGGCCCCGGCACCCAGACAGAGGAGAGGTTCATTCAACTTTGGGTAGCCTCGCAATATAATGGTAAAATGAAAATAAAAATAGGATTGAATGAGGAAGTGCCCTGGAGTACAATAATATATGTTTATGGGGAGGTAGTTAATGTCTAATCTGCACACGTACTGTTCCACCATGTTAGTGAAATGTTGCCTCCTGCTAACACGTTGCGTATCAGGTGGTGGTGCAGTTAGCTGTGGCGTGTTGACAAAACTTTTCCACATCTCTGCCATTCTAACCCTGCCCTCAGAGGAGCTGGCCGTGACACAGCTGCCTTGGCGACCTCTTGCTCCTCCTCTGCCTTGACCTTGGGCTTCCACTTGTTCCCCTGTGACATTTGGGAATGCTCTCAGTAGCGCGTCTACCAACGTGCGCTTGTACTCGCGCATCTTCCTATCACGCTCCAGTGCAGGAAGTAAGGTGGGCACATTGTCTTTGTACCGTGGATCCAGCAGGGTGGCAACCCAGTAGTCCGCACACGTTAAAATGTGGGCAACTCTGCTGTCGTTGCGCAGGCACTTCAGCATGTAGTCGCTCATGTGTGCCAGGCTGCCCAGGGGTAAGGACAAGCTGTCCTCTGTGGGAGGCGTATCGTCATCGTCCTGCCTTTCCCCCCAGCCACGCACCAGTGATGGGCCCGAGCTGCGTTGGGTGCCACCCCGCTGTGACCATGCTTCATCCTCATCCTCCTCCACCTCCTCCTCATCCTCGTCCTCCTCGTCCTCCAGTAGTGGGCCCTGGCTGGCCACATTTGTACCTGGCCTCTGCTGTTGCAAAAAACCTCCCTCTGAGTCACTTCGAAGAGACTGGCCTGAAAGTACTAAAAATGACCCCTCTTCCTCCTCCTCCTCCTCCTGGGCCACCTCCTCTTTCATCATCGCCCTAAGTGTTTTCTCAAGGAGACATAGAAGTGGTATTGTAACGCTGATAACGGCGTCATCGCCACTGGCCATGTTGGTGGAGTACTCGAAACAGCGCAACAGGGCACACAGGTCTCGCATTGAGGCCCAGTCATTGGTGTTGAAGTGGTGCTGCTCCGTAGTGCGACTGACCCGTGCGTGCTGCAGCTGAAACTCCCATATGGCCTGCTGATACTCACACAATCTGTCCAGCATGTGCAAGGTGGAGTTCCACCTGGTGGGCACGTCGCATATGAGGCGGTGAGCGGGAAGGCCGAAGTTACGCTGTAGCGCAGACAGGCGAGCAGCAGCAGGATGTGAACGCCGGAAGCGTGAACAGACGGCCCGCACTTTATGCAGCAGCTCTGAAATGTCGGGGTAGTTGTAAATGAACTTCTGCACCACCAAATTCAGCACATGCGCCAAGCAAGGGATGTGCGTCAAACCGGCTAGTCCCAGAGCTGCAATGAGATTTCGCCCATTATCGCACACCACCAGGCCGGGCTTGAGGCTCACCGGCAGCAACCACTCGTCGGTCTGTTGTTCTATACCCCGCCACAACTCCTGTGCGGTGTGGGGCCTGTCCCCCAAACATATGAGTTTCAGAATGGCCTGCTGACGTTTACCCCGGGCTGTGCTGAAGTTGGTGGTGAAGGTGTGTGGCTGACTGGATGAGCAGGTGGAAGAAGAGGAGGAGGAAGCCGAGTAGGAGGAGGTGGCAACAGGAGGCAAAGAATGTTGCCCTGCGATCCTTGGCGGCGGAAAGGACGTGCGCCAAACAGCTCTCCGCCTGGGGCCCAGCTGCCACTACATTTACCCAGTGTGCAGTTAGGGAGATATAGCGTCCCTGGCCGTGCTTACTGGTCCACGTATCTGTGGTTAGGTGGACCTTGGTTAGGTGGACCAGATGGCGTTGCGCAGTTCACACTTGATTTTATCGGATACTTGGTTGTGCAGGGAAGGCACGGCTCTCTTGGAGAAGTAGTGCCGGCTGGGAACAACATACTGTAGAACAGCAGCAAGCGACATGAGCTGTTTGAAGCTGTCTGTGTCCACCAGCCTAAATGACAGCATTTCATAGGCCAGTAGTTTAGAAATGCTGGCATTCAGGGCCAGGGATCGAGGGTGGCTAGGTGGGAATTTACGCTTTCTCTCAAATGTTTGTGAGATGGAGAGCTGAACGCTGCCGTGTGACATGGTTGAGATGCTTAGTGACGGAGGTGGTGGTGGTGTTGGTGGTACATCCCCTGTTTGCTGGGCGGCAGGTGCCAACGTTCCTCCAGAGGCGGAGGAAGAGGCCGAGGCGGCAGCAGCAGAAGAGGCCGAGGCGGCAGCAGCAGAAGAGGTAGAAGGGGGAGCCTGAGTGACTTCCTTGGTTTTAAGGTGTTTACTCCACTGCAGTTCATGCTTTGCATGCAGGTGCCTGGTCATGCAGGTTGTGCTAAGGTTTAGAATGTTAATGCCTCGCTTCAGGCTCTGATGGCATAGCGTGCAAACCACTCAGGTCTTGTCGTCAGCACATTGTTTGAAGAAGTGCCATGCCAGGGAACTCCTTGAAGCTGCCTTTGGGGTGCTCGGTCCCAGATGGCGGCGGTCAGTAGCAGGCGGAGTCTCTTGGCGGCGGGTGTTCTGCTTTTGACTACTGCTCCCTCTTTTGCTACGCTGTTGGCTCGGTCTCACCACTGCCTCTTCCTCCGAACTCTGAAAGTCAGTGGCACGACCTTCATTCCATTTGGGGTCTAGGACCTCATCGTCCCCTGCATCGTCTTCCACCCAGTCTTGATCCCTGACCTCCTGTTCAGTCTGCACACTGCAGAAAGACGCAGCAGTTGGCACCTGTGTTTCGTCATCATCAGAGACATGCTGAGGTGGTATTCCCATGTCCTCATCATCAGGAAACATAAGTGGTTGTGCGTCAGTGCATTCTATGTCTTCCACCGATGGGGAAGGGCTGGGTGGATGCCCTTGGGAAACCCTGCCAGCGGAGTCTTCAAACAGCATAAGAGACTGCTGCATAACTTCAGACTCAGACAGTTTCGCTGGTATGCATGGGGGTGATGTGACAGACTGATGGGCTTGGTTTTCAGGCGCCATCTGTGCGCTTTCTGCAGAAGACTGGGTGGGAGATAATGTGAACGTGCTGGATCCACTGTCGGCCACCCAATTGACTAATGCCTGTACCTGCTCAGGCCTTACCATCCTTAGAACGGCATTGGGCCCCACCAAATATCGCTGTAAATTATGGCGGCTCCTGGGAATTGAGGTAGTTGGTACACTAGGATGTGTGGCTGTGGCAGAACAGCCACGTCCTCTCCCAGCACCAGAGGGTCCACTAACACCACCACGACCGTGTCTGCGTCCGCGTCCTTTACTAGATGTTTTCCTCATTGTTATCGTTCACCACAACAACAAAAATATTATTTGGCCCAATGTATTGAATTCAAATTCAGGCCTTTTTTTACAGACACCTAACACTATCTGGCTATCTATTTAGGTACCGTATTACACTAATACAGGCACAGCAGTAACCACAGATTTAGCTGAATATAAATTTGAGGCCTAGTATTTAGGCGCTGGGTGACAGGTATAGGTTTACTGACAGAATTAGACTTGGAAATGCACAGTAGCGTGTGTGTGAAGTTATTCAGAATGACCCTATGTGCACATTAAATCTTATATACCCTTTTAGGGATAGATTTAAAATAGCTCTGATACAGCAGAAACCACTAAATTAGGAAATTGCTAAATTGGGAATTGTATTTCAACCCAGAACAAAAACTGTGCTTGACGGACACTAAATAACTTGACCAGCCACAACAGTACAGCAGTAACGACAGATTTAGCTGGATATAAATTTGAGGCCTAGTATTTAGGCGCTGGGTGACAGGTATAGGTTTACTGACAGAATTAGACTTGGAAATGCACAGTAGCGTGTGTGTGAAGTTATTCAGAATGACCCTATGTGCACATTAAATCTTATATACCCTTTTAGGGATTGATTTAAAATAGCTCTGATACAGCAGAAACCACTAAATTAGGAAATTGCTAAATTGGGAATTGTATTTCAACCCAGAACAAAAACTGTGCTTGACGGACACTAAATAACTTGACCAGCCACACCAGTAACGACAGATTTAGCTGGATATAAACTTGAGGCATAGTATTTAGGCGCTGGGTGATAGGTATACGTTTACTGACAGAATTAGACTGGGATATGGCCAAAAAATAACCACACTATTGATGGTTAAATGCACTTGGTGTGACAGCTTGACCAACCACACTACTGAGGGTTAAATGCACTTGGTGACAGGCGCAGCTTGCCCCTGATGTAGTATATGGCCAAAAAATAAACAGACTATTGCTGGTTAAATGCACTTGGTGTGACAGCTTGACCAACCACACTACTGAGGGTTAAATGCACTTGGTGACAGGCGCAGCTTGCCCCTGATGTAGTATATGGCCAAAAAATAAACAGACTATTGCTGGTTAAATGCACTTGGTGTGACAGCTTCACCCTGATGTAGGATTTAGCCAAAAAACAACCACACCATTGAGGGTTAAATGCACTTGGTGACAGGCTCAGCTTGCCCCTGATGTAGTATATGGCCAAAAAATAACCACACTATTGCTGGTTAAATGCACTTGGTGTGACAGCTTCACCCTGATGTAGGATTTAGCCAAAAAACAACCACACCATTGAGGGTTAAATGCACTTGGTGACAGGCTCAGCTTGCCCCTGATGTAGTATATGGCCAAAAAATAACCAGACTATTGCTGGTTAAATGCACTTGGTGTGACAGCTTCACCCTGATGTAGGATTTAGCCAAAAAACAACCACACCATTGAGGGTTAAATGCACTTGGTGGCAGCTTGTGCTGGCACACCACAAGACACAAAATGGCCGCCGATCACCCCAGAAAAAAGTGACTGAAAAACGCTCTGGGCAGCCTAAAAACAGTGAGCAATTCAATAGCAGCAGTTCAATCATCCACAGCTGCAGATCGATCTCTGAATGAAGTCCTTTTGGAGGAGTTAATCACTGCCTAATCTCGCCCTAACGTCGCGGCTGCAACCTCTCCCTATGCTGATCAGAGCAGAGTGACGTGCGGCGCTACGTGACTCCAGCTTAAATAGAGGCTGGGTCACATGGTGCTCTGGCCAATCACAGCCATGCCAATAGTAGGCATGGCTGTGACGGCCTCTTGGGGCAAGTAGTATGACGCTTGTTGATTGGCTGCTTTGCAGCCTTTCAAAAAGCGCCAAGAAAGCGACGAACACCGAACCCGAACCTGGACTTTTACGAAAATGTCCGGGTTCGGGTCCGTGTCACGGACACCCCAAAATTCGGTACGAACCCGAACTATACAGTTCGGGTTCGCTCATCCCTAGCTGTAAGCACAACCCCCACCTGTGGACTTCGGGCCCTCATATCACCCTCATGGAGTCTGTTTCTGACCGTTTGAGCAGACACATGCACATTTGTGGCCTGCTGGAGGTCATTTTGCAGGGCTCTGGCAGTGCTCCTCCTGTTCCTCCTTGCACAAAGGCGGAGGTAGTGGTCCTGATTCTGGGTTGTTGCCCTCCTACGGCCTCCTCCACGTCTGCTGATGTACTGGCCTGTCTCCTGGTAGCGCCTCCATGCTCTGAACACTACGCTGACAGACACAGCAAACCTTCTTGCCACAGCTTGCATTTATGTGCCATCCTGGATAAGCTGCACTACCTGAGCCACTTGTGTGGGTTTTACACTCCGTCTCATGCTACCACTAGAGTGAAAGCACCGCCAGCATTCAAAAGTGACCAAAACATCAGCCAGGAAGCATAGGAACTGAGAAGTGGTCTGTGGTCACCACCTGCAGAACCACTCCTTTATTGGGGGTGTCTTGCTAATTGCCTATAATTTCCACCTGTTGTCTATACCATTTGCTCAACAGCATGTGAAATTGATTGTCACTCAGTGTTGCTTCCTAAGTGGACAGTTTGATTTCACAGAAGTGTGATTATTTAAAATAATAAATAATACAATTATATAGTTACAACAATTGCAATTTACAAATTGACGGATAGATGCAATAAAAATAGTGGAAAAAAGGAATGTCTCTTATTCCGTGGATAATTGTTCAAAAGTGCAGAAAAATGTGTGCAAAAATGTTAATAAAATTCTGGTGCAGGATGTGTGACTCCGGATAGTAATTAAAGGTTGAAATAGATGTTTAAAAACGTATCCATCTAATTGAAGTGCATACTTGTTGGGGGGAAAAAAAGGAAAAATGGTTGCAATGTTCCAGATAATAAGTATCGAGTGTCCGTACTTGTAGGGGGTCTTTCTGGAGATCACATTTGAGAAATATACTGTTAGTGATGATATTAAGTGTCGATCATCTTTAATTGTAGAAAACTATTGTAGATTTGCACTAAAAAGGTCAAATTGGTGAGACCATCTCTACTGTCAGAAAATTATTGTGGAATTCACACTTGAGGGATATAGGTATATAACGTCTCTATTCCCTGCAGACTACTATAGATATGGCACTTGGAGGGTATAATATAAATAATGTATGTCTCTACTCACAAGAGACGTATTTAATTAAGGCTGGAATCGGGGGTGTCCCACCCATTACTCAGCCACTCACCCGTCCTGGTGTCTGCGTAGTTTCTGTGTTGCTCCTTGTGGAAGTTTTCGTGTAGCTCACCTTACTACACTGTGGGTGTCTCACGTGACTTTAGATCACTCACGTGTTCACTCGGCATGTCACGTGTTGCTTTCAATTCTTGCGATTTTATTGTATATATTCGTGAGATTCCAAATATTTGTAATGGAAATATTTTGATTGTCTTTTACTGCCGAGTCCCCGACTTTGAAGTGAGCTCGAGATAAAATCGCAATAGTTGTGGAATATCGATTTTCATTCCAACACGGTGCTAATTTAAATTATATGTGAATTCCAGAGTCCTCAATTTTAGTAGATGAATAAATGGCTGAACTTGTAGTTATCCAAAAAGAGGGTCCCATCCAATACCGCCAGACGTGTTTTGAGGTGTACTACCTCTTCCTCAGTGTCCATGAATGGGACTAAAATCCTTCCTGCTTTTATATACCTAGGTTTAGGACTTGCTATAAAATGTGGAATATGGAATGGATAACTTGAGTAATTATAACTATTGAAATTTTCTCATAAACAAAATGATAATATAGATAGAAACATTTAAAAAGGCAGAAATCATGGTAGACATTTTAAATTATTATAAAATATCATAAAATACTGCATGCGTGTTTATTGCATTTTTTTATGCTTTTTTGGGGAGTGTGCGTTTCTTTCAATATTTTATGCTACACATTCCACTAAGAGTTCTGGGCAGAGAAAGAAGTTTATAATTCAGGTCCTTCATTCTTATGTTTCATTTTCTTATTTTGTTTACCTTTGCTTGTAGGGGTATTGCAGAGTTAAAAAAAATTGAAAGTTGAAAAGTATATTTGCAATTATGTTAACATATCTGATTTAATCTATTGTGGAAGATTTTCATCTATATATATGTTTCTTTTTTCTTATAAATATATTTATTTATTATATATATATTTTCCTATGTGGATTGTTCGTATGTACTGTACGTATGTGGAATTTGTGTGTAGTATATAGTGTAGTGGGTCTTACTCCGAGGGAAGATTGTGGTGCTGAGAAATCGGCCAGACTCACGATGTCCCGTCAGTGCAAGGCCCACAACCCACTAATAGAAAGCCAAAGATTGGAGGCCGCCAAGTATTAAGGTTTCAAAATCATAGATTCGTCTGGATTCCTGTCTGGACATTTTGGCAATATGGTTTCCTCCTCTCCACTGCATTTCTACTTTCTCAAAATCTGTATAAATCATCCTTTCCTGATGTTAGATCTATGTTCTGTTACTATCTTTTTCAGAGTTCTTTTAGTTCTTCCCACTTATTGTTTCTTACATGGGCATTCTATTATATAGATTATATTTGTATAATTGCAGGATAGGAATTCTCTTATTTCCCACGCATAGGAGTTATTAGTGGAACATACTTTCACAGTTTTTCTGGGGAATGTTGTGATTCTACAGTTTTGGCAACTGCCACATCTGTAGAATCCTTTCAGGTTGAACCATCAATGAGAATTTAGGTCTTTTGATTGTTTTATAGGTTTTATTGTAGTTGCTATTTTATTGGATAGGTTTGGTGCTTTTGTATATGTTATAAAGCGGACATCTGTCAATATGGACCAATTATTCTATCTTGCAGTACGTGGTGCCAATGTGATTTTATAATGTTCTCCATTTTTTTGTATTGTGTGTTGTATGGTAGAATAATTCACATTTTTTCTCCCTCTTGTGCTTGATTTTGATTAGCATGTTTTCCTTTTGGTTCAAAGAAGATTTTTCCGTCCATTTATCTTATTTTATTTAATGAGTCTTTCAGTTGTTTTGCTGGGTAATTGTTGGAGTTTGCAGTTTTTTTCTAATTGAGAGGTTAAGGCATTGATACCCTGTTCATGATTAATTACTGTATATAATGAATTTACATTGAGTGTTCCTAAAATCCAGTGGGGTTTGCATTGAAGATTTTACACTATTTTGATGATCTGGGTTGCATCCTTAATGTACTGTAGGAGAATGTTTTCTTTACTGATGGTTGCAATAATTTGTCTATGTACTGGGAGAGGTTTGACGTGATAGACTCTACCCCTGAGATGATTGGCCTACCAGGTTTTTTTTGGGGGGGTCCTTGCGCACTTTTGGAATGCAGTGAAATGCTGGTAACCTCTGTGTGCCGGTAATAAATTACAATTCTTGTTCCTGTAGAATCTACAAATTAAAGACGATTGACACCTAATATCATCACTAACAGTATCTTTCTCAAATGTGATCTCCAGAAAGACCACTACAAGTATGGACACTCAATACTTATTATCTGGAACATTGCAACCTTTGTTCCTTTCAACCTTTTTTCCTTTTTTCAATTTTTTTTCCCCAACAAATATGCACTTCAATTAGATGGATACATTTTTAAACATCTATATCAACCTTTAATGACTATCCAGAGTCACACATCCTGCACCGGAATTTTATTTACATTTTTGCACACACTTATCTGCACTTTTGCACAATTATCCACGGAATAAGAGACGTTTCTTTTTTCTACCAATTTTATTGCATCTATCCGTCAATTTGTAAATTGCTATTATTGTAACTAGAGTTGAGCGTACACCTGGATGTTCAGGTTCGACGGGCTTTCTGCCGAACTTCAATCGGGTTTGGGGTCAAGTTCGGGTCCCGAACTCGAACTTTTTTCTGAAGTCAATGGGGACCCAAACTTTTGAGCACTAACATGGCTGTAAAAATGTCATGGAAAGGGCTAGAGGGCTGCAAATGTCGTCAAAATGTGGTTAAGAGCATGGCAAGTGCTCTGCAAACAAATGTGGATAGGGAAATGACTTTAAATAACATAAAATACGTAAAAATAAAAAACAATAATCTTGATCTAGCAGGACCAGATCCATATGGAGTAGGAGGTTGAGGAGGCGGTGGATGTGGTGGTGTAGTTGGAAGTGGCAGTGGAGGAGAAGGAGGTAGCCTACACTGCTTTTTGTTTTAAAATTTATTTTTATTTTTTTAAATTAGGGTACACTCCAAAACATTGGGAAATATAACCCCCCAGTCGTGCTAAATACACGTTCCGACAATATACCAGCTGCAGGGCAGGCCAGCACCTCCAAGGCATAAAGGGCAAGCTCAGGCCATGTGCCCAATTTGGAGACCCAGAAGTTGCGGATCGAGAATAAATGTGGGAAAAGCTATTGAGGCGCAAATGTTGGCCAAAAGAATATAGCGGAAATGTGGAACAAAGTATTGAAGCTTAAATGTGGTACAACTTGTTTAAGTTTAATCAAAGGAGGTGGTGATCATCAATTAAAGAAGCATTTCAGAAATTTTATTCTCTGTCATCTATGTAGAGCAGGGGTTTATTCACATCTAAAATTGTATAATGTTAACTCAAGAATGTAACAGAAAAATTACAGAAATTAATTAACATGTCTACTTGGTAGAGCAGGGGTCTGAGACATAAAACAATTGTTTGTCACCCGAAAATGTAAAATAAAATTATTGAAATGTATTAAGCTGTCAACTAGGTAGAGGAGGGGTATATTGCACCCAAAAATTGGTAAATTTGACCATAAAATGTAACTGACAAATGTTATTTTTTTTTACCGGTCTACTAGGTATAGCAGTGGTACTTCACACCAAAAAATTGGTTAATTTCATCTGAAAATGGTAATTACAATTAATTTTATTTTTTTAACCGACCTACTAGGTATAGCAGTGGTACTATACACCAAAAAATTTGTTAATTTCACCAGAAAATGTTAATGACATTTTTATTTTTATTTTTAACCGGCTACTAGTTATAGCAGTGGTACTATACATCCAAAAATTTTGTTAATTTCACCAGAAAATGTTAATGACATTTTTATTTTTATTTTTAACCGGCCTACTAGTTATAGCAGTGGTACTATACATCCAAAAATTTGTGAATTTCACCCGAAAATGTAAATGACAAAGTAGTGAAATGATATAAAATAAAATACTTACAAAAAAAAAATTAATATATGAGGTGGAGTTCCATATGGAGTAGGAGTTTGAGGAGGCAGTAGATGTAGCGGAGTTGGTGGAAGCGGCGGTGGAGGAGGACGAGATAGCCAACACAGGTTTTTGGTTTTAATTTAATTTTTTTAAATTAAGGTACACTCCAAAAGAGTGTGAAATATCCAAATTACAAACATAAGCAATTGTGCTGCAGTATAACAAAGGCTACTTAGTGCCAGTATACATGTCTATTCTGCACAAGGTACTGACAAGTCCTGAGGGATCCATGCCTGGTTCATTTTAATGAACGTGAGCTTGTCCACATTGGCTGTGGACAGGCGGCTGCGCTTGTCTGTTATGAAGCCCCCTGCCGTGCTAAACACACGTTCAGATAAAACACTGGCTGCAGGGCAGGCCATTACCTCCAAGGTGTAAAGGGCAAGCTCAGGCCATGTACCCAATTTGGAGACCCAGAAGTTGAAGGGGCAGATCCGCCATTCAGTACGTGTAGGCGTGTGCACACACACTGCTCCACCATGTTGGTGAAATGCTGCCTCCTGCTAAGACGTTCCATATCAGCTAGTGGTGCTGGTTGTTGTGGCGTGCTAACAAAGCTTTTCCACATTTCGGCCATGCTAACCCTGCCTTCTGAGTTGCTGGCGATGCCCCAGCTGCGCTGGTGACCTCTTCCTCGTCCTCTGCCTTCGCCTTGTGCTTCCACTGTGCCCCCGCTGTCAGGTGGGAATGCCACCAGCAGTGCGTCTACCAGTGCTGATCACGCTCCAGTGAGAGAATAAAGGACGGTACATTGTCCTTGTAAAGGGGATCCAGCAGCGTGGCTACCCATTAATCAGCACAAGTTAGAATGTGGGCAACTCGGCGGTCGTTGCGGAGACACTGCAGCATGTAATCGCTCATGTGTGCCAGGCTGCCCAGAGGCAACGAAAAGATGTCCTCTGTGGGAGGTGTATCGTCTGTGTCCTCTGTATCCTCCCCATCCATACACCAGTGATGACCATGAGCTGGTCTGGGTGCCACTCTGCTGTGAACATGGTTCCTCCTCCTCCATCTCCTCCTCCTCATCCTCCACCTCGTCATCCTCCAGAACTGTGCCCTGGCTGGACAATTGTGTACCTTGGGTTTGTGGGTGCAGGAACCCACCCTCGGAGCCACTTGGGAATGACTGGCCGGAAACCCTACGAAATGATCCCTCTTCCTCCTCCTCCTCCTCCTGTGCCACATCCTCTTCCATCATCGCCAGGAGGGTTTTTTCAAGGAGGCATAGAAGTGGGATAGTAACGCTGAGAACGGCATTATCGGCACTGGCCATGTTGGTGGAGTACTCGAAACAGCGCAACAAGGAACACAGGTCTCGCATGGAGGCCCAGTCATAAGTGGTGAAGTGGTGCTGTTCCGCAGAGCGACTCACCCGTGTGCACTGCAATTGAAACTCCACTATCGCCTGCTGCTGCTCACACAGTCTGGCCAGCATGTGCAAGGTGGAGTTCCACCTTGTGAGCGCATCGCATATGAGGCGGTGAGCGGGAAGGACGAAATTACGCAGCAGCGCTGACAGGGAAGCAGCGGCAGGGTGAGAACGCCGAAAGCACTCACAGACGGCCTGTACTTTATGCAGCAGCTCTGACATATTGGGGTAATTTTTAAGGAACCTCTGCACCACCAAATTCAGAACATGCGCCAGGATGTGCGTCAAACCGCCTAGTCCAAGAGCTGCTACGATATTTCGCCCATTATCACACACGACCAGGCCTGGCTTGAGGCTGACTGGCACAAACCACTCATCGGTCTGTTGTTCAAGACCCGTCCACAGCTCCTGCGTGGTGTGGGGTTTGTTCCCCAAACAGATAAGTTTTAAAACTGCCTGCTGTCATTTACCCCTGGCTGTGCTGAAGTTGGTGGTGAATGTGTTACGCTGACCAGATGAGGAGCTGGTAGAGGATGAGGAAGCAGAGTAGGAGGAGGAAGCAACAGGAGGCAAACTAAAGCGCCCTGCAATCCTCGGTGGTGGAAGGACATGCGCCAAACTGCTATCCGCCTCAGGCCCAGCCGCCACTGCATTTACCCAGTTTGCTCTTATGGAGATATAATGGCCCTGACCGTGCTTACTGGTCCAAGTATCTGTAGTCAGGTGCACTTTGCCACAGATGGCGTTGCGCAGTGCACACCTGATTTTGTCCCCTACCTGGTTGTGCAGGGAAGGGATGGCTCGCCTGGAAAAGTAGTGGTGGCTGGGCTCGACGTACTGTGGGACAGCCACCGCTATAAGGCCATTAAAACTATCCGTCTCCACCAGACGGAATGACAGCATTTCAAAGGTCAGTAATTTAGAAATGCTTGCATTCAGGGCTAGGGATCGCAGGTGGATAGGGGGGTACTTCCTCTTCCTCTCCAGCTTTTGGGAGATGGAGAGCTGAACGCTTCCTTGGGACATTGTGGAGATACTTGGTGACCCAGGTGTTGGTGTTGCTGGAAGATCCTCTATTTGCATAGTGGCAGGTGGCCCTGACACACCAGAGGTGGATGAAGAGGCAGAGACTGAAGCAGAAGAAGACGCAGGAGGAGCCAGAGACCTTTCTTGTTTTTTGAGGTGTCTACTCCACTGCAACTCGTGCTTTGCACTTAAATGCCTGGTTATGCAGGTTGTGCTCAGGTTGAGAAAGTTTATGCCTCGCTTCAGGCTCTGATTGCACTCATGTCTGGTCGTCAGCACATTGTCTGAAGGACTGCCACGCCAGGTAACTCCTTGGAGCTGGCTTTGGTGTGCTCGGTTCCTTGCTTCGGTAAGTAGGAGGCGCACTGTCTAGAGGACGGCCGCTCCGCTTTTGCACCCTGCTCCCTCTTCTGCTGTGCTGGTTGCTCTGTGCGACCACCGCCTATTCCTCCGAACTACATAGGTCACTCGCATGACCTTGATTCCATGTGGGTCGAGGACCTCATCGTCCTCCACATCATCTTCCACCCAGTCTTCAGCCCTGCCTTCCTTGTCGGTCTGCACACTTTCGAAAGCCCCAGCAGTTGGCACCAGTGTTTTGTCATCATCCGAGATGTGCTGCGATGGTCCTCCCATGTACTCATCTTGAAAGATAAGTGGTTGGCATCGGTGAACTCAATCTCTTCCACTCCTGGGGCAGGGCTATGTGGATTGCTCTGAGAAACCCTGCTAACAGAGTCATAAAAAAGCAGAACAGACTGCTGCATGACTTGGGCTCAGACTGCTTGGCTGATTTGCAAGGGGGTGAGGTGAAAGACTGATGGATATCGGCTGCAGGTGCCAACTGTGGTCTTTCAGCAGGAGACTGGATGGCAGACAATGTGAAGGAACTGAATCCACTGTCAGCAACTCAATCTACTATCACCTGTACTTGTTCATGCCTCACCATTCGTAGAGCAGCATTAGGCCCGACCAAATACTGCTTTGCAGGTTTTATTGAATACTCGCACGTGAGAAAGGGGTTTCACTTGTGCGTGTAGCTGGCACAGATCGACCACGTCCTCTCCCTGCAACTGGAGCTCCACCAGCAGCACCACGACCTGGGCTACGTCCATTATTTGACGCTCTCCTCATATTTTTCGAATTTAGGATCTAGCCCTAAATGGGTATGTTAATTAATAGTAGAATAGAACGACAGTATGTAAAGGGTGAATCTCACACGGCCTGAACAAGACTAGACCTTAATTAAAGATTTTTTGGGCCAAAATGGCTGTATTTCAAATGCCTGAATCAAACCCCTGTATGTAAAGGGTGTATCTCACATGCCTGAACCAGTGTAGGCCTGAATTAGATATTTCTTTGAACAAATGGCTGTATTTCAAATGGCTGAATCAAACCCCTGTATGTAGAGGGTGTATCTCACACGGTCTGAACCAGTGTAGGCATGAAATAAATATTTCTTTGCACAAAATGGCTGTATTTCAAATGCCTGAATCAAACCCTTGTATGTAGAGGGTGTATCTCACACTGCCTGAACCAGTGTAAGCCTGAATGAAATATTGGTGCACCAAATGGCTGTATTTCAAATGCCTGAATCAAACCCCTGTATGTAGGGCGTGTATCTCACATGGCCTGAACCAGTGTAGGCCTAAATGTAATATTTATTTGCCCAAAATGGCTGTACTTCAAATGCCTGAATCAAACCCCTGTATGTAGAGGGTGTATCTCACAAGGTCTGATCCAGTGTAGGCCTGAATTAAATATTAATTTGCACAAAATGGCTGTATTTCAAATTCCTAAATCAAACCCCTGTATGTAAAGGGTGTATCTCGCACGGCCTAAATCAGTGTAGGCCTGAATTAAAGATTTATTTGCACAAAATGGCTGTATTTCAAATGGCTGTATTTCAAATGCCTGAATCAATCCCCTGTATGTAGAGGGTGTATCTCACATGGTCTGAACCAGTGTAGGCCTGAATAAAATATTACTTTGCACAACAAGGCTGTATTTCAAATGGCTGTATTTCAAATGCCTGAATCAAACCCCTGTATGTAAAGGGTGTATATCACAGGGCCTGAACCAGTGTAGGCCTAAATTAAATATTTCTTTGCCCAAAATAGCTGTATTTCAAATAGCTGTATTTCAAATGCCTGAATCAAACCCCTGTATGTAGAGGGTGTATCTTACACTGTCTGAACCAGTGTAGGCCTGAATTAAATATTTGTTTGCACAAAATGGCTGTATTTCAAATGGCTGTATTTCAAATGCCTAAATAAAACCCCTGTATGTAAAGGGTGTATCTCACAGGGTCTGAACCAGTGTGGGCCTGAATTAAAGATTTCTTTGCCCAAAATGGCTGTATTTCAAATGGCTGCATTTCAAATGCCCGAATCAAACCCCTGTATGTAAAGGGTGTATCTAACAGTGCCTGAACCAGTGTAGGCCTTAATTAAATATTTCTATCCACAAAATGGCTGTATTTCAAATGCCTGAATCAAACCCCTGTATGTAGAGGGTGTATCTCACACGGCCTAAACCAGTGTAGGCCTGAATAAAATATTTCTTTGCACAACAAGGCTGTATTTCAAATGGCTGTATTTCAAATGTCTGAATCACACCCCTGTATGTAAAGGGTGTATCTCACACGGTCTGAACCAGTGTAGGCCTGAATTCAATATTTGTGCACCAAAAGGCGGTATTTCAAATGCCTGAATCAAACCCCTGTATGTAAAGGGTGTATCTCACACGGCCTAAATCAGTGTAGGCCTGAATTAAAAATTTCTTTGCACAAAATGGCTGTATTTTAAATGGTTATATTTCAAATGCCTTAATAAAACCCCTATATGTAAAGGGTGTATCTCACAGGGCCTGAACCAGTGTAGGCCTAAATTAAATATTTCTTTGCCCAACATGGCTGTATTTCAAATGGCTGTATTTCAAATGCCTGAATCAAACCCCTGTATGTAGAAGATGTATTTCACACTGTCTGAACCAGTGTGGGCCTTAATTAAAGATTTCTTTGCCCAAAATGTCTGTATTTCAAATGGCTGTATTTCAAATGCATCAATCAAACCCCTGTATGTAGAGGGTGTATCTCACATGGTCTGAACCAGTGTAGGCCTGAATTCAATATTGGTGCACCAAATGGCGGTATTTCAAATGCCTGAATCAAACCCCTGTATGGAGAGGGTGTATCTCACACGGTCTGAACCAACTGTTGGCCTGAATGAAATATTTCTTTGTACAAAATGGCTGTATTTGAAATAGCTGTATTTTAAATGCCTGAATCAAACCCCCGTATGTAGAGGGTGTATGTCACAGGGCCTGAACCAGTGTATGCCTAAATTAAATATTTCTTTCCCCAAAATTGCTGTATTTCAAATGCCTGAATCAAACACCTGTATGTAGAGGGTGTATCTTACACGGTCTGAACAAGTGTATGCCTGAATGAAATGTTTCTTTGCACAACAAGGCTGTATTTCAAATGGCTGTATTTCAAATGCCTGAATCAAACCCCTGTATGTACAGTGTGTATCTCACAGGGCCTGAACGAGTGTAGGACTGAATTCAATATTGGAGCACCAAATGGCAGTATTTCAAATCTCTGAATCTAACCCAAATGAATTAAGGGTGTATCTCAACAATGACATCTGCATTAAAGGCTGCCAACTAATTTTTTGTGGCCCAAACAACTGAATTTTACAGCAGTATATAAGCCTGTAATTTCACACGTGCAGATGCATCAAGGCCTGAAAATAGAGTTTTTTGTAAAAAAAAAAGTGTGTTTTTAAAACCCCAGAAAATGATGGGTGTATATCCAGCTGAAATTGCACACTGACTAATCCAGATGTTATAGATTGCCAAAAAAGAGTTTTTTTGTAACAGAATATGAAAGCTATATATATTAAACTTGAATTTAACACTTGTAGATCTGGTAAATACATTTTTTTGGCAAGAAAGTGTGTTTTTAAAACCCCAGAAAATGATGGGTGTATTTCTACCTTAAATTACACACTGACTACTCCAGATGTTGCCCAAAAAATTGTGATTTGCAATGTCCCAAAAGCTCAGTGCTTGTGCACTGAGATTGCATAAAATGGCCGCCGCCGCCCACCCGACTAACAGAATTATAAAAGTTTCTTTTTTTTTTTTGTCAATGAGCTCAGGGCAGGGTAAAACTATTGTGCCCTGCACCCACACAACTATTTCTCTGTAGATCGCTGAGTTAGATTCTCTCCTATTTTCTCCCTGAAATCACAAGTCCAGCAGCATCCTCTCCCTACACTTGTAACAGCAGAGTGACGTGCAGCGCTATGTGATTCAAGCTTATATAGAGCCTAGGTCACATGCTGCTCTGGCCAATCACAGCCCTGCCATTAGTAGGCATGGCTGTGAAGGCTTCTAAGGTCAGACAGTTAACCGCTTGTTGATTGGCTGCTCTGCAGCCTTTCGAAAAGCGCCAAGAAAGCGCCGAACACCGAACCCGAAACTAAACTTTTACTGAAATGTTCAGGTTCGGGGTCCAAAAATCCTAAAGTTCGGTATGAACCCGAAATTTACAGTTCGGGTTCGCTCAACCCTAATTGTAACTTTATATCATTTTATTATTTTTTATTACTCCACTGCTACTATTCGCTAACTATATTCTGGAGTATTTACAGTTTTCAATAGTCAATATAAACATTTTATCCTTAATTTTTATATATAATAAAATTATTGTCCATTATTCTACTATCGGTCCTAGATGGTGAGTGCTTGTATTGCTTTTTACTTTTATCTATTACAAATTTTGTGACAGGGTGAGTCACACACTTCAAAGCACCCTTACCATTTTTGCAGAGGAGGGAGAGCCACTACAAACTATGGCCCAGATTCAAGAAGCACTTGCGCGGGAACAAGTGTGATTTGCGCCGCGCAAGTACTGATTTGCTCCTATGCAAATTTGCGGCTGATTCTGTAAACCAGTTAAGCCTGAAAAGCGGCCATTTTCCCGCGCACGCAGCCTAGCTGTTCCTGCGCAATTTTCGTGCAATTTTGCACGGGGTGTAAGTTGCGCCTTCATGGAATTCCCTCAGCGAATATGCAAATTAGGTACTGCCGATGATTCAGAAACATGCGCGTGTGATGCGCATCTTGCGCTGGAAGCGTGCAAGCTTTTTTCCCTGGGCAAACTTGCTCCTGTTAAAAGCAGGGGCAAGTTAGCAAAAGATGGCCAAATGTCTCATATCATTTAATTTCTTCTGGATGTCATCCCAGGTACGCACTTCATTACCCAGGGCATTGATGTCCAGGGCAATGGCTTCATATATAGCCCTCCTTTGGGCAATGGTGGTGTTTGCCCGCTGGGCACCATATAGGACTTCCTTATGCTGCTGGAGTGCAGCAATCAGGATGTCCATCTCTGCAGCCACAAAGTTGGCCTTCCTTATTTTGGTCCCTTTGGGAGGTGCCATGTCTTGCAAAAGGGCTGAATTTCCTTGCTCAGGGGGGGTAGGAAAAAGCAGGATGAAATTCAGCAAAGAACCTGCGCAAGTCTGCTCCTATTTATTTGCTCAGTGCAAGCAGCTGAGCAGGATTTGCCCTGAAATTATGCTAGCAAACCTCTGCTGAGCCGAAAATTCCTCATTTACATAGGGGCACACCCACTTTGACTTGCACGGCCTTGCGCCCTCAGCTTTGCCTTAAACAGGAGCAAATTAAATGAACAAACGATTCCTGAATCAGGTGGCAATTTGGCAAAATTGCTCCAGCGCAGAGAAATTCAGCTGAGCGGCTCAGGTGTAAGTAATGGGCAAATCTACCTGAATCTGGGCCTATATCTATATAAACATTAACTCCCCTCTACTTTCCAAAATGGACATAAGGAACTAA
Organism: Bufo gargarizans; assembly: GCF_014858855.1. Classification (NCBI taxonomy): domain Eukaryota; kingdom Metazoa; phylum Chordata; class Amphibia; order Anura; family Bufonidae; genus Bufo; species Bufo gargarizans. The sequence goes on from NC_058080.1 coordinate 372,752,444, forward strand.
ATAGAAAATCAGAAACAACGATAAAAAAATTTACATTTGAGGATGATACTCAAATGCATAATGAAAGAAAGAAAGAAAAATCCATGATGGAAATATTTAAAGAACTGGAAACCCTTTTAATAAAGCAACTAAAACAAAGATGGGAGATCAAATCCCTGAATCAATACTTAGACAATGGTATTGTTCCCAAGGGTCTGCAGTTGTCTAAAACTCTGGCATTAGATTTATGCAATAATGCATTTAAAAAGGAATGGACAATTTTTTTTTAAAACACAATCAGCTGCATTGGTCCAATTAATTATAAAGAGAAGATCTCAGATCCTATAAGAAATCACTGATTTCAAAATTAATAAACTAAGAGAGATAATAGGGAAGGCTGAGATATGAATATTCTACAGTAAGAAGAATTTAAATTTATTACAGGCACACAACAGAGGTTACCCGCATTTTACTGCATTCCAAAAGTGCACAAGGACCCCCCCAAAAAAACCTGGTAACATTCTCCTACATTAAGGATGCAACCCAGATAATCAAAATAGTGTAAAATCTTCAATACGAACCCCACTGGATTTTTCGGAACACTCAATGTAAATTCATTATATACAGTAATTAACCATGAACAGGGTATCAATGCCTTAACCTCTCAATTAGAAAGAAACGGCAAACTCCAACAAGAACATATACACTTTATAAAAAGAGGAGTGCAATTCATACTTACACACAATTATTTTGTCTATGATCAAACTTTTTATTTACAGACAAAAGGAACTGCCATGGGTACCAGGTTCGCTCCCAGTTTATGCCAATTTATTTATGGCAGAATGGGAGGACCACCACATTTTTCCAAAACTGGGGGAGGACCTGGTACTCTGGCATTGTTATATAGATTACATATTTTTCATTTGGAGTAAAACACAAGAAGATCTCAACAAATTTCTTGAACAAATTAACAATAATTCAATTAATTTACAATTTTCATCCAAATTTAGCAATAAGTTGAATTTTTGGACTTAACAATCAAATAAAATAATCTGTAGTACCTACCAAAAACTAATATCTAGAAATAGTCATATTGTTTTCTCAAGCTGTCACTTGCCAAGATGGCTTCTCAATGTGCAATTCAGACACTTCAAAAGGAATTGTACAGACGAAGGAAATTTCGAAAAAGAAGCCCTAATTATGAAAAAACAATGTTTAATGAATTACCCAGCAAAACAATTGGAAGACTCATTAAATTAAATTAGAGATATGGATGGAAAACGTGCTAATCAAAATCAAGCACAAGAGGGAGAAAAAATTTGAATGATTCTACCATACAACACACAATACGAAAAAATTGAGACCATTATAAAATCACATTGGCACCACGTACTGCAAGATAGTATAATTGGTCCATATTGACAGATGTCCCCTGTATAACATATACAAAAGCACCAAACCTATCCAATAAAATAGCAACTACAATAAAACCTATAAAAAAATCTAAAGACCTAATTTATCATGGATAGTTCAACCTGAAAGGATTCTACAGATGTGGCAGTTGCCAAAACATTCCTCAGAAGAACTGTGAAAGTATGTTCCACTAATAACTCCTATGCGTGGGAAATAAGAGAATTCCTATCCTGCAATTATACAAATGTAATCTATATAATAGAATGCCCATGTAAGAAACAATATGTGGGAAGAACTAAAAGAACTCTAAAAAAGAGTGTATCAGAACATATATCTAACATCAGGAAAGGATTTAATAAACATGCATTATCCCTACACTTTAAGTAACATCACAATAAAGACCCAAGTGCATTCATTTATACAGCTTTAGAGAAAGTAGAAATGCAATAGAGAGATGGAAACCATATTGCCAAAATGTCCAGACAGGAATCCAGACGAATCTATGATTTTGAAACCTTAATACCTGGAGGCCTCAACTCAGATTTTGGGTTGTGGGCCTTGCGAGACCCACTACCCTATATACTACACACGAATTCCACATACGCACAGTAGATACGAACAATCCACATAGGAAAAATATAAATATATATATATAAAAAAAGAAAAATATATATATTGATGAAAATTTTCCACAATAGATTAAATCAGAAGTGTTAACATAATTGCAAATATACTTTTCAACTTTCACACTTTTTTAACTCTGCAATACCCCTACAAGCAACAAATGAGACATAAAAATGAAGGACCTGATTTATAAACTTCTTTCTCTGTCCAGAACTCTTATTGGAATGTGTAGCATAAAATATTGAAAAAACGCACACTCAAAAAAAAAAAAAAAGCATCAAAAAACGCATGCGATATTTTATGATATTTTATAATCATGTCTACAATGATTTTCTGCCTTTTTAAATCTTTCTAATTATATTATCATTTCGTATGAGAAAATTGAAGGTAAACAAAATGAGACATAAGAATGAAGGACCTGAATTATAAACTTCTTTTTGTGCCCAGAACTCTTAGTGGAATGTGTAGCATAAAATATTGAAAGAAACGCACACTCCCAAAAAAATGCATCAAAAAACGCAATAAACACGCATGCAATATTTTATGATATTTTATGATATTTTATAATAATTTAAAATGTCTACCATGATTTCTGCCTTTTTAAATGTTTCTATCTATATTATCATTTTGTTTATGAGAAAATTTCAATAGTTATAATTACTCAAGTTATCCATTCCATATTTCACTCCACATTTTATAGCAAGTCCTAAACCTAGGTTTATAAAAGCAGGAAGGATTTTAGTCCCATTCATGGGCACTGAGGAAGAGGTAGTACACCTCGAAACACGTCTGGCGGTATTGGATGGGACCCTCTTTTTGGATAACTACAAGTTCAGCCATTTATTCATCTACTAAAATCGAGGACTCTGGAATTCACATATAATTTAAATTAGCACCGTGTTGGAATGAAAATCGATATTCCACAACTATTGCGATTTTATCTCGAGCTCACTTCAAAGTCGGGGACTTAGCAGTAAGAGACAATCAAAATATTTCCATTACAAATATTTGGAATCTCACGAATATATACAATAAAATCGAAAGAATTGAAAGCAACACGTGACACGCCGGGTGAACACATGAGTGATCTAAAGTCACGTGAGACACCCACAGTGTAGTAAGGTGAGCTACACGAAAACTTCCATACGGAGCAACACAGAAACTACGCAGACACACCAGGACGGGTGAGTGGCTGAGTAACGGGTGGAACACCCCCTATTCCAGCCTTAATTAAATACGTCTCCTGTAAGTAGAGACATACATTATTTATATTATACCCTCCAAGTGCCATATCTATAGTAGTCTGCAGGGAATAGAGACGTTATATACCTATATCCATCAAGTGTAAATTCCACAATAATTTTCTGACAGTAGAGATGGTCTCACCTATTTGACCTTTTAAGTGCAAATCTACAATAGTTTTCTACAATTAAAGACGATTGACACTTAATATCATCACTAACAGTATATTTCTCAAATGTGATCTCCAGAAAGACCCCTACAAGTACGGACACTCGATACTTATTATCTGGAACATTGCAACCTTTTTTCCTTTTTTTTTTGTCCCCAAACAAGTATGCACTTCAATTAGATGGATACGTTTTTAAACATCTATTTCAACCTTTAATGACTATCCGGAGTCGCACATCCTGCAATGGAATTTTATTAACATTTTTGCAGACATTTTTCTGCACTTTTGCACAATTATCCATGGAATAAGAGACATTCCTTTTTTCTACCAATTTTATTGCATTTATCCGTCAATTTGTAAATTGCTATTATTGTAACTTTATATAATTGTATTATTTATTATTTTTTATCATTCCACTGCTACTATTCACTAACTATATTCTGGAGTATTTACAGTATTTAATAGTTATTATAAACATTTTATCCTTAATTTTTAAATATAATAAAATTATTGTCCTTTTATTCTACTATTGGTCCCAGATGGTGAGTGCTTGTATTGCTTTTTACTTTTATCTATACTGCAAAAGCAACAAAAAAGTTTAAGGGAAAGAAGTAGAATGTTATGCAATGGCCAAGTCAATCACCTGACCTGAATCCGATTGAGCATGCATTTCACTTGCTGAAGACAAAACCGAAGGGAAAATGCTGCAAGAACAAGCAGGGACTGAAGACAGTTGCAGTAGAGGCCTGGCAGAGCATCAACAGGGCTGAAACCCAGCGTCTGGTGATGTCTATGCGTTCCAGACTTCAGGCTGTAATTGACTGCAAAGAATTTGCAACAAACTATTAAAAAGTGAAAGTTTGATTTATGATGATTATTATTATGTTTCATTACTTTTGGTTCCTTAACAGCGGGAGGCACATATGCAAACTGTTGTAATTACCACACCGTTCACCTGATTTGGATGTAAATGCCCTCAAATTAAAGCTAACAGTCTGCAGTTAAAGCACATCTTGTTCATTTCATTTCAAATCCATTGTGGTGGTGTATAGAGCCAAAAATGTTAGAATTGTGTTGATGTCCCAATATGTATAGACCTGTCTGTGCTTGTAGCTGAACTAAACAAATGAAATGGAAATTAAAACACCTCTAAAAGCAACAAATATATTTTTATTTTTGTACTAAAATAGGCCACTAAATTATTTCTGCACAAATAACAGCAAAGGTGAACTGAGTATATATTTCTTGTATTGTACTGAAATAGGCCACTAAATTATTTCTGAACAAATAAAAGCAAACGTGACCTGCGCATACATTTCTCGTATTAGACTAAAATAGGCCACTAAACGATTTCAGAGTAAATAACAGAAAAAGTGAACTATGTATATTTTTCTCTTTTTCTACTGAAATATAGCCATAAACGCTTTTTTGTGCAAATAACACTAAGTGTAAACTGCATCTATTTTTCCCATATTGGAGTGAAATATGACAAGAAATGCTTTTAATGCAAATAACACCAAATGTGAACTGGATACATTTTTCTCGTATTGGAGTGAAATATGACAAGAAACGTTTTTAGCGCAAATAACAAATATGAACTAAGTCTATTTTTCTCTTTTTCTCTAGAAATATGGCAATAAACGCTTTTAGCACAAATAACACAAAATGTGAACTGCGTTTATTTTTCTCTCATTGTAGTGAAACATGACAATAGACGCTTTTATCGCAAATAAAACCAAATGTGAACTATGTCTATTTTTCTTGTATTGGTATGAAATATGACAATAAACGCTTTTAGCGCAAATAACACCAAATGTGAACTGCGTTTGTTTTTCTCGTATTGTAGTGAAATATGACAAGAAACACTTTCAGCGCAAATAGCACCAAATGTGAACTGCATCTATTTTTCTAGTATTGGAGTGAAATATGACAAGAAAAGCTTTTAGTGCAAATAACAGCAATTATGAACTTTGTCTATTTTTCTCTAGAAATATGGCAATAAACGCTTTTAGCACAAATAACACAAAATGTGAACTACGTTTATTTTTCTCGTAGCACTTGCACCCCAATAACTAACTGCTGGAATGACAGAGCTGTATTATGAGAGTATCTGGATCCCCAAGTAATGTTTCCATGCAATTGTAAATCACTTTTTTTCACAATGAGGATTTCCCTATGACTCTACCTAGCATCTGAAATATGACAATAGACGCTTTTAGCGCAAATAAAACCAAATGTGAACTATGTCTATTTTTCTTGTATTGGTATGAAATATGACAATAAACGCTTTTAGCGCAAATAACACCAAATGTGAACTGCGTTTGTTTTTCTCGTATTGTAGTGAAATATGACAAGAAACACTTTCAGCGCAAATAGCACCAAATGTGAACTGCATCTATTTTTCTAGTATTGGAGTGAAATATGACAAGAAAAGCTTTTAGTGCAAATAACAGCAATTATGAACTTTGTCTATTTTTCTCTAGAAATATGGCAATAAACGCTTTTAGCACAAATAACACAAAATGTGAACTGCGTTTATTTTTCTCGTAGCACTTGCACCCCAATAACTAACTGCTGGAATGACAGAGCTGTATTATGAGAGTATCTGGATCCCCAAGTAATGTTTCCATGCAATTGTAAATCACTTTTTTTCACAATGAGGATTTCCCTATGACTCTACCTAGCATCTGAACACGTTTCTCCCTGCCTGTGAAATGATTCCTCTCACTATTCTTTCCCTGCACTAGTAAATCGCTTCTTTCCTTTTTTTTTTTTACAATTCGTTTTTCTTTCACTCTCCTTAGCGCCTGCTTACATGTCTGTCTCTGAACAAAGTACGATAGTGAATGGCAGACTCTAAGATGCCCGCCATATTTATAGGGTTGTGACATCACCGGGCTGGGGGGGTTGTCCTTGTATACTGAATTACAAGTTATATTATATATAACTAAAACACACCACTATGATGCAATATCTAAAAACGTAAGGGGTCCAAGGCTGGTACCCCAGTTCTAGTAGAATAAATATAAAAATCTTCTCCACCTGGTGAAAGGTGCAAGCAGTCTTACCAGACCAATGGAAACACTGGGATCAGCGAAGGTGTCTAGGTAGATCTATCCAATGACATCAGGTATAGGCTGGATAAGAGGTCACACTGTGGGGTGGCATCTGTATAGTCAATGCAGAGCTGTGCCCTATAAGACACTATAAAAGGGGGAAGGGGACTGGTTTCATTCTGCCTATCTATACAGAGCACCCGCCCCTATAGTGGCCAACCCGTCCGGATACCTGTCCCTACTTTGGGCCTGATCCCTAAATCTAAAGATGAGAGTGGCCAGTTAATACATTCCTAGTGACCTCCCGACGTGACATCCTCTTGTGGATTTTAGGGAGGCAATAAAAAGTTGACCTTTGGGGATGTAGAGGAAAAAGAAAAGCATATTCCTCAGATGTAATAACCTAAGAGACCTTGGCTTCATCAAGAATAGCTTTAAATTCACGCTTGTAGATGTCGGTAGGGTCTCTCTCAAGGATCTCATAAGTTTCATCATCAGACAGTAAATTCTTATACACATTCCTATAGTGCACTGAGTCCATGACCACAATATTGCCCCCTTGTCAGCAGGTTTTATAATGATATGGGGGTCATCAGATAATGTGGAAATGGAAGTGGACACTATTTGGAATAATGTGAAGAGACCTTGAGGTCTTCTAGATTTCTGATGACCATGTTAAGAAAGACATCAATGCAGGATATCTCAATGGACCTAGGTGGCATTTTGGTACTTTTTAATTTTACATTTGTAAAAGGACCAGTGCCTGGAGTTAGATTCTTTTCCATATTTAGGGAGTTCAATAGTTGCACATCCCCCAGTAGCTCCACAGGGATGCCTAATTCAAAACTTAGACGTCTGTCCATATGTTTAAAATGCTTGTGCCACATCAATTTGAGAATAAACAAATTAAGATCCTTAACCGTAGTGAATCTGTCAAACTTAGGGGTTGATGCAAAGGATAAATTAACTACCTGTGGTCCCGATGCTATATTGGGGGCAGTTGTGTGCGACTGCAAAAGGGGTATTCTAGGGTATGATTCGATTGCCCTAAAAAACGGTTGTCACGTCCCCATAATGAGCCCCGAGACAGACCCCTTCTAGGAGTGCCCCTATTAGGGTGCTTATTAGTCTTAGAGCCTGTTTCCCTTTCAGAATCTGAAAGGTCTGTCTCAGTAGAGGACCGTTCTGAATTACACTGTTTATTATTTCTCTTAATGTTGGTCAAAGAGAAATAAATATGGATTTCCATAAAGTCAGAGAGATCCCTAATAAACTGTTGATTTTTTGTTTCATTGAGGTGGTATTGATACTTCTCCAGGGTGAGTTGCAACTGTTTCTCTTTGTTGGAAAATTCTGCCTCCTGTGAGAAGGTTTTTACCAACTCAAAATACTCCGTTTCTGATTGAGCATAGTTAGTGTGCCCCTTTCCTCCTCCAACAGTAGCTTTATAAGTCTCAGGGAACTGTTTCTGGCCTCCTGTTCCCATTTGGTCATAAATCCCGGATGTCGTGAACGAGCTGCTGGTACAAGGGAAATACGCAAACCCCTAGGGACAATGTTGTTTTTAATGTAATTATCCAAACTTTGAACCTCCCACCAGGACGTAATTTGTTCTTTGTACACCTCTGTTAGATCGGTAAAGGCTGACCTTCAAAAACATTAGGAGCAAGGGCCTGCTGGTGACTGTCTAAAACATTAGAAGGCGAGGGCCTGCTGCTGATATGACCATCTAAAACATTAGGGGTGAGAGTCTGCTGCTGAGTTGACCATCTAATACATTAGGGGTAAGGGCCTGCTGCTGAGCTGACCATCGAAAAAATGATGGTTGAGGGTCTGCTGCTGAGCTGCCTCTGTAAAACATTAGGGGCAAGGGCCTGCGCTGAGCTGACCGTCAAAAAAAATTATGGTTGAGGGCCTGCTGCTGAGCTGACCCTCTAAAACATTAGAGGTGAGGGCAGCCTAATAAGCATGTTGATATGATGGAGGAGGAGGAGGAGGACGAGAAAAGGAAGGTTGAACCATATGCCCTTTTTTGTGGTGGAAGGGGTGCATGGGAATACAATGTATTCAATACACCATAAAAGCTACATTTAAAGTGCCTTTATGTTCAGCCGCCCCCAGCAGCACTAAATACACGCTCTGACAAAACGCTGGTGGCAGGGCAGGCCAGCACCTCCAAAGCGTAGAGCTGCAGTTCTTGCCATGTGTCCAGCTAGGACACCCAATAGTTGTAAAGCACAGAGGGATCACTGAGGACGCTGACACGGTCTGCTACGTGCTCCTTCACCATCTTCCAAAACTTTTCTCTCCTTGTGACACTGGGCCGCGCATCAGTGTGAGGTTGCTGGCGGGGTGTCATGAAACTGTCCCAGGCCTTGGAGAGTATTGCCTTGCCTCTGTTGGAAATGCTGTGTGTTCCCCTCATCTCCCCTCCTCAGTTGCCTAAGGAACTACATACTCTGCTGCCAGCACTCTCAGATGGAAGTTTTGGTAGCAATTTTTCCACAAGAACCTTCTGGTATTGCACCATTTTGCTAGTCCACTCCACCACAGGAATTAGAGATGAAAAGTTCTCTTTGTTGCGGGGGTCAAGAAGGGTGAACAATCAGTAATCAGTGTTGGCCAAAATGCATATAACGTGAGGGTCAAGGGAAAGGCAGCATAACATAAAGTCAGCCATGTGTGCCAGAGTCCCAACAGACAAGGCTTTGCTGTTCTTATCAGGAGGATGACTCTCAATCTCCTCATCCTCTTCCTCCTTTTCGGCCCATCCATGCTGAACAGATGGAATAAACTTCCTATGCACACTACCCTCTGTAGCGTCGGCAACCGTCTCAAGCTCTTCCTCCTCCTACTCATCATGATTCAATTTGCTCTGAAAAGACGAACGGAGGGTGTTCTGGCTATCACCCTGTGTACTGTCTTCCCCCATTTCCACCTCTTCCACCTCTTCCACATGGAAAGTGTCCGCCTTCATTGTGAGCAGTGAACGTTTCAGTAGACACAGAAGTGGGCTGGTCATGCCAATAATAGCGGCATCGCCGCTCACCATCTGTGTTGATTCCTCAAAACTTCACAGAGGTAAGTCATCCAGGCCCACTCGTTGAAGAGTGGAAGCTGACTGGAAAGGCGACGACCATGTTGCAGCTGTTATTACACTATTGCCCACTGTTGCTCACAAAGCCTGGCCAACATGTAGAATATGGAGTTCCAGCACGTGCTCACGTCGCACAACTGAGCTGGCAATTTCAGTCGCTGCTGCAGCGTTGCCACACCAACAGCAACTATAGATGACTTTCAGAAATGGGCACACATGCGGCGCACCTTCACCAGTAGCTCAGGCAAATTGGGATAGGTTTTGAGTAACCACTGAACCACTAAGTTGAACACATGGGCTAGGCATGGTATGTGTGCTCCAAAGCCGCCACCAAGTTAAGGCCATTATCAGACACAACCATGCCTGGTTGTAGGTTGAGTTCTGAGAGCCACAGCTCAGTCTGGTCCCTTATACCCTGCTACAGCTCTGAGGCGGTGTGCTGTTTGTCACCTAAACATATTAGTTTTAGCACAGTCTGTTGCCGCTTCCCAACTGCAGTGCTACACTGCTTCCAGCTACTGACTGATGGCTGACTGGTGCTGCAAGATGAGAATTCAGAGGTGTAAGTGGAGGAAGAAGTAGAGGAGGAGAATGGGAAGTTGCAGCTACTATTGTAAGTGGTGGCGGAAATCCTGATGGAAGTAGGGCCCGCAATCCTTGGCGTCAGTAGCACCTATGCCATCCCAGGGTATGACTCGCTCCTGGCCTCCGCAACGTTCACCCAGTGTGCCGTCAGGGAAATGTAGCGTCCCTGGAAAAAGCACAGTCCATGTGTCAGTCATTAAGTGGACCTTCCCAAAAACTGCGTTGGTCAGGGCACGGGTGATGTTACGGGACACATGCTGGTATAAGGCCGGGACGGCACCCGGGAAAAATAGTGGCGGCTGGGGATTGAGTAACGAGGGACTGCCGCCGCTATCAGGCTGCGGAAAGCCTCAGTGTCCACAAGCCTAAATGGAACATTTCTAGTGCCAGCAAAGGCCTGCGGTATGGACATCTGTGCGCTGCCTTGGGACACAGAAGTAGATGTGGTAGCTGATGGTGCTTGCGAAGGTCCAGGTGCAGGGCGGGAGATATCCGGGCCTGCGTCTTGGACAGGGTATTGGCCAGCACATAACACAAGGGAAGAGGAGGCAGTAGTGTGACCCACAGACACTGATTGTGGACCCAGGCGTTCGGCCCACCTATTAGTGTGCTTTGATGCCATGTGGTGGATTATGCTGACTGTGGTGAGGTTGCTAGTGTTCACGCCCCTGCTCATTTTGGTACGGCACAGGTTGAAAATGACAATTCTTTTGTCCTCAAAAAAGCACCAGACTGCGGAACACCTACCCCTTGGCAAGGGAGATTGTTGCAAGGGGGTGGTGCGGGGAACAGTTGCGGGCCTGTTTGATGTGGCCCGCCTTCTACCTTTTACCATCCCACTTCCTCTTCCAGCCTGTCGTGGTGCTGCAGATCCCTCCCCCTCTGTACTGCTGCCCTCGCTCGGCTTGCCACCTTCCCAGGTTGGGTCAGTGAATTAATTGTCCACCACCTCCTCTTCCACTTCCTCACTCTGGTCATCTTCCTGATTTCTTGACCTAACAACAACCTCACTTATTAACAACTGTGTCTCATCCTCATCATCAACCTCTTGAAACACTAATTGCCGTTCCCCACCGTCATCTTCTTTTGACTGTGGATGCTCAAGGGTTTGGGCATCAGTGCATATGATCTCCTCATGTCCCTTTTCAAGTATGCTTGGCGAGAGGCCCAAATCAAGGAATGGAGATGAAAACAGCTCCTCGGAATATCCAAGTGTGGGATCACTTGTTTGGCAAGACTCTCCATGGTGGAAGGAAGGAGGATTAGGGTGAGGATTTTGTTGACCAGACTCTTGGCTACTGAGACTGGACTTTGTGGAAGACAGGGTGGTGCTTAACCGACTGGAAGCATTATCTGCGGCAATCCAACCGACCATCTGGTCGCATTGGTCTGACTTCGAGAGTGGTGTCCTGCGCCACCCTGCAAACTGGGACATGAAGCTAGGTAACGTGGATAAGTGTGTTTAACATGGTGCGGTGCTGCACAGGGGCCACTGTGCTGTTTTTCTAGCGGGTTGGTGGAGCCCAGTGCTAGATTAGTCAGGCAGCAGAGTTGCTGTTTGGCTGCTGGGCCCCGCCGCTGGCCGGATTGGCGCCACAGCGTCGGTGATCGACATGCAGCGCCACGCCAATTTTAGGTTTGGACCCACTCATAGAGGCAAACTTGGTGTGGTGAGTGGGCTTATGCCTTTTGATCAAAATGTACACTAATGCCTCATTTAGAATGTAGCAAAAAAAAAGTTAAAAGTAGCAGGGATGAGATCAAAGCATAGCAGATGGATGTGCAAATTATTTTTCCACACCACATATGCCCCCTAGAGCATTTAAATGGCGGCTTAATGAAAAGTTAATATCATCTACTGAACTTAAAAACAAAGTTACCCAACTCCTAGATGATTTTTTCTTATTGAATTCCGTCCCAAACATATCTCCTCATATGGTCTGGGACGCCCACAAAACCTTTATGCGTGGCCAATTCATTAGTATAGGGTCCTAAAAAAAAAAAAAAAAAAAAAAAGAATGGCCCGCATGGAAGGGATTTTATCTGAGATTCAGAAAATTGAAGCTATACATAAAAGATCTCATCAGAGACAAAATCACTCAAATGTTACCTCAGCCAAACACTTACACTCACAATACAAATATTTTGCGCATGGAGACAAGGCCTCTAAATTTATGATGAGCCGCATTAAACAAAGGAAGGCTCACAACTATATTTGTAAAATCAATAAAGAAGGAAAAGGTATAGTCATGAATACTAAAGATATAACTGTGATGATTCGTGATCTCAGTAACACGAAGAAATTGCAAATGAGTCCAGTTTTAAAATCACCAGAGCCTTCGCCTGCACACAAAGAGTTAAAATCTTTTTTTTCAACCCCAACTCAAATAATTCACCCTTGCTAGCACAGCTCACAGATCAGAGGTACAATTAGCAACTCCTTGCCAAAGAATCTTCCTGCCCCCATGCCAGGTTAAGTACCCATCAATCTGGTATTTTCTTGACAGAACCTCATAAAAACTTCCTTTCTGTAGTCGGAGCGGCTCCAGCATCGCAGGAAGTCTTACACCTTTAGCCTGGGCAGCGAGCCTCAGAAGAAAAGAACAGATCCTTATCACACAGCTGTTTGGTACAGGAAGGAAGATAACCTGAAAGTCACCTTCAATCCATAGACTTCATATTTTTCCCATATTTTCCTAATATTTCATGGGTTATGGAAATATGAAAGGAACCATCTCTTCAGAGATGGTTTCGGTTCTTCTAACCCACCTTCTAGGAAACCCGCGGGCAAATCAGAGATTCCCGCTCTGAGATATAAAGGTTCTCAGGCACCCTGTATTATCTTCTAGTCGTATTTGGTATCAGATGATGTGTAACATTGTTCTGATTAGCAATATCAACTCTATTTCTTGATTGGACTTACCGGATATGGAGAAATGGGCAAAGCAAAGATTCTGCCAGATTTTCTCCCGATGGGGCAAAGGACTGCCCCTGTTCCAATTACACAAGGCTGGACCTGTACTTGTCATAACCACTCCCCGCTTCAGAGTGGGTAAAAACAGTGACAGACTCAGGCCCTGGGTCTTTCATCTACCATCTGACGTCAACTAACATCACGACCGCCCGCTGGACACGGGCACCCTACCATCTTGGATTATTTCAAAGACTTTATCTTTTAATGGCCTATACCACGGTAATTCTGAACTTACAGACATTCTATTCCCTTCCACCTCTTACCTATTTCTATCCAACCAATCTGTTTGACTGGCAGGTATATTTATCTGTCAGTTTTAATGTATATATTTTTTGTGTATAGTTTTTAAAATGAAACTAACGATTGCATTGTTCCAGTTTTGCCCTTGTTCCTTGATTATCTGGTTTATGCTAAGAACTCTGTCCTCAGAGGAGACATACTACCGCATTGTCTTATTTTTCTAAATTGTTAATTGGTTAGCTAGGTTGCAAATAACCGTTACTTCCCTTTAGGATTAGCTAGCCGGAGTCTCTTCTCCCCGATTCAATACGAAGAGTGGTGGCAGCAAATTAATCTGAATTCCAGCGTGAAATAGATAATTTTTATTTTTCTGATTTTATCATGTATGGGCACACCAACCAATCTTAAACGTCTACTGTGCTCACAGTGGATTTGCCTCCAGAAGTCTCTAGTGGACGAGACCTGTATGGCAACTGTGGCATAGTACGATGGGATTGGTGGGTGGTTTGTCACAATAACAATCCAATTTATGACCTTTTATCAATCACTTTACAATATCCCCCAAAGTAAACCAACATCACATACCATATCCAATCTAGAAGCTATTAATACATTTCTACATTCAGTAACACTCCCCAAATTAGATGAGGCTAAAAAAATGTCTCTAGAAACCCTGTTTTTTTCCCGAAGAACTGCTTCTAGCCATTAAACAGCTTCCCAAAGGGAAATCCCCGAGCCCAGATGGCCTCACAGCTCTCCATTACCGAACATTTAGTAAATCTCTTACTCCATATCTATTGGCTATTTGAAATCACTCCATCCAGGGTGTCCCACTGTCCCTAGATATGACTAAGGCCCATATAACCATTATCACTAAGGAGGGTAAAGACCCTACTCAATGTGCCAACTACCGCCCCAATTCATTACTAAATTTGGACCTGAAATTACTGGCCAAAATGCTGGCAAACCGCCTCTCTTCACTTTTATCATAGCTGATACATGGAGACCAAATAGGTTTTTTCATGGGAAGGGAGGGAAAAGACAACTCAACCAGGATCTTAAATGCCATATACCATGCAAAAAAACACTCACGCCCCCTGGTACTTCTCTGCACCAATGCTGAGAAGGCCTTTGATAGGGTCCACTGGGACTTTATGCGTCTGACACTTGACAAGTTTAGCCTCCCAAACTCTTAGTGCAAGCTATCTTCTCTATGTACATCAATGCCTCAGCATCAGTGCTGGTGAATGACAATATGTCCAATCCATTCCCCATTAGAAATGGCACTAGGCAGGGTTGCCCATTATCCCCATTAATCTTTGTACTGATCATGGAACCATTGCTTCAAAATATACGACAAGATTACAATATTAAGGGAATTAGATTAGGTAACCAAGACCATAAAGTAGCAGCTTTCGCCGATGACCTCTTGATTGTAACTGACCCAGTAAATTACTTACCTCTCATCTACGACCTACTATTAGCCCACTATCTAACTTTAAAGTCAACATGAAAAAGTCACATATCTTGAGTGTCGGACTTAAAGACTCATTTAGATTAGATTTGGCAAAAAACTCCCCCTTTAACTGGGATGCCCCTTATATAAAATAATATTTGTCCGGATCTCTCAAAACTTTTTTACCTAAATTACATTCCATTACTACAGTCCATACAAGACCAAATGGCTGGATTACGCTTCCCCATGCTCTCTTGGTTTGAAAGCAAAAACCTATTCACCTCATTAGTTCTACCTAGACTAACTTATCTACAACAAGTACTGCCTCTTCCTATCCCTAACTCTTACTTCAAAACACTAGCTAAAAATATTTGCTCTTTCATATGGGGAGGGAAGAAAGCACGTGTAGCACTAGCTACCCTACAAAAAACTAGGGCATTTAGGGTTACTGGCCTTCCTGCTCCCTTACATTACAATAGAGCAATTTTGTTGACAAGGGCCCTAGATTGCTTTAGACAGATGCCACACAGGTCGTGGGTGGAAATGGAATCCTCAATCTCGCATTCATCTTTTAGATGCCTACTGGTTGAGACCCAGAACAACCCTATCATCACACAAGCCACATGCCCAACAATTAAAGCTACTACTGACGCATGGAGGTGGTTCCACTGCTCAGCGTGAGGCTTCCCACTGCCCTCCCCCCTCATACAGGTGAGAGACTTGATTGAACTAGCTCCAATTGAATTGAAACAGAGTCTCCCGAGCTCGCTCCATAAATCTGAGTTACCTGTCCTCTCCATGTTTGATGAGAGAGGGGTATTGAGAGATGGCCATTCCCTTATTTTAACACTTCCTGGAGCAGGACTATACCCCAGCTTACTTTCCTTCCTGTGTTCTTACATATCTAAACACATTCCTTTACAAACATTACTCAGACCTCTCACATAGTTTGAAAGCCTGATTAGTAATAGTACCCCCCACATAAGCCGATATCACAGCTATATAAAATACTTAGTCCCCCTATCTTGATGCCAAAACCTTCTTTTATTGGTCAATGATAGAAAGACCTGGAGACCTAGTTCTCACCTGAAGATCAATCCAGAATTACAAAAAATAAAAGAAATTCCCTACACTATCTGTCCCCTCTAAAGCACAGCTCTCCCTGACTAAGACTGGCTGAACCACGTGTCATCTGGCTAGCCAATACCTGTAATGCCAGTAACCAACATGGCTGCGGCATTACAGTGAGTGGCAGTACTTACCTGTACGTTTATTTTCTGCCTAGCAGTCAACAAACGTGCGGAGAGGAGACTGGTGTTCGGCCGAGCATGCTCGATCAACACTAGACAAGAGCAAAATCCAAAAGCTGTTAACTCATCACAGCAGTCCAATCCTTAACCACCTTTGGAAAAAAGTCTTTGAATCCAACTCCAGACTGACCTCTGAGTTCTCCAGAATGACCTCTGTGTCATTGGAGAACTGCATGACTACTTCACAAATGGAAGAATGCCACAGAATCCAGAGAGGTCGCGCTGACCCAGAACTGACCCGAACTGGTGACAAAGAAAACAACTCTTCATACAGAAAGGACTACTGCTCCAAAGAACCCTTGATCTTATAACTAATGAAGTTTACATCAAGTTGTAGTACACTGCAGAGATGCATGAATTATGCTAGGAATATTAGATACTCTATGGACATTTTTGGACCCAGAAGACTGAAGCTACCATCAGACCATCATTCTATTCTATCAGATCATCATTCTACAAAATAGTAATGTGGTAAGACATTGAAACTTGGTGCCTGGAATGCCCAACATGTGCTATAAGCAGGGAGAAGAGCATGATCAAAAATCTACTTTTCATCCAGTTGTGAGCAAAAGACCACTTGAAATTGTGGCCATTGACCATATCAAACTTGAACCAAGTCGGTCCAGGTACACCTACGCCTTGATCAATATAGATCACTACAATAAATTTGTGATTGAAGTACCCATCAGAGACTTAACAGCCAAAACTATTGCAGCAGTCCTATCAAAAAGGTTCATATTGCTCTATGGATGCCCAGAAAAGATCCTACCTGATTAAGGATCTGCTTTCGAATCTTTTGAAACTGTTCCAAGAACTCTGTTTATTGTACAGCTGTCAAACGTTCAGGATTACTGCCTGCTACCCTCAAGGCAATGACCATTGTGAGAAAATGAACCAAACCATCATTAACATGCTAAAAGCCATACCACTTAAAAAAAGAAGTGACAGACCACGAATCCTGCCAGAACTGGTATACCTTTACAATAACACCACTCACTTTTCCACTGGGTATTATTATTATTATTTATTATTAAAGCGCCATTCATTCCATAGCGCTGTACATATGAGATACCCCTTATCTAATGTTTAGGGGTCAAGGGAATTAACTTGCTAATATAGCCCTAAATGTAGACATATTAGATGCCATGAATTAACTACCTCAAACAGAGTGGGTCAAAGAACACCAGAGTAGCCTAAAAGACGCAAAAGAGATTGTTTTTTTTATGGACTTTCTCCATTCTGGATTCGACAGAGACAGGACTATGACCAAAATTCTACATCTAAGTCAGTCAAAGTGGGAGATTAAGTTTGGCTTTAAAACAACCATCTTTCTAAACCTTTAGAATTCACTAATTATAGTGTAAATATGGCATTTGCCATAATTTGCTACTTTTTTTTATTCCATAATAGTGTCATAAAGACATTAATAAATATCCCCCTATAACCTTGCATACCGAGAAAACATGAGTGGTCTGCTTGCTATCAAAGTCACAATTGTAGGTAAACACAAGATGTATGGAAGCTAGTGCAAAGGAAAGTGGCATAGTTGGCCATGACAACCAATTGAGTTGCTGATTTCAGTGGCAAAGGCCTGTTGAAAAATAAAAATTTGACTCTTTTTAGTTTGCCTAAAAATTATTAACACACTTGTGCCATGTTATGTCAGTTATTGAGCACATTGAATCTCCATAGTATAGGGAGAAGAAGTAAGTGAGCGCTTGTATGTTTAATAACCTGTAGATCCCTCTTTAACAGCAATTATCTCTACGAAACAATTTCTGTAGCTGCAAATAGGAGGAGGAATTACCATATTTTGAACTAGTCTTTCCTGCAACTGTGTTTCAGTTCATCAATATATCTGGGATGTCTTGTGTTCTCAGCCCACTTCTGGTCATGCCACAGCATATTGATAGGGTTAAGGTCAGGACTCTGTCTTGGCCGTTCCTAAACACAAATACCGTATTTTTCAACCATGCTTTCAACTTCTAGTCATAGACTACTGCCCTTACAATTCTCCTGTAAAATGTTTTATTAAGCCATAGAATTCATTCTTCCCTGAATGACTGCAAGGCATCCAGACCCTGAAGCAGCAAAACAGCCTCAAACCATGATGTTCCCTCCACCATTATTGGCAGTTGGGATGAGGTTATGGTGTTCTTGGGCAGTGTTCATGTCCATTTTCCCAGAATAATGTGGAGCATCCAAATGGTATTGGGCAAAGTTAAAACAGACGACATTGTTCTTTTTTTGGACAGCAATGGCTTTTTTTATATGTTTTGTGGGATGTACTTTTCTAAAACAAGACTGTGTATAGACATTGATAAATATGTTGTGTGAGGCTGAGACTCATGAGCTACAGATCTGCCATTACTTTTTTACTCATTTAATTCATTATTATAGTACCAACATATTCTGCAGCACCGAAAACAGATTGTCAGGGGTAGTGGGTACCTGTCCCTTCTGGTGATCACAATCTGAATTCCAAATTAGCCTATCAGTATGTTTTGGGGTGTAGTAGAAACCGGAGTAGCTGACCAAAATGTACATAAACATAGGGGGTACAAAATGTAGCTGTTGCTCTGGCTGATGTCATAACCAGGACCCCGACACAAGTGGTTTTCTACGTTGCGGGGTGGGTGACTTTTAACCTCTTGGGGACACAAGGCGTACAGGTACGCCCTGATGTCACGGTACTTAAGGACACAGGGCATACCTGTACTCCCTGTGTATTCCTGATCACCGCTGACGGCGGACGGCGGGCGGTGATCGGAACAGAGTGCCTGCTGAAATCCTTTAGCAGGCACTCTGTGACAATGCCAAGGGCGTCCTGTGACCCCCCCCCCCCCCCCTATCGGCAATCGTGGCAAACCGCAGGTCAATTCAGACCTTCGGTATGCTGCGTTTCCAGGTTATTGGGGTCTCTGGTGAACCGATAATCCGGAATAGGATGATGATCAGTGGTGTGATAATACACCACCAATCACCATCCTTTGATCCTGAGAGGTGATGGTTGACTTCCCCCAGCTGTGCCTCCTCCTCCTGAGCCATGGAGATAGGAGCCTTGTGGAGCCCAGCACCCCTCATCTGTGCCCAGCACCCCCCATCTGAGCCACCTCAGGTACCTAGGGACATGTTTAGGGACAGCTTAGATTAGGCAGGGAGATTAGGAAGAGTTTTTTAGCATCAACCTGATCGGGTGTCTGGGGTCCACAGCACACTCAGCTGTGTGACCCTAGACCCCCCAGGGGTGCTGCAGCTTGCCCCCTGCCCCCCCATACATATTTTTTGGGGTGCAAAAGTTTTTAGGTTTTTTTTGTGTGCGTACGCTGACTGTGGACGGTACTCTTAGCGTCAACTGTTAGCGCATCACTTACCCCACCGCTGATCAGCGAGTTTGAATCTTTCATTTTTTTTTTCACATTTTTTGGGGCTTTTTTTGGTAGTTTATTTTATTTCTGTTAGGTTTAGAGTAAGTACGCAAAAACCCGTGCCCCCACACACACGTACACTAAAAAAAGTTTTCCACACGCACACACACACGCACACACAATCCCCTATGGCTCGCCAGACGTTCTCGGCCGAGGAGGCATACACCCTGCTTGCCTCTGACTCCAAGAGCCCCAGTGAGGACAAGGATGACCCCACTTTCCTCTTGTCATCCGCGTCCTCCTCATCATCTAGTCATGATGAGCCCCCAAGGCAGCGGAGATGCCGACAGGAGGAGCCAGGGGACCGCCATGCTAGGGCTCCTGTGGCCCACACTAGTATGAGCAGCCCTGGGGCTCCTACTAGTTTTCCAGCCCACCAGATAAGTCCACCTGAGCCCACTACTGATGAACTTGTCTGGTGTACCCCAGAGGATTTTGATCCCGTGATTCCTGATTTTGTTGGCCAACCAGGATTTTTTTTTTCAGTGACCATTTTGTGAATCTGATGGTGGAGCAAACGAACTTGTACACCCAACAGTTCATTGCTCAACACCCAGGCTCCTTTTTGGCTAGGTCCGGTGGCTGGACTCTGTTCAGTGCAGCTGAGATGAGGAAATTTTGGGGCCTCGTGTTGCACATGGGCCTAGTCAAAGAACCCAGTGTCAGGCAGTACTGGAGTGGGGACGTCCTCTGCCAGACCCCACTCTACTGTATGGCCATGACACGTTCCCGTTTTGAGGCCATCCGGAAATGCCTGCATTATGCAGATAATGCAGCATTATCACCCCAAGGTGATCCTGCCTATGACCGCCTGTACAAAATCAGGCCGGTCATCGATCACTTCGGGGCCAAATTTTTGGAGGCCTATGTACCTGGAAGAGAGGTCGTTGTTGATGAGTCTCTCATTGCTTTCAAGGGGAGACTCATTTTCCGCCAGTATGTTCCCTCTAAGCGGGCGAGGTATGGCGTGAAGCTGTACAAACTTTGTGAGAGTACCTGAGGGTACACTTACAAGTTTCATGTGTACGAGGGGCGAAATTCCCGTATGTGCGAGGTACCGCGGCAACAGTCCTCAAGCCAGATTGTATTGTCGACTACTATCTGTATATGGGAGGAGTTGATCTCTGATCAAGTCCTCAAGCCATATAACGCCATGTGCAAAACCCATGGTACAAAAAAACTGTGGTCTACTTGGTACAGGTTGCCTTGTACAATGCTTTTGGGAGCGCTGTGTTGCCGGAGCGCTGGCAACACAGGGAAATTCATGCAGTTCTATGAGGCAGTCCTCAAGGCCCTGATTTTTTCTGACTGGGAAAGAGCAGGCCGCAGTACCTCGGGAACTGGAGGTGCCCGGATCGTCTCTGGCCAACACTTTCCAGCTGTGGTCCCCCATACTGGAAAGAAGAGACGGTCCCCAAAAAGTGCAGAGTGTGTCACAGGAGGGGATACAGAAGGACACAACCAGTGTGACACATGCCTCGATCATCCAGGACTCTGCATTTACGGTTGCTTCAGGGAGTACCACACTTCCAGGGATTACTGAATTTATAATCCCCTTCCCCAATTTTAATTCTATTTAGCCACAGACAATTGCCCGGAAAAAAAATAAAAAAAATTAAACTATAGCTCTCCGACTTTGGCGACACTAAAACAATTTGTTTTAAATGATATTATTTTGTAAAACTAAAATAAATGAAAAAGTAGACATATTAGGTATCACCGCATCTGTAAGAACAGCAACCACATGCATACAGTAGACAGGCTCATACAAACAATGGCTACATGCATACAGTGGACAGGCTCATACAATGACCACATGCATACAGTGGACAAGCTCATACAATGACCACATGCATACAGTGGACAGGCTCATATAATGACCACATGCATACAGTGGACAGACTCATATAATGACCACATGCATACAGTGGATATGCTCATACAAACAATGACCACATGCATACAGTGGACAGGCTTATACAAACAATGACCACATGTATACAGTGGACAGTCTTATACAAACAATGACCACATGCATACAGTGGACAGGCTCATACAAGCAATGAAGGGCCGTAGCTAAAGGCTCATGGGCCCTGGTTCAGCTTGGGGCCCCTGTCCCTCAGTGCTTTGTGGCCAGGGGTGCAATGATTTAAACGGCCCCCCTGCCCCCATACCAAATTCTTGACCTAACCCCTTCCCTCCAGCCAGAGGTGTAACTTGACCAGCATGCACTTTCTATGATACTGGTGTCTTCTTATGCACCACAAGGGTCTTTGGGCCCCTCAGGCTCCTGGGCCCGGTAGCGACTGATACCTCTGCACCCCCTATAGCTACGCCCCTGACCATATGCAACCAGTGGACAGGCTCATACAAACAATGACCACATGCATACAGTGGACAGGCTCATACAATGACCACATGCATACAGTGGACAGGCTCATACAAACAATGACCACATGCATACAGTGGACAGGCTCATACAAACAATGACCACGTGCACACAGTGGACAGGCTCATACAATGACCACATGCATGCAGTGGACAGGCTCATACAAACAATGACCACATGCATACAGTGGATATGCTCATACAAACAATGACCACATGCATACAGTGGATATGCTCATACAAACAATGACCACATGCATACAGTGGACAGGCTCATACAAACAATGACCACATGCATACAGTGGACAGGCTCATACAAACAATGACCACATGCATACAGTGGATATGCTCATACAAACAATGACCACATGCATACAGTGGACAGGCTCATACAATGACCACATGCATGCAGTGGACAGGCTCATACAAACAATGACCACATGCATACAGTGGATATGCTCATACAAACAATGACCACATGCATACAGTGGATATGCTCATACAAACAATGACCACATGCATACAGTGGACAGGCTCATACAAACAATGACCACATGCATACAGTGGACAGGTTCATACAAACAATGACCACAAGCATACAGTGGACAGGCTCATACAAACAATGACCACATGCATACAGTGGATATGCTCATACAAACAATGACCACATGCATACAGTGGACAGGCTCATACAATGACCACATGCATACAGTGGACAGGCTCATACAAACAATGATCACATGCATACAGTGGACAGGCTCATACAAACAATGACCACATGCATACAGTAGACAGGCTCATACAAACAATGACCACATGCATGCAGTGGACAGGCTCATACAAACAATGACCACATGCATATAGTGGACAGGCTCATACAAACAATGACCACATGCATACAGTAGACAGGCTCATACAAACAATGACCACATGCATACAGTGGACAGGCTCATACAAACAATGACCACATGCATACAGTGGACAGGCTCATACAAACAATGACCACATGCATACAGTGGACAGGCTCATACAAACAATGACCACATGCATACAGTAGACAGGCTCATACAAACAATGACCACATGCATACAGTGGACAGGCTCATACAAACAATGACCACATGCATACAGTGGACAGGCTCATACAAACAATGACCACATGCATACAGTGGATATGCTCATACAAACAATGACCACATGCATACAGTGGATATGCTCATACAAACAATGACCACATGCATACAGTGGACAGGCTCATACAAACAATGACCACATGCATACAGTGGACAGGCTCATACAAACAATGACCACATGCATACAGTGGATATGCTCATACAAACAATGACCACATGCATACAGTGGACAGGCTCATACAATGACCACATGCATGCAGTGGACAGGCTCATACAAACAATGACCACATGCATACAGTGGATATGCTCATACAAACAATGACCACATGCATACAGTGGATATGCTCATACAAACAATGACCACATGCATACAGTGGACAGGCTCATACAAACAATGACCACATGCATACAGTGGACAGGTTCATACAAACAATGACCACAAGCATACAGTGGACAGGCTCATACAAACAATGACCACATGCATACAGTGGACAGGCTCATACAAACAATGACCACATGCATACAGTGGACAGGCTCATACAATGACCACATGCATACAGTGGACAGGCTCATACAAACAATGATCACATGCATACAGTGGACAGGCTCATACAAACAATGACCACATGCATGCAGTGGACAGGCTCATACAAACAATGACCACATGCATATAGTGGACAGGCTCATACAAACAATGACCACATGCATACAGTAGACAGGCTCATACAAACAATGACCACATGCATACAGTGGACAGGCTCATACAAACAATGACCACATGCATACAGTGGACAGGCTCATACAAACAATGACCACATGCATATAGTGGACAGGCTCATACAAACAATGACTACATGCATACAGTGGACAGGCTCATACAAACAATGACCACATGCATATAGTGGACAGGCTCATACAATGACCATATGCATAGAGTGGACAGACTCATACAAACAATGACCACATACATAGACATCCCTGTGTAAAAAAAAAAAAAAAAAAAGCAAATGACAGTTACAATTTAAGAAAACATTAACATGCATACATGAATGTACTCCATCCAGCTAGGGTTTCTTCAGCCTACCAGAGGGGGTTATTCTAATTATTTTTCTATATAGAAAATGAGCATGTCCACTTTTGACATAATATCAATATTTATTGATATAATAGATTGTAAGATTTGTTGATTCATTTTGTTACTCTAATAATCTTTGATTTTATCTGTACATTTATGCTTTGATTGAAAAGTGCTGTGGAATATGTTGGTGATGCATAAATAAAGATTATTCTTTTTGAATACACCCCATTCTAGTTTCAAGTGATTTGC